>NC_056745.1:459592953-459925453 GCF_019279795.1 Protopterus annectens
CATGAGGACATGGTGGCATATGGTTTGATACAAAGCAAAATGTAGCTCGTTATGTTGCTGTTTTTTCACTGCTTTAACTTTCCCTAAGAGTGCATGTACACTTTTGTGTGCACAGGGAATCAATTTTTATTCAGGATGTAATAGACAAGTCCTAATCCTTCTCTTACGAGTATAATCCTCTTTTACTTTTAACGTTATGTTACTCATCTTGTTCTGACCATGTTGTAAAGATCATATCCTGCAATCCTGTTTTGTTGTTAATAATTATGTAATTGCATTGTAAGCTCTCTACATTCTTGTTTTTGCTGAAATGTGCATCATCTTATACCTGGGCTGATACATTTGTGATGAGTGCTCTAGTTTGGTTGACAAATGTAAATAAACAAGTAAATGACAAAAAAAATAAATAAATAGCACAGTACTGATAATGCAATATAAATACTTTTACTAGCCAATGTACTCCTGTAAGAAGTTTAGCAACCTATTGCCAACCTTACACTGATTTATCCTATAGCTGCTTTTGCATCTTTTGATGTATTACTTTCCTTAACATAAATTACTTTCTAACAAAGTTCTACTGTGTACTGAAAACACATATCCTTATTTTTTGTAATGTGGTTGTAAGCCCCCCCCCCCCAACCGGCTTAGTGTGGAAATGGTCCACTAGGGTCAGTGCTCTACCCCAGTCAAGAAATCCATAAGTAAGTAAAATAAGAACAAGTTTTACCTGTTGTCTTTGTTTCCATTGGCTTTTTTTTTCAGTTTAAAAAAAAAGGCTGACATACTCTCAACGTCTTGGAGCAAGAAATCTGGACAAAGCCATAAATAAAAGTGGGACAAAGGCCCAAAAATGGGGACAATATTGCACTAGCATGAATTTTCTGAAGGGTATGAATTCTGAAACTCAAATGTCATTATTTTCTGACTTCAGTCTTTAATGATTTGCCACTAGTTTGCCAGAAAAACACAATTTTAGAAAAACAGACCAAAAATATGAGGGAAACTTCTTGCCTTGCTCTCTCACATTGCATACTATTACCCCAATGTAAATTGCTTTGTATTCCAGTCCCAAAAGTGGACAATGCTGAAGAATGCTCAAAGTAAAACTCAAGATCCTACAAGCTAGACTGCAGCCATATACGGGCTGAGAATTGTCAGATGGGCAAAGCTGTTTTTTTAGAAATGATAGCGACAGAAGAGATCAAATGGCCAACAATCTCTGGATAATGGCTTTGACTGTGTCGACCTTAAACTGTGGCAATTTCTGAAATGGGGATATACCAAGTCACATTATTTACTCCCTGAGGAATCTGTATGCAGAACAGAATATGGAATAACTGAATGGTTCAGGAATGATGTAGTAGTGCAAGAAGGCTGGATATTGTCACCCTATTATTTCACTTCAGGCACTGAATATATCAGGATTCTGTATGCTGAACAAGAAGCAACAGTTAGAACTGTATATGAAACAACTGATTGGAAAGTATGCTGTCACACTGTTCACTATGTACTCTGAATATATCATGCAGAATGCTGGGTTAGATGAAACAGATGCAGGAATCAAAATTGCTGAGAGAAATATTAAACTTTGGTATGCAGATAATACCAGTCTGGTGGCTTAAAGTGAGGAAACGTTGAAGAGCTGTTGAGGAAGGTGAAAGTAGAAAGCACAAAAGCTGGCTTATTGCTCAACATAAAAAAATATTAATAATAAAAGTGGCATCTAGTCCAACCAATCCAATCAGCTATTTGAAAAGAGATGAAAAAGTAGTAGATGCTAAGGCATATTTCATTTCCTGGGCTCAAAGATCTGTGCAGATGGTATTTGGAGCTGTTCAGTACAACTTTCCTAAATAGTCTGCACCTCCTAGAAGAGAGGGACTAAAAAGAAATAATGCAATTTGGCTATACAAAGAGAAGTGAATACTAATGCATTGTATAGAAAAAGTGTGGAAAGAGTGTCAAAAAATATAAAACACTACAACATTCTGAAAACTTCATAATGCTCCACGATCATACTAAAAAAAACAAATAAATGACAAAAGACTAGGTTTACTATTAAAATTGTGAACGGCAAAACAAATTCAGTTCGCAATTTCGAAGTAATACACTGAAAACAGAGTCACTACCACATTACAATGTCAAATCAGCTGATCGACACAGCAGATTCGACATTGTCTAAGAAAACATCACTTAATATCCGTATAGGAGCTCATGTCAATGAAACTCCTATACCACATATGTTTTTGCAGGGGGCAAGCCCCCCTGTGCCCCCCACACACCCTGCTAAGAAAGTGTTCAAACTCCCAAGATCACACTACAGTGAGGATATGGATGAACATATCTGAAGAAGCGTTTATTTTGAGAACGTGAAAGTGCTTATGTTCTATTTATTTGACTATTAAAGTGTTGAATGTCTAGTCCATGGTGTCATCTTTCTTGTTTGTTTTATACAGTTTTGCTGGTTTGTTTTCAGGAGGTGCTTTATCCTCATATTACCTCTGTTTTTGCTGAATATGGATGAATTTCCAAACCACACTGTATCACCATCTCTGTACCGTACGTCAAACTCTTAAAGGCGAATGCACTGTTATATTCGCATGTCTGTTAATTTCAATTCATTTTACATATTGTAGACTACAATCGGACATTTGGAATCATAACAGACATCCGATTGACATTCGAAAAAATGGTAATAAACAAAAAACTGTACTATAACAACTTTCAGAACAATAGCAAACACAATTCTAAAAGAAAATGTGGTCAGCCATTAAAGAAATCTTAAAACTTAGACAAAAATTCAACCCTAGCCTCTCTCCCAATAGCTCACCACTTGAAACTGCAGTAGAATCCAACTCTTATTTCCTAGGTAGTATGGCATCCCTAACCAAAGATTTTCCTGCATCTAATATCAAGCCTGCCCAACAGCCACATATCAACACATCTGCTTTCACCTTCAAACCTGCACCAACATCCTATCAAAAATAAACTCAAACCATGCTCTATTTCAGCTGATGATCTTCCAGGCAAATAGTCTCAGTCCTTATAAACTGGTCAATCCAGGAATCTCATGTTCCCTTTCTCTGCAAGAGAAACAGACATTATCCCTCTACACAAAGGAGGAAAATCAATAGACATCATGAACTTTAGACCTATGGCAATCTTATCTACCCTGTTCCAAATACTTGAAAAATGTAAAAACAATTGCTAAACTATCTCTTGTAGGAGGAACTTCTATCCCCAACAGAATATGGCTTCCTTCCCTCCCATAGTACTGTCACTGCTCTTCCAGCCTTTATAGCTACTGTCAGTAAAGCTAGAGATAATGGCAAACTAGTCTCCTCTTTATTTCTAGACTCATCTAAAGTCTTTCAAGCAGTTTGCCACAGCAAAAGTCTACTTCAAATTACCTCTCTAGGTCTGTCTCAGCCCACCCTTTGTGGTTCAAAAGCTACTTGTCCAGTAGGTATGAGTCAGTAAAATGGCACTCCACCCTCTCTCTATACCTCGCTGTCACCAGTGGTGTACCACAAAGTCTCTCCTTGGTCCCTTCCTCTTTAACTGTCTCGCCAACACCCACCACATATCCATACAGCAGGCCTTCTTAATACAGTACAAAGATGATTCCACACACACATGTAGACAGCCTGGCACATTTCCAAAAAATATATTCCAGAAGCTTTAACAGCCAGTGAAACATTGCTTTGTAATGCAAAATTCATGCTCAAACAAAAAAATAAAAACGTTTTCCAAATCCCTCTACCTTGAAAAAAAAAAAGAAAAATGTAAAATCCTGTCTTAATAATATAACCATTGAAGTCACTTCTCATAGCAAATTGCTAGGGATGCTAATAGATTATAATCTTAAATTAAACCTGCATATATAAAATTGCATTAAAAACACAAAAAAAACTAGGGATGCTTTAGTAGCTAAATTTGCATCGAATACGCCTTTCAGAATCTGCAACTGTATAGCATTGAATAGCCTAAATTGGTTAGAAGTACCCCATCAGATAATACATGCACAGCTTCTCACCACCTATAAAATTATCTATCATTAATCTGCTTGTACAGCATTTTCCTAATTTGTCATTGTGATCCAATGATATATGCACATCTTATTACTACCTATAAAACTATCCATCATCAGTCTGCTTGTACAGCACTAAATATCATGCTACACAACTGTTTTCCTATTTTGTCATGGTGATCCATTGACCAAAAACTCCTCTCTGTCCACAAATCTGTCAAATCTGCTGGGTGTGGTCTCTACTCTTATGATGTTGCTAAGGCCTGAAACTCCTTACCTGTATCCATCGAGACAGTACTCTCCCTCCAATCCTTAGAAAAATTCTAATTCCTAGCAAACTCTAGCTCTGTTCTTGCTTAACCCCAGGATAGACTGTATCCCTAAATGTGAATATACAAAGACACCCAGAGCCAGATCATGGTCAAATAGGGATTTAGGCAGAGTAATGAACCAGCCCCCCCCCATGACTCATCTCCCCCCCCACACACAAACAAATTTACCATAAACACTGTTCAGAACTGTCAGCGTGTGTATACTGTGTTCTTTAGTTTTGAAATTAAGACAGAGATGTGGATTTTATTTAAAACTTTTTATTTATTTATTCCTTTTTACCAGGTTGATAGCCTGTCGTCAGGGAAGACCCTTGGTGGTATTTATACTACTAGGAGAAAGTTTGCCAGGGCTTTGAGGAAATTCCGCCTAATCTTTTGGTAGCTCAGGTGGATGTAAATGATTCCACAACTACCACCATCAGTGCAGACAAATGGAGCCTCTGTTTAACATCTTATCCAAAGGATGACACACTCAGGAGTGCAGCACTCTCCCCACCCACACACCAAACTGCAGTGTCAGCAATCCATCTACATGGTGTGGAAGTAAAATCCACAGCCTTCTGCACCAAGGCTGAATTTGCTATCAGTTGGACTACTACGTTCAATTTTTATAGCACAAACACTGATGAACATTTACTAAACAAAACACACTGAAAGCAGACTTAGCATAAGCAACAGCTAATGTTTCTTACCTTGCAGCTCACATACCTTGAAAATGCACTGAAGCTCACGTACCTTGAAAATGCAGTGAAGCTCACATTCATTCATAATGCATTGAAACTGACATTCATTGAAAATGCATTAAAACTCGCATAGTTAGTACAGAGGATTAAGGTCTTGTCCCTTTACCCAAGGTACAAGGTTTGAGCCTAAGCAAGTTAACTAACCTGCCTTTTCTAAAAATATGATATTTTGCACACACACACATCATACCTGCAAGTTAAAGGCTTCAGGTTCCCAAAGCTCATATCCAAATCCCACTCCAATGAAGTAGCAAGGAAGCCCCCCCCCCCGCCAGTGGGCCCTAGGTTGCCTATTGCTGGATTTGGAAAATATATTTTGAGGGGAGTTCTAAAAGAGTAAGGCAGTGGTCATGGGTGCCTCTTGTGCCCCTGTTGATGCAAACATGGTCATTTTGCTTTGGGAAAATCATTATGTATTCAGTTGTACATTCTTTCAGCATATAGCACTGTGTTCACGGTTTGGATGATATATTCATCCTGTGGAAAAGATCGGAAGAGAACATTCACCAGTTTAAATTTTTGAATAATTCCTCTGAATTTTTGGAGTTTACTTATAAGTTTCATAGGGAGGATATTAATTTCTTAGATGCATTCATTGAACATACTTCTTGTGGCTTTAAATCAAAAGTTTATAAGAAGGTAACATTCACCAGTTCTTACCTGGATTTTACAAGTTTTCACCCTCATAGTCAGAAAAAGAGCCTTGTCAAAGGACAGTATATTAGAATTGCTAGGCTGACTTCACACAAGGCTGATTTGGAAACGGAATGTGATAAGGTTGCTAAAATATTTTTAGATAGAAAATATCCCCTTCCCTTGGTTAAAAGTATCACTGAATATGTTGAGTGAATGGGAAAGTAAATATTTACCCTTTTTTGGGGAGAGGGTTACAACCGTGGGTTAACAAAGATGAACAAGGAGAAACCCCAGATGAAAAAAAAACTTTGTGAATGTCATGGTGTTAAAATATTCCAGATGAACATCAATAGTTAGATATTTTTAGGAATAACTGGAGTATTTTCAAAACCAATCCTGACATTCTTGCGATAATTGGAAAAGAACATTTGTTTACATACAAGACTGGAAAAATTTTAAAGACTTTTTTGATAAAGGTAATTTTAACACGAGAAATTGGGGTAGGGGTACACTTCATACTATGGAATGTGGAGTCATCATCTTCTTTCGGCTGTTCCAGTTAGGGGTCGCCACAGCGGATCATCTTTTTCCATTTCTTCCTGTCCTCTTCGTCTTGCTTTATCACACCAACCACCTGCATGTCCTCTCTCACAAGATCCATAAACCTTGTCTTAGATCTTCCTCTTTTCCTCTTACCTGGCAGCTCTATTCTTGGCATCCTTTTCCCAATATACCCAGCATCCCTCCTCAGCACATGTCCAAACCAACGCAATCTCTCCTCTCTGGCTTTGTCTCCAAACTGTCCAACCTGAACTGACCCTCATGTATTGATTCCTAATCCTGTCCCATCATTGTCGCACATAATTCAAATCATAACATCTTTAACTCTGCTACCTCCAGCTCTATCAATGCCATCATCTCCAGCCCATATAACATAGCTTATCTCACTACCCTCTTGTAGGCCTTTTTTTTCACTCTTACTGGTACCCGTCTGTCACAAATCACTCCTGACACACTTCTCCAACCACTCCACCCTTGCCCTTACTCTCTTCTTCACCTCTTTTCCACACTCACCATTACTATGAACTGTTGATCCCAAGTATTTAAATTCGTCCACCTTCGCAAACTCTACACTCTGCATTCTCACCATTCCTCTATCCTCTTTGTCATTCACACACACATATTCTGTCTTAGTTCTACTGACCTTCATTAGTCTCCTCTCTAGAGCACATCTCCACCTCTCCATGGTCTCCTCAACCTGTTCCATACTCTCACTACAGATCACAATGTCATTGTCAAACATCATAGCCCACAGGGACTCCTGTCTGATCTCGTCTGTCAACCTGTTCATCACCATTGCAATGCCCTTATATATATGTGAAAAAGAGGAAGTTGTTTTAAATAGCTTACATTCAAAACTTAGAAACTCCATTGGTTGACCGGCACATGGTCGAAATGGCAGTTTTCAAGTCTGCAGAATGTCGAACCAAAATGTATCGACCACACTACAGTGAATGGGTAGTGTAGTTCGAGTATTTGAGTTTGTCATTGCGCAGGGAGGTCTCAGTTCAGTGAGGAACAGAGAATTAGCCCATTTTTTCACTGTAGTGATCTCTGAGTTGGTATATTTAATGTGTAGGGGGTGTGGGGGAGCAGGGGGGCATAGCCCCCCGCAAAATAGTCGAATTAACAAACCGTTGACTGTAGAGTGTAATGGTACGTTAATGTGCATAGCAGTTAATGTGCATAGCAGGAGTTGACTGATGTCACTTCCTGCTATGTTGAATACATCAAACTGTGGATGTCGATGTATTCATTTTCGCATTAGTTGCTTTTTCAAAATTCCAAATTCAGCATTTCGGGTCGACATTCTGAACGGTTGACTGAAGCGGATTCGGAATTTCAATAATAAACTGTTTTAAACAATACCCAGAAGTCAAAGGTGTTTTTTGTAAAAGGTAATTGGCTAACTAAATGAGTTGTATACATTGCTTTTTGTGAAGGATGTTCAAGTTTTTACATAGGTAAAACAGAGAGAACTTTATGTAGACATATTTCTAAACATCTTTATGATATTAAGAACAATAAAAAAATAATGCCTTGTATAAACATTCAATAATTTGTTCTTTAGTAAGTTTTCTTTAGCTATTATTGACTCGGTCAGCTATAATCCAAGGTGTGGGGATGCCAAAGTGTTGCTTGAAAACAAAGAATTAAAATGGCAGTTACAATTATAAGCAACCTCTTACCCATGGTTAAATTAATATACTTCTATTCAGTCTGTTTTAATTATGAGGGCAAATAACTTTTAATGGGTTGAAAGTGTTTAAAGTTTTACAGTTTGTATTTTGTGTGAGACAGGATTTGCTTGAATTGTATTATACACTGTGTAATGATTTTTCCCATTGTTCTAGGTTAATTGGATAAGTGGTTAATTAATTTGTTTTTTTTTTTTTTATAAAAAGGCCATTTGGTGATATGGTTTGATTCTGATGAAGTCCTGTTTGTGTTAAGGACAAAAGCACTTAATCAGTTTGGTCATAAATAAATATTTTATTTTATAGAAGAATCCTGGTTATGGCTTCTGGTTACTGTTTTTTTTTTATATTTTCTTGGTCATTTAGTGGTAACCACTCATTTTTTTAGCTATTTACAAGATTGATGTTTTTATTGATGTTCGGGCAACAAAGAGGGTACATTATTCCTTTGCCTGTATTCTGAGAGTCTGCATATATGTTACAGCCTATAACCCCCCTTGGGGTTGCTTCATCTTGGAGGTGCACAATGCCTTCCATATGTTGATGTATGCTCCATCATACCCACTGTAAAGGCTACAAACCGACTGTCTGTGGCTTGGTGAGCCTAATGCCTGTCCCCATTCCGAGAATTTGCATCTCACGCCTTCTTTCCAGGAAGACCTGTATCGTATATATCTGACACTGCTTACCCCTACCCCCAGGATGGGTACACCCACCCTCCTCTATCTATGCCATCAAGTATCTGACATAATTAAACTCAGGTCACCTGGGTAAAAGGTTTTGCCCATCTGCACCACTGGTGCTGAATATGTAACTTGGAGAAAACTTAATTTGACCCCTAGCTCTATGACTAATCTCTCTGTCTCAAGTGTGTTTCTGATTATTTCTTTAGTTATTCTTATTTAGTCACTGTACACAGAATAATGTTTGTAAAGTATTGATTAATAACTGCGCACATATAATTTCAGCCTGCGTAACAGTGTTCTAGAGTTTTCTTCTTGGGACACCACTCCAGCATTCATGGACATTAAATCTAAAGAAGTAAATCAAGTTCCTCAAAAGATTTTTTACTTACTTTATCACTACAATGACACTCTGATGAAAGGTGAAGTCTGTAATTGGAGAGTTAGCACAATGATGATTAGTTGCTCCATGATGAAAGTATTGGCATGGTTTACTAGGATAAGTATGTACACTATGGTTTGTAAGTCTGGAAAAAGGAACTATTTTTTTTTTAATCCAATAAAGATCATATTTTATTTTATTTGCTGTGAGAACTGATGCAGTCTTGCATAATAACCCCTCATTTTTGAACAAGTACATGTTTCACAAAGACAAAACGTTAAAAGACTCTGAGTCTATTCCTTCAAAGGGACATTACAGCAAACTTTCAAACAAAAATGTCCCCCCATAGGGCCTTTACCCCACTTTGAAGACTGATGGTGTATAAACCCATTGCACTCTCATAAAAAAAAAATCTCGAGCTTGTTAAGAACAGAAGTAATTTACTTAACAAAATCCTTCCATACCTAATTATGAATTTGACTTGATCTGGAAGAATAAAAGCAATAAAGTATTCATTAGCTTCATCCTAAAACTGAAAGGGAAGAATTGTAAGTGAAACATGTTTTCAGCAATTGGAGACACTGTATAACTGCAGAATGAAGCAAACATGTTTGCAGGTAAAACGTGTTTGCAGTAAGCAAAGTTAAATATTGTAGAACTGTAGAGACAATGCGGAACATCCTTCATACAACTATGTTAACTGATGCCACAAATAAAATTGTAAACTTAAGGTCCAGAGGCCACAGAACATTCCTTGTGGTTTCCTATAGATAAAAAAGGCTTAATTAAATCCTATCTGTTGTGTAAAAATGTTAGTGTGTATCTGTGTCCCTGACTTATGATAACAGGGATGTAGTAATACCAGTTTACACTGGGAGGGTCGCATCAGACCCAAATGGGTTTAGAGCAGTCGGCATGACTGGTATATTATGTAAGGTCATTAAGAGAAAGAGCTCATCTGTAATGACACAGGAGGCCAATATCTCTCCAACATGGAACAGCATGGGTGTATTAAGTGGGACGATCTTTCTTGTGATGTTCTTTGAAGAGGGAACTGCAGTACATTTTGAAGGGTTAATGGTACATTCTGCATATATTGAAGTTGCTAAGGCATTAAGCACTGTTCCTCATAAGAGAATGATTAGTGTTTTTATTAGTCTATGCATAATTCAATTGGTAAGGCACCAGTTAAATAACAGGACACAGCGGTGAGATTGTATCTTGTTTGTCTCTATGGGGTTAATTCTTTCTGAATTATTCTTCTCAAAACATGGGATCTGGATAACCAAATATGCTGATGAGTGTAAACTGGTGAATTAAAGATGCCAAAGTTCTGTAAAAATGCAAATGTGCTACAGTGATAAGGACATCAGTGTTAATGGCTATAAATGTAGCATCATGAGACTCATGTAACACAATTAGAAGAAAATAAAATAAATCAAAAACGTAAACTGTGATTATAGAATAAATGGTCATAGTGTAATGATCTAGTAACAGAAGTAAACAGTTTAAACATGGACTTGTGTGTATCTACTAAAGTCCGATCAACCTCTTCTGTATTTCATTTTATTAGAAAGAGCATATCCAGCTGCTGTGTAGCTTTCAGTGTCTTGTCACTGTAATCAAGGTCAAAAGTCCAAAGTCAGAGAAACTGTTTAAATACTGGATGTTAAGTTGTCAATCTCACCTTCATTCTTGCTGGATGGGTTCGGGGCCGATCCTCAGCTCCGACTCGGCACTTGCTAAGCTCGAGAATCACTTTTACCAGCTCGAGGCAGCCCTATATCCCATGATGCAAGGCGGTAATTACCCAGATCTCGTTTGCCACTTCGCTCATGAGGTCACCTTTTTTTACCAGCTCCTGGTAAGTGAATTTCATAACTCTTTTCAGAGATTTAACTACCCAGCCTTTAAAAATGTTATTCCCTTTGTATAGTCAATAGTCTTCGATTCACTTAGATCCTATTCCCTTTAGTTTTTCTCGATCCCTTTATAATTTTCTGTCAGTCAGGCCTTAGGCCTTCCCCTCCTAAACAATTCCTGTCAGGATTTTTTGTTAGATGTGTTTTTGTTTAATTAGTATATTTAAGGACTGAGTGTGTGTGTGATTGTGTTTAAACTCAATCATGTCAAAAGACACTAGGGTCTCAGGTTTCAAGAAGTGTGACTCGTGCTGTCAGAAGATGTCTCTGACAGACGGTCACACTTCTTGTATTTATTGCCTGGGACCCCTACACCTGCAGGACTCCTGTGCTATTTGTCATTCTTTCAGCCAGAGAGTCCTGCAGGAGCGTAGAAATAAGTTGATCCTCAGGGGTCTCCTTAAGCCTGAGAGCTCCCCGGCTAAAGTCGGTTCCGGGAAGCCCTCTAAGCCACCCAAGACCCAGACTTCGGTGTCCAAGTCTGTGGCCTTGGTTCCGACTCCTCCAGAGTCGATATCGGCTCCGTCTGGAGCCGATCCTTCCTCCTTGGAAATTTCTGTATCGGCGACGATCGGCACCGATACCCTTGCTTCGGCATCCGTGTCGGCTCCGGCTGGAGCCGATAGCCTAGCTTCGAAGCATGTTTCGGCTCCGGCTGGAGCCGAGACCTCTCTACCTCAGCTTGGAGCTGATAAGCTGTCAGCTCCAACTGGAACCGAAGGTTCGTCGACTCCGATGGCTCCGTCGAGGAAGAGGTCTAGATCTCCTTCACTGGAGTCTATCCACTCGGCTCCGGCCTCCCCGTTACTTTCGGAGCCGATCGTCAAGGTCTTCCAGACTTTCAGACCACGACTTGGAGAGAGTGGTGAGTAGACTACTAAAATCACAGGCATTAGCCCAGATGCTCCATAGCCCGTCTCAGCAGATGATCGCTATTCCACACCCTCCTGAGATTCCTCTTTCGACTCTCCTTCAGAGCTCGGAGCCGGAGTTTATTGGTACCGTGACTGTTGCGGCTTCGGAGCCGATTCCACACCTTTCGGCTCCATCGTCTTCGACTCCTATCTCCTCCTTGAGACCTTCCGTGGAGGGATCCGGTCGTCGAATTTCCCTGGTCGGTTCCGAGGGGGCGAGTGGCATCGGACCCTTGTCCGACCCCGCTCTCCCTCTCGGGGCTTCGGCCTTGGTGAGCTCGGCGCCGACATCTGCTTCGGAGCCTTCCCTTTCGGTGGGGCAGGGGGTCCTTGTTTCTTCAGAGCTGGGTCTCTCGGCCCTCCCTGGGAGGGGAGACTTCGAGGTGATGAGGAGTGTGCTAGCCCCCGAGCTTAGTCAACAGTCGGTTCCTTTAGCTCCTCCCTCTACGGTGCCTGTAGATGTCTCTTCCCACTCTCTTGCTCCCGGACCCAGAGATCCATCGCCCCAGGTTTCCCCACTGGGAAGAACTTCCTCTTCCGAGGTTTCTCCTGATCCTTCAGGAGAGCCCCTGCGTAAGAGGACCTGCAAGAGGAAGCACTTAGACTCCCCTGAGTCTAGGACATCAGATACCGACTTAGATGAGTCGGAGGGGTCCCCAAGATCCCCCTCTGAGGATGTCTCCTTTTCAGACATCCTAGAACTCCTAAAACAGAGGGGAAATTGGCCCTACATTAATCCCTCAGAGGATGAGTCGGTATACCTGGAGGCTTTTGGATCTCGACCCTCCACCTCCTGGGTGTCTCCGCCTTTCAACCCCCTCATGGACGTGATAGCTCGAAAGGCGTGGGCATCTCCTGAGTCTGTGGAACCAGTCCCCAGGAGGCCTTCTAAATTTATCACGGCCCCCACTGAGAAACAGTTTCTTACAAAAGGTGTTCCAGTTGATGCCATGGTGGTGGCAGCCACCACCAAAAAGGAACTTGCAGATCCTTCCGTACCAGTCCATCCTCCTAACAAGGAATCTAGGACCATGGACAGGTATGGTAAGCGGATGTTTTCTTCAGCGACCTTTGCTATGCGTTCGCTGAATTATTTATGTAACTTCACCCGACTTCAAAGAGACATCCTCAAAGAATTGGGTGAGGTAGTACAGGATCCGTCAGCTGCTGGGGCTCAGGAGAAGATTGCCTCTCAGCTTGGAATCCTAAATTCTATTACTAACTCCTCCATGCGGCTCATTTCTTATGCAGCCGATGGGCAGTAGAGCCAAGGAACAGGAGTGGCTCTTAGACGTCAGTCCTGGATGCGGCTTTGCAATTTCGCAGACCCCTTTAAGGCGTCCTTCACAAATTCTCCCTTTGATGGCACTACTTTGTTTGGGCCTCAGGTGAAGTACACATTAACTAGGTGCGAACAAGACGGCAAGACTCTTTCTGCCGTAGGAGTCTGTTTCTCCACCCCTTCTAGACCTTACCCCAAAGGTCAGAAGGGAGGGAAGATGTGGTTCCGCAAATCTCAGGGAGTCACGCCTGACGCACGTGGTCAATTTACCCCCAGAGGCAGAGGGGGTAATAACAACAGACGCCGCCCTAGGGGCAGAGGAGGTCCGCAGAACCAGGGCAGCAGAGAGCCTCTCTCTGACAAGCCCTTCCAGCATCCCTGAGGTGTTGCCCGACTGCCCACCCTTGGAGGCAGTCTGGGGGAGATTGTCTCTGTACCCAGAAGCCTGGCTTTCCCTCTCTCAAGACAGATGGGTACAGTTGATCATATCCGAGGGTTACAAAATCCCCTTCGAGGAAAGCCCCTTCCCTCAAAAAGGTTCCCTTCCAGATGTTCCACCCGGTCTAAGGGAGATTGTGAAGCTAGAGATATCAAAGCTTCTAACAAAAAGGGCCATCCAACCAGTTCCAACAGATCAATTAGAATCCGGAATCTACTCAAGGTTCTTTTTGGTTCCCAAAAAGACGGGAGACTGGAGACCAATATTAGACCTCAGCAGACTGAACAAGTCTGTCAAAATGACAAGATTTCGGATGGTCACACTTCAATCGATTTTGCCCTTCCTGGGCAAAAACAACTGGATGTGCTCCGTAGACCTTCAGGATGCGTACTATCACATAAAAATCCACAGACGCTCCAGAAGGTTCCTCCGCTTTCGGCTAGGGACCAGTCATTTTCAATTCAGAGCCCTGCCCTTTGGTCTCACTACAGCCCCCAGAGTGTTCACCAAATGCATGGCAGCGGTCACGGCTCACCTGAGACGTCAAGGATTCCAGGTGTTTCCGTATCTAGACGACTGGCTCCTGTCAGCCACCACCAGGCATCAACTGCTCCAAGCCAGAGATTATACTCTACGTCTCTGCGGTCAATTAGGAATTTCAATCAACTTCCAAAAGTCCTCCTTATCGCCCTGCCAATCTATTGCCTTTATAGGTGCAAATCTAGACACTACTCGGATGTCAGCAAACCTTACAAGTCAAAGAATCCTAGATATCCAAAACCACGTTCGGATCATCCTATCCAGCAAAAGGGTACAAGCCAGGTTGGTCCTGAAAGTGCTGGGCCTCATGGCAGCTGCCATCACACTTCTCCCTCTGGCCCACTTTTACATGCGCCTCCTACAATGGATGTTGTTCACTCAATTGTCCTACCAGCAGCTCCCCATGCATCACAAGATCCTGGTGACACAAACCTGCAAGAGCCATCTATCCTGGTGGACTTCTTCTCCCCTAGTCCATCAGGGCAGACCGTTTGTCCTTCCGGCCCCGGTAGCCACGGTCACTTCGGATGCCTCCCTGATCGGGTGGGGGGGCATTATCAGGGCAGGATGGTTCATGGCACGTGGCAACCATTCGAATACCACCTGCACATAAATGTCCTAGAGATGAGAGCAGTGCTTTTAACGTTGCAAGCCCTCAACGACTTTCTTCCCTTAGGAACTATTGCAGTTCACACGGACAACATGTCCGTGGTGTGGTACATCAACAAGCAGGGCGGAACCAAGTCCTATCTCTTATGTCGAGAAGCTCTCAGACTTTGGCAATGGGCGATCTCCTCTCATCGGTTTCTGGTAGCAACGCATATCCTCGGGAGAACCAACATAATAGCGGACAGATTGAGCAGAGCTATTCTCATGCCTCACGAGTGGTCTCTCAAACTTTCCATAGTGGAGGAGATTTTTCAGAAGTGGGGCCGCCCATGCTGCGATCTTTTTGCTACTCCCCAAAACAGCAAATGCCCACACTTCTTCTCTCTCTTTCCACTTCCGGGCCATCCCCCCAGAGACGCTCTTACCCAAGATTGACCCCGGGGACTTCTTTATGCTTTTCCCCCCTTTCCGCTGATACCTCAAGTACTCCAGAAAGCTACCGTCTTGAGAGCCAAAATGATTCTCATTGCCCCTTACTGGCCTCGACAAATTTGGTTCCCGTTCCTTCATCGCCATCTCATGGTGCAGCCTTGGCATCTGGATCCAATTCCAGATCTTCTGACCCACCAGTCGGGTCAACTGCACCGATCAATTCGTTCCCTCAACCTCACTGCTTGGTTGCTCCACTTCCTACATTAGCCAGGCTTCCTATGATCTCTAACCCCGTTAGAGATATAATAGTAGCTTCTCTAAAGTCCTCTACCAGGAGGATTTACTCTAGTAAGTGGAAACGTTTCTCTTTTTGGGCAAAGTCTAAGAACATAGATCCTTTTACTGCCCCTGTTCAATCGGTCTTGGACTTTCTTGCTGAAATTTTTCGCTTCGGCTCTTCTGCGTCCACAGTTAAGGTCCAGTTGGCAGCAATCTCTAATTTCCATGTCGGATTTACAGACCACAATATCATGTCTCACAAACTTTGTAAAGCTTTTCTCAAAGGGGTGTTCCTTCTTAAGCCCCCTGTTAGAGATCCTCCACCACAGTGGGACCTAAATTTAGTGCTGGCATCCTTAATTCTTCCCCCTTTCGAACCAGCTGCTACATGCTCATTAAAATGTCTTTCTTGGAAGACTCTCTTTCTAGTTGCTATTACTTCGGCTAGGAGAGTGTCGGAACTACATGCCCTCTGTGTTCGTCCCCCTTACTTGGTCTTCCACAAGGATAGAGTGTCCTTAAGAAACAATCCATCCTTTTTGCCCAAGGTTGCTTCAAAACAAATTTAAATCAATCCATTGACCTTCCTGTATTTTTTCCCAATTATTCTAACAGGGCAGAACAAAAACTACATTCCTTAGATGTTCATCGCCAACTCAGATATTATTTGGACAGAACAAAGCAATTTAGGAAATCTGATCAGCTTTTTCTTTCCTATGCTGAAAATAGGAAAGGTCTTCCTGTTTCTAAAGTAACCTTATCCAGATGGCTATTGTCCACCATTTCTGACATTTATCAGCTGAGGGGCAAACAGCTGATCTCAAAACCTAAAGCGCATTCTACTAGAGGTCTAGCCACATCTACAGCTTTTCAGGCTAGACTACCCTTGGACACTATTTGTGCAGCAGCCACTTGGGCCACTCCTCATACCTTTGTTTCTCATTACAAATTGGATTTGGCCTCCAGGGACAGGGCAAGTTTTGGTTCCATAGTTCTCAAGAGTCTGTTCCATTGAGCCACCCAGGATAGGGGTGCTAGGGACGCGGTCCCATCCAGCAAGAATGAAGGTGAGATTGACAACTTAACATTTAGAAGTTATGTACCTACCATAACGTTCCATGTTAGTTATCTTCTCTCGCCTTGTTTCTTGCGTCCCTCCCTCCTGTCCCCCTAGCCTGGACAGACCTTGTTTTTCCTCTTCTCGGGGAGATTGTTCTCCCTCGGACACCAGTTAGCTTGGGATCTCTGTTACCTGGTTCTTCTTACAGTCTCCTAGGCTAATGATTCTGCTTTCCTTGTAGAAAGATTGCAGGCAGTTTTCCTCTAGATACCAAACGAGATCTGGGTAATTACCGCCTTGCATCATGGGATATAGGGCTGCCTCGAGCTGGTAAAAGTGATTCTCGAGCTTAGCAAGTGCCGAGTCGGAGCCGAGGATCGGCTCCGAATCCATCCAGCAAGAAAGAAGGTGAGAGAAGACAACTAACATGGAACGTTATGTTAGGTACATAACTTCTAATTTTACTGCCTTACAAAGTTGACAGAATATGGTGACATGTATTCAAGTTACCCCCCCCCCCCCCTCCATGCACATACACATTTAAAGACCCTACTGCCATTGGGATTTAAATTTTATAACCCAAACCGTAACAAGGCAGCCAAATTCCAGTGATTTCATTCAGTCTTTGCACGTTGTAAACTAGAAAAGCAGACTAGAATAGAAATGCCATAGAGTGGGAAAAAGTACTTTGCTTTTCTTAATGCATGGAAGTGTGGGGATTCACTCTCTTGGGATAGAAATGCACTCTGAGGAAAGGAAATATGTAGGGCATAGTTGTCCTTTATTTGAAGTCACATCAGTTTGACAGCTCAGACTGTCCATTTTTTTGAGGTATAACAAATTAAAGAGTAACGATGGCCATTTTTGCTCTGAATGGAAATTAGTAATGCAGAAGCAATGAAGATTCAGTTTTTGTGTACATTTGTTCTTTAACTTTTTTTTGTTTTGAGCCTGCAGTAGTTTGTGAATTAAAATGGTTATTTCTCAAAAAAGATTAAAAAGTACTAGGTGTGGTGATCTCTGCCTTAAAGCTTTAAGAATATTAAGCTGCTTCTTCAGTAAAAACTTTTATTTCCTTTCACAATGTTTATTCTCAATGTAACTTCTCTGTTTTTACCTTACTCCATTGAGCCAGCTTCCCAGACAAAGGCCTGTTCTCTAAAGTCCGATTCAAATGCTACACACTCTGGATTGTGTAGAAGTAACTTCATATCCTTTTCAAAAGGATTAAGACTGAATGTAAGGATTTACAGCACTTTGCCCAGTAATAGGCAACTAGATTCACAGTACATCCAACTGAGAGCTGAATATTAAATGGAAATGCCTAGTGTTGTGCTCAACAGAAGAGGGAGGGGGGTGTAGTGGTTTAATTAACCAGAACCATGACAGCTTTAGCAGGCTTTCTCAGAAAGTCATTCTTTAATGATATCTGTGCAGCTGAAGCTCAAGTTTGGTCCATGCATTTATCAAACATGCCAAATTTGAAGTAGTTTTTAGACACTGATTTTATGTTGCTCTAGGGTGAAGTTTTGTTATACCTTATATTAATTTCTCCTGTCTGTGGGTATGTGTTCTTCGGTTTGCTGCTTTAGTCTGCTTCTTGATGTACATATTTTGCCACAGATCATCACTAAATTGAGAAAAGTTACATGAGGTACTTGCTGTATAGTTTGGTCGTAGAGTGCCACTTGCAACAAATCCATAAGGTTTCTTCTCTGGCTTGTCCCATGCCTCTCTTGCAGCTTTATTGCATGGTGAGATGTTTGTTCCTGCAGAATGTTTTTTGCAATAACTGAAGGTAATGCTATGGTGGCAACAGTTGCAAGCCACATTTTCACCCGTATGGGTTGTGTGATATCAGTGGATAATGCTGAACAGGACTGCTGGAAAACAAGAAGCTGAATTCAGACATATCTGGTAGATATAGTCTTTGTGTATACTTGTGTTGTAAGAGAGACATTATACTAAGTAAATCACAATGTTTTCTCTATTGCGATCATCCTGGAGTCTTAAGATGCTTTTGGAAAATACAAAAATCATATTGATGAACTGGTCTCATGTGGTTGCCAGTGTCCTGCTGTTAGGCTTTCCTGTCCTTTGATTGGTTCATTACTCATGCAGAGCTGACAGAAGTGTCCGACTTGGGAGGAGTCAGTTTTGAGGACTCGGCTGAAGTATGGTAAGAGACATGACATTGTATAAAGAAAGGTACACTCAAGTTCATTTCTGTTATGTGCACATACAAGTGGGTACACAGAATTACAGGTACAGAGTAATACATATACCTTCTTTAGGCACCCCATTGAAATTTGTAATAATAATTTGTTTTTGTAGCTTCTGTTGTTGCCATCATTATTTTTGTATAGCTTCTTGCAAGGTGTGTGTGTGTGTGTGTGTGTGTGTGTGTGTGTGTGTGTGTGTGTGTGTGTGTGTGTGTGTGTGTGTGTGCATAATATATATGTATATGCCTATAAACAGTTAGATGTATGTATTCCTAATCTTTTGTCAGTCGTCAGTTTGTTGAATGATAATTTTTATATGTGTCGAAGGTAAGCCATTTTGAGAACTAAAAGGATATATTTTGAAGGAGGTGTATGTTTTGTATGGTGCGGGGTTTTTTGGTCGAATGTGAGTTTATTTTGGAGTCTACTAATAAAAGTTTTGGCTGTAGCATAACATTTGGTATTGGGGCTGGAAGTGTGTGTACACTAGGACCTGTGGGTTAGGGGTAGAGTAAGGGCTAGAGCAGCTGATAGAATTCATGAGGTATTTTTCATTTATTTATTTATTGCATTTGTTTACTGGGAAAGTCCACTGGTCCTTAAAGAGCCCATTTTTGGTGGAGGCCCGGGGAGAAAAGGTCCGACAAGAACACAGATGCAGAAAAAAAAACTAAACATTAAATGGTACAGAAGTAGAAACAGTGTTACACATACTGGTTACAGTAATATATACAGAATATATACATAAGTCAGGAATTTAGCTGGTTTGATTACAGTAACACATTCAGAATATATACATAAAAGCAGGAATTTAGTTGGTTGCCAGATTAATTCAAAGTGATCAAACGGAGATAAAGTAATCAGCATTATTATGCCAGTATCAATAAGTGATGAAAGAAAAAAATAATAAATATGGAGAAAGTATCATCAATCACTAGTAGTAAAAAGCATAGGAATTTAGTTATAATATAAGGAGAAGGAAGAGGTTAGGTTATAGAGCAAGTACACAGCCAGGAAGAGTTGAGATGATTTTTCAGTGTTTGTTTGAAGTTGGTGGTGCTGTCCGTGTTTCTTACAGAAGGAGGAAGCGAGTTCCATAGTTTGGCGACTGTGAAGGAGTAGAGCAGCTGACCAGCCGGTAAGGTGGGCTTTTCTACTTTTAGAAGTATATGATTTTCAGATCTTAATTGCCTGCTGGGTTGGTATTTGGCAAGTAGAGTTGATAGAGGAAGACAGTCTGTGGGTCTGTAGATAATTTTTTCTGCTGTAGCTAGCTGGGTGAATGAGAGATGGTGGGGGAGTTCCAATCAGCCTAATTGTTTCAGTGAGTTACAGTGGTGGGATGAGAATTTGGCCTTGGTAGCAAATTTGGCTATTCTGTTGTAACATATATTAAGTTTGGATTTTGTAGAATTTTGGATATTAGTGAGGATAGAGGCACACCATAAAGGAGAGAGGGTAATAAAAATGTAGTTGCAAGGGTTTGTCTAGTAGAGAGGCTAGGAAAGTGCTGGTGCCTGTAGAGCATATCGATCTTTTGGTGTGTTTTTTTGATGTTACTGTTTATGTGTAGGTCAAAGTTTAGGTTTTCATCTACAATAATGCCTAGTAATTTAGTGTGTGGGACAACTTCTATAGTGGTATTATCTTGTGCTTGTATACTAAAGTGTTTTTTTATCTAGGGAGTGGTTTTCTTAGGGGTAAAAATTACTAGTCTCGTTTTTTTTGGACTTAGGGCAAGGTGATTGTTAAGCATCCAAGATTCAGTGGAGCTGAGGGCATTCTGGGTGATCTGCTGGAGTTCAGAGCTGGAAGTTGCAGTGCATATTATTGTAGAGTCATCAGCATACTGGATTACTGAGCATTGGTGGAGAGTGGTGTGAAAGTGGTTAATAAAGATGTTAAATAAGACAGGACCGAGTATGGAACCTTGGGGTACCCCTGTGGAAGTATTGAGGAAGGGGGAAAGTAAGACTGTTGCCATTTGGTGGATTGCAGCCCATTGGAGAGATAGCTATAGAACCATTGTAGGGTAGGTGGGGAAATGTGGAGGGTAGATAGTTTAGAGAGGAGGATAGTGTGGGAAGTGGTATCAAAAGCTTTGGAGAGGTCAAGGAAAAGAGAAGTGATTGTTTTACCAGAATCCCATGCCCGATTAACTGTATCAAGGAAGGAGAGGAGGGCTGTAGTGGTGCTGTGCCCTGGTCTGAAACCATTCTGAGTGGATGATAGAATTTGATTTTCAAGCAGGTGGTTGAGGAGTTGGGCATGGATGCATTTTTCCAGTATTTTAGAAAGGGGTGAGAGAATAACTATGGGTGGAAAGTTTGTGGTGTGTGTTGGTGCCGTCTTTCTAATTGATCTGTTAATGGGTTTACTGATGGGATAAGCTATAGAGTTTGCAGCAGGAAGTGTGGGGGTAGATTGTCAGGGGCTAGAGTACAGGGTTTAAGCATAAGTAAAAGTTTTTTATTGTGGCAATGGGTATGGGGAAGAATTTTAGGTTAGAGTTGTGTGTAGGATTGTTTTCTGGGATGGTTTGGTCATTAGCTGTCTTGGCAGTCGTGGTGTTAACCATAGGAAAGGTGGCTGTTAGGTTAGCTATGGTGTCAGTGAAGTAGGAATCGAAGAGGGTGGCAAGTTCGGTAGAGGTTTTGTGTGGGTCAGGGGATGGCTTGCTTTGAGAACCCGGATGTAATAGATGGTTGATGGAGGATCAGAATTTTTTGGGATTATTTTTATGTTGGCTTTGTAGGTGGAGAGAGTGGGCTTTTTATCATTGGTTATTAGACGTTTTGCCTGGTTACGGAGTTGTTTGTATTGTATTACAGTTGTAGGGTCTTTATTTTTCTCCCATGATTTCCAGATTTTATCCCTTGTGGGCATGACTTCTTTGGTGGATTTTGAGAGCCAGCTTGAATGGTTATATTTTATTTGTTTTTGGCGGGTGGGTGCTTGCCTGTATAGGATGTCTAGGAATGTTGAGTTAAAGAACTCTACAGCCTCGTTAAGTGACAGGGATTTGAGGGATTCCTAGTTTACTTTAGCTAAGGTTTCATTAAATGTGGATGGTTGGAACTTAGTCAAATTTCTGGTTGATTTATATTGGTGTTGCCCTGGTTTTGGGGTGATTTTGCATAGAATATATGCTGGCTGGTGGTCGCTAATTGTATTGGGTAGTATGTCTGCAGTGAAGATATTGTTAGGGTGGGACACTAATATCCAGTCTATTGCGGAGACCCAAATGTTATTTTTGTGGGTTTTTGGTGATGTCTTCTGTTAGTTGGGAGAAGTTGTAAAGGTTTAGGTTTTTTGAGGGATTGTTGTGGTCAGTGTAAAGCCAATCAATGTTTACATCACCTAAGATGATGGTTTCATTATCTGTGTTTTGTGAAGTCCAGGCAAGTATGTTTTCTAATATTGGTATGTTGTTTCCTGGAGAAATACACAGAGCAATTATGCAAATGTTTTATGGTTGTTTTAATATAGAGATTAAATTAGATTATTTCTTTCTTTGTGATGGATTCGGTGTGTGTGTGTGTGTGTGTGTGTGTGTGTCTGTGTTTCAGGTTAGGGTTAGTGTTGGGGCTAAGAAAAGGGATATATTTAATGTTTTGCATGTATGCTGCCGTGCGTGGTATATGTGTGTGTGTCATGTGTAGTTGGTAGCATTATGAAAGGGTTTTTGTAAGGTAAGGTGCATGGTTGGGGTTGTCAGAGGCCAAGTTAGGGTTAGCATGTATTAGTAAAGTGGTGTGAAGAGGGGCTAAGGCACCATTGCCCATCCTTACCAATGTAAGCTAACCCTAACCATGTCTCATATTTTCAGTAATGTTTTTTTCAATATAAAACCCCCAATCTTTTGTGTTTAAATTTTTTGTTGTGCAGTCTTGTATTAGACATAAACACACACACACAAAAGTAATTTTCATTTAAGGCTGCTTTATAATGTTAAGTGTTAAACTGAGAATGCAGACTTGCTGACACCTTTTGAATTAAAAGATGTCTTGAATAAATTCCAGATCACTCTGATTTAGTGCTAGTTTTAATTTTTGTTGTGATATTGGTGCCTCCGATTTTTCCCATCCATCACAGTCCCTGGTGTGGAACAAGACAATTAAGAATGTATTTATGTATTCAGAAGAAGGAAGAAACCATAAACATTTAACATTATTTTGCAGCTGTGCCTTTTTGTTTCTTTATTAACTGTTCCTCATAAATTGCCATGCTTGTTTCTATACCTGCTTTAAATGCCAAGTCAGTAATATGCTTTGTTTTGCTTTGATTTATGTTTTCCATTTCACTGAGATTAGATTGCCTCAAGCCAGACTGATGAAGTGATATCCAGTAATTATGGTATAAAAGTTTAAACCATTGAATGAGCAACATCTCTCAGCAAGCTTAGGTCCTGCAGAATTCTGAGACAAATGATAATTTATAAACTCATCTTTTGATCCACCCTTGTGAGTTGAGAGCTTTTATATAGTACTGAAGCATTTATTAAGGTTTTAATTGCAGTTCAGTGATACTAGCCAAAAGGGAAGCCATTAGGCACTCTGAGTCAGTTCATGTAATTCTTATTGTAGATTATCAAAAACAAACCAGTAATGTGATTTGCATTAATTGTTTTCAGCTAGCTTTAGACGTCCTGTTCTCATGAGGGAAGAGTTGTAGTTTCTGGTGGATGGTAATGGTAAGATTCTAGACTTAGCAAGGAATACAAGCTATATGAACAGTTATGTATGGATTTTTGTAGTGCACACATAATAAACTTGAAGTAGTTTGTCATATTCAGTATTCAGGCTTGTTAATTTAATGTCAGTTTGCAGTAATTAAGTAATTACCGGAAACACATACATCATTTTATTTTAATTTTTTATATATCTCATTGTTTTTTGTGAATCCTACCTTTACTCCAGTTTTCTCTTGACTTATGAAACAGTTAATCATTTTCAGTTTGGAGCTGCCCTTCATGCAGCATTGATGTTAGCTCTTATCCTTTCTTTTCATCTGAAATAAGAGAAGAGTTGTGGTCCTTCATGTCCCATATTTATTGTAGTTGGAATTGTTGTATAAATATGGCACTGAATTTTGTCTTTCAGGTCTTGAGTAAAGAGAAATTTCCAGGTGTCCAACCCCTTTGCTTTCTAGTCAGTTTATCTGTCTATTATATGGGTGCTTAAGCACTGTTTATATTTGCAATGATTTGTGTGTGATTCACACATTAAGCAGTCATGAGGCCCCCCCCCCCCACACACACACACACACACACACGCACACAGCTGGGTAGTTTATATATACAAACCCCATTATCGCACTGTGGTGGAGAAAAGTGGAAAAAAAACAGTGGGAATGGACTGATGGCTGTTATTCAAGTAACTGCAACAGAACAAGCTGTGGTGTGGATAACATACACAAAAGCTGGTCAGTGAAATATGCTACAATGAGAAATAGATAAACCATTTGCTCCTCCATTGAATAATGAAGTAGTTGTGTATTTTCAGTCTCTGGATGTCATCCAGTCATTATAGGACCTGTTAATAGTCTCTGTGATTGGCTCTATTAGTGAGTTTGCCACTTTTGTGATGCTCTTTGATAAAATAATAATTTGTTGTATAAGAAATGAAGCAAAGTGCTTTGTTTATTTTGCATCTGTACACAGTGTGTTGTAAAGAGGTTTCACTTTTGTGGGTCATAACAGCAGTAGGACCTCAGTTTGCTGGTAGTGTACTGTCAGCAAGTTACACTTGTACCATTAGCAGCTGTGATAACATGGGTATAGTGGTGCTTTCTTTAAATTTTAAAGTGGCCTGTCTTTAAATGCATCCTGCATGTCTGTTAACCTGCGGACGTTTAAAATAGGAGCAAAGGCCCTTGAAAAACGGGAACATGCAGCAAAAAATCTGGACATCTAATTACATAACATTTGAATACCAAACAGCAAATAACTCTTCTTTCTTTCAGTAGGATTGTAAGATACAACTAAGAAACACATCTCTAAAAAGAGAGGGAGTTACAAAACTGATGGAAAATATAAGCAGAATGAGCCATTGTAAAATCTGTAAACTTTAATGAACTGTGTTACAAAATTCTACCACGCAGGTCATTTATTTTTCTATTTCAGAAAAAGGAAGGTTCAAGATAATGTGTCCTCTTTCTTTAATCTATTGTTGCCACTAGTATGTTGGTCATGTACATCAGGCAGCTTCAAAAAGCAAGTAATGTAATGACGGGAATTCAGAAAAATGTGTGAGGGGGTAAATCAAGCCTAAAAATATGGACGTCCTAAATCAGGCTTGAAAACAGAAACATTCCTCCAAACTGTGGACAGCTGAGTGGTCTGGTATGCTGTTTGGCTGTAACTGCAAGCAATGACTTAGACTTTGATTTAGCATCTTCACTTTAGGTATCTGTTGCAAGTAATTGCTTACACTTCTCGTTTAAATCATAATCTTTTTAGCTTGGTTTGTTTCTGGACTGCACAACACACTAGTAAATTGTTGATTAACCTTCAGTGAGGTTACATTTCTTTGAAAATTAGTAAATCTGCTTGGAGTTTATGCAGCCTAAGAGTTTGATTATATTATGTAAACAGGTACAGCAGCAAAACTATATTATGTAAATAGGTACAGCAGCAAAACCTCCTGAATAGGTTGTGTGAGGTGTTTCCTCTCATCACGTAACACCATTTTTTTCAGAGTTTTGATGAACTGGGATGTTGCTGGAACAGGTCTTGATTTTGCATACCATAACCCTGCACTGATATTTTGCAAGTAACATTGGCAGCGATGTTAACTGCACTTAATGATGTGCTGCATTTTTCAGCAGTGACTTACCATGGATCTTCACCTTTGCTACAGCTCTGATAAAGCCTTCCTTCACATGCTTCAGATACAGGTTCATAGGAGGTTACTAATCTAACGGCCCTAGAGCCCTTCCAACGCTAGCCATATCTATCCTGAGTTGCCCCAATTGGTGTTGGTTAGGTGAGTGAAGTTCGCAAAGGTAAGGGTCTGTGGTAATTAATACTGACTTCCTCTGTCATGGAGGGACATGGGCGCCACCCCAGGAGTGAATTTGTGGTCATCCATTCATTGCTATAGGTTGCATTTGAAGAGGGTCAGGGAGGGGCTCTGTTTCATGTGAATTGCAAGCTTGTTAAAGACATGTGGCAGTCTCTGGGAGATTTATCTCCCTCTCCAGCATGACCTGTTCATGTCAGAGGCTAGTTTAAGATACCTGGAGTGAGTGACCATCCTGCAGTTTGATTTACAAATGTGTAGCATTTCCATCAGGTCTAGGTCAGAGACTGCCCTGTAAGCCAGTCACAGGTCACCCATTAGCAACCTGTAGGAGACAGAATACAGTGACAGGGCTTTCAATCTTTCCATGCCAGCCTTGTTTTGTGTACCTGTAATTTTTTGGTGAGAAACTTCAGTGGTCTCTCCCGTTGTTACAGATTTTTTGTGAAGTACATGTAAAAGGGGGCATTGTACTCAATTGTTGGTCTGTTGAGGGACAAGTATAATGGAATTATAACATCCTTAGATCTAGATGCAATGTTTTTACTTATAAGATGTGTCACATAGAAAGATTTCCTTACTCTTGTGGATATGTGTTTGTCAAAGTTCAGATTGCTATCAACCTGAGTACCTAGATCTCATACCACTGGTTCTACACTTAGGGGAGTGTTGTCTGTAATGTAATTAGCAGGGATGTCAGCTTTCCCAGAGGGAATAAAAATGCATTTTTTTTGCATTTAGATTTTAATCCATAGCTTTGGCACCAGTCATTTGTCTGCATTAACCCTGACTGTAGTATATCAACATTGTTGTGGGACTCGATTTTTCCCACTTGGCAATCATCAGCGAACTAGGTCAGCTAAAGGCTGTCCAAGTTTGCCTGCAATTTTGAAAAATAAATTCCAAACATTAAGGGGCACAGCACAGAACCCTGTGGTCTGCCACTGGTGTCTGATCTTTTGCTAGAGGTGAAGTCACTCACTGTGACAGTGTGTCCTGTCAGTGAGCCAGTTGGCTACTCATCTGGTAATGTAGAGGATTAATTCCCAATTGGAAGAGATTCTGTTTAATACCTGAGTGGGGGATTGTATCAGATGCCTTGAGTAAATCAGGATAGGTGGTGTTCCTCATCCAGGGTCTTGGTGACTTTCTCAAAGAAGTCAACCATGTTTAACAGGCATGATGTACATTTAACAAATCCAAACTGGGTTGGGGCCAGAGTTTGATGATTGCCTATGTCCTTGTTAATGAGGTCCATAGTGATTCTTTCCATGGCCTTGCAGGTGAGACTAGTCAAGTTTATGGAACTATAATACCCTGGTTCAGTTGATGGTCCCACTTTGTATAGAGGGATTACTTTTGCTATCTTCCATTCTGCCAGAACATAGCCAGTTCACAGGCTGTGGTTAAACATGGTATGACATCCAGTAAATATTGTACCGAACAGCAACCAAGTAATGTGAAGTCTCCCACTATCCTGGGTCATAAACTAAGGAGCCGCAGTCCTCACTACTGACTCTAGTGTGAGACTGTTACTTAAACAGGAGTAATATTTCACAATTTTCCCCTAAGAGCACAACAGGAATATGCTCTATAATCTGGGACTGGACTGTATACTTCTGTCCACCCCTAATGTAACTCCTTATTACATACTTCATAGCAGTGTGTCCCAGTTTAAGACCTCTGATACACTCACACTTAAATGAGTTAAAAATCACACATCCAAACAGATGTTCATCGTGTTTCACTGTTGCAGTCATTACAATTGGGTTATCCTGCTGGCAGACTACCTGCAGTCAGCTTGAATTCCAAAGTCTGGGGAAGCTTGACACAGATTTCCAGCTTTGTCCCTTCCCAGAAATAATATGGTAATGCTGTCACCAATTAGAGTGTCTTCATGCCCTTCTAAAGGGATGTTCTGTTATGAAAATGAAATATTAAAAGAAGCAGTAGCAAATGATCTAAGCAGCCAGGTTTTGAAGTGGCCAGGGACGTTATCATGGCAAGTGTAAGCATTCTCAAATCACTAAAGGAAAATACCGATTGGTCCAGCCGCAATATAAGTTAATAAAAATATTTAATACTGAGCAGAATGATTAAAAATAGAAACAGTAATTCCCAGTAAACAAAAAGAACTCAATTACCAGGAAAATGAAATCAATACTGCAGGACAGAGATCCAACATTCAGAAAAACTCTAACTGATCTAGCTGATTAGTTATAGTTTCCTAACTAAAGAAAACTGTCACTGATTTAAACTAAGTTACTACAACAGAGCAAAGGTAGGCTTACACTTCTTAGTGAGTCCTTTTTGGGTATCCACTGCACAAGTACATCTTTGATCAACTGACAACTAACTACAGCAGGCTCTTTTATAGACTAGCCTGTCCGCTGCTCCAGTTTTTTCATTTCATATTTTTAAATTCAACCAGCAGCTGTTTTCTAAAAGTTCATTCCTGTATTTCAGCTTCTGAGAGTAACACACAGCAACTGTCAACATTCTAATGACATCATCTGCTGATCAGGTGAATCTGAGACAGTTTGCCTTTAGAATCTCCCTTCATAAATATGCGCGGTTAAAAATGTAAAAGGACACTGTTCAAGTTTTCAAAACATTCTGCAAAAACAGATCACAAATCAACATGGAAGAACTTATTTACAATATCATAGTCATGCTGGCATACAATACACAGGTCAATCTGAAATTATGTACAAAAACTCAGCCAGACATGCCAGCACAAATAAGTGTCCAATTTCTTCGCACATGTATCCAAGTGGGTGTGCTAGGTCATCTTTTAAGTTGTTTAATAGGCAACCTAGGATGTTGTCTGGTCCCATTGATGTAATATTTTTGGCTTTGGAGAGTGCCGTGATGACCTGCTTTCTTGAGATAATATGCTGAGGAATGGTGGCAGGTATACTTTGGGGGATGACTGGAGGGGATGGGGGTGGTCATGAAGATTGCTCCAAATCTGTCATCTAGCAGGTTGAGTATGGGTGGTGCCATCCACAACCAGTTCAGCGCGTAAGTGGGTATTCCCTTTTAGATTCCGGACATAGTTAAAGAATGTCTTGTGATTATCCATGGTTAGAGAGGCCATTTTTGCTTTGTAATTAGCTTTGGAGGACTTGACAAGCTCTCTAATTTGTTTGTTTAAACTAGAGAGGGATTTTTTTCCTTTGCTATGCCAGATCTTTCATGTTCTTGGGCATTAGTTTATTTTTCTTGTTGTGTAGCCTGTTTATACTAGGAGTCCACCAGGATGGTTTGTTTTTTCAGGAAAAACCTGGTCTTAATCCGGTCAAGTACAGCCAATTCTATAGAGCTGCTTAAGTGGGTATACACAACATTGATGTACACCTGTCCATAGCAGTCTGTGTTATCTCCATTCGAGTGGGATTTGAAACTTCTTATACCATCACTTAGTAGGAGGTAATTTGTCTTTGCAAAATTCTTATTTTGGAGCTTAGTGGGGTATCTGGTCTTATAATTACATTGAAAGAGACTGACTTATGGTCCAATCTTGCCAACGAAGACATCACATGGGGGAGGGGTTGCAATGTTGACCCATATTACTGAGTACTATGTATGTCCAGGATGTTTGATCCTCTTGTGGGTGCTGTGACTAGCTGTTCCAGAGCATTTACATTGACAAAGTCCAAGAACCTCTGAGCCAGCGTGTTTGTGGTTGTGTATGTTTCCCATTCGATGGTAGGATAATTAAAATCACCCATGAGTAAGGTGGTGGGTTGTATGGCAAGTGACTCCAGTAAATCCAGGTATGCTTTTCCTGTTTCATGGGAGGGGGGGGGCCTATAGCTAGCTAAGATGTGATAATGGGCTTTGTCTATAGTTAGTTTATGATGGAGTAGCTCAAGAGAGTTGTACAGTTTTACCATTCTGGAGGTGTACTTATCCTTAATGAAGATGCATATACCTCCTCCTCTGTTTTTTTTTTCATGCTCATTTTGTGGTCTGAACGTATGGAAAGCATTGATTTTCTATAGTCCTGTCTCGCCTTCATTCTTACATGTGGGTTCAGAGCCGATCCTCTGCTCTGACTCAGCCTATTACAAAGCTCAAAGTCTTCTAGTTGGCTCGTGGCTAGGTAGGTATCCCATGGTGCAACAGTATAATCCACAGATCTCGTTTGCTGCATCAATGAGTTCAGATGTGCTTCTTCTTGGCTGTGGCTAAGTTTAACACTTTTTGCTATTTTTACTATATTGTAGTTTAGCTATGAAGAGGATGACGAATGGAAAGGCAGTTGGTCCAGATGACATACCTGTGGAAGCATGGTGTTTAGGTGAAATGGCAGTGAAGTTTTTAACCAGATTGTTTAATGAAATTTTGGAAAGTGAGAGGATGCTGAGGAATGGAGAAAAGGTGTTTTAGTACCGATTTTTAAGACTAAGGGTGATGTGCAGAGCTGTAGTAACTACAGAGGGATTAAATTGATCAGTCACAGCATGAAGTTATGGGAAAGAGTTGTGGAAGCTAGGTTAAGAAGGGATGTGATGATTAGTGATCAGCAGTATGGTTTCATGCCGGGAAAGAGCACTACAAATGCAATGTTTGCTCTGAGAGTGTTGATGGAGAAGTAGAGAGAGGGTCATAAGGAGTTGCATTGTGTTTTTGTAGAGTTAGAGAAAGCATATGACAGGGTGCCTAGAGAGGAGTTGTGGTATTGTATGAGAAAGTCGGAAGTGTCAGAGAAGTATGTAAGAGTGGTACAGGATATGGAAGAGGGTAGTTTGACAGCAGTGAGGTCTGCGGTGGGAGTGACAGATGCATTGATGCGTTTAAGGTGGAGGTGGGATTACATCAAGGATCAACTCTGAGCCCTTTCTTATTTCCAATGATGATGGGCAGGTTGACAGACGAGATCAGACAGGAGTTCTCGTGGACTATGATGTTTGCAGATTACATTGTGATCTGTAGTGAGAGTAGGGAACAGGTGTTGGAGACCCTGGAGAGATGGAGATATGCTCTAGAGAGAAGAGGAATGAAGGTCAGCAGGACTAAGAGAGAATATATGTGTGTGAATGAGAGGGAGGGTAGAGGAATGGTGAGGATGCAAGGAGTAGAGGTGGCAAAGGTGGATGAGTCTAAATACTTGGGATCAGTAGTTCAGAGTAATGGCGAGTGTGGAAGAGAGGTGAAGAAGAGAGTACAGGCAGGATGGAGTGGGTGGAGAAGAGTGTCAGGAGTGATTTGTGACAGATGAGTATCAGTAAGAGTGAAAGGGAAGGTCTACAGGAGGGTAGTGAGACCAACTATGTTATATGGGTTGGAGACAGTGGCAATGACAAAAAGGCAGGAGTTAGAGCTGGATGTGGCAGAGTTAAAGATGTTAAGATTTGCACTGGGTGTGACGTGGGTGGACAGGATTAAGAATAAGTATATTAGAGGGTCAGCCCAGGTTGGAAGGTTTGGAGACAAAGCCAGAGAGGCAAGATTACGTTGGTTTGGACATGCGCTGAGGAGGGATGCTGAGTATATTGGGAAAAAAATGCTAAGGATGAAGCTACCAGGTAAAAGGAAAAGAGGAAGGCCTAAGGATATATTCTATGGTTTATGGATGTGGTGAGAGAGGACATGCAGGTGGTTGGTGTGACAGAGCAAGATGCAGAGGACAGGAAGAAATGGAAACAGATGATCCATTGTGTCGACCCCTAACAGGAACAGCCGAAAGATGATGATGCAGTTTAACTTTTCTAGTTATATAGCTTTTGCTAGTGTTGATCAGTCATTAGAGTAGTTTCAGTCTTGCTGAAGTTTTTTCTTTCTTCACTTTAGATACTTATTGTTGAGAACTGATTGACCTTGTTGTTCTCTTTGGTATCCTGTGCACCAGTTTTTTTCTATTTAATGGACGTTTTTGCTCCTTGTTATTTGCGGTGCTTATTAGTGTTGAGAGTTTGGTAGTTTAAAAATTATTACTTGGATATTAGTGCTTACTATTAAAGGTGCGCATTTGCGCTCAATTTAATCTTTTCCATGTACAGTGTTTATTAGTGTGCAGTGTTTATTAGTATTAGAGAATTAGCATTAGACTTTTTCCGCCTAGATATTAGTCTGATATTTAGCTGACAAGGGTTCTTTGATATTTCTGACACTTTTTTGTTCTACGACGTAGAATTTGAGTATAGTTTCCTCTGAGCTAGTTGGACAATTTCTGGCTCATACTTTGTGTGTGTGTGTGTGCAGTATATTTGATAGTTTCTGATCTTTAGTCTTCTCTTTTCTAGCTCCATTTAAGTTAGAGGACCTAGTTTCTCTCTTTTTCTCTGTCCAGGGCTAGGCCTATTTGAGTTAGAGGACCTAGTCCTCGTGGTGTGTGAGTGTTAGTGTGGTAAGGGCTAGGCCTGTTTAAGTTAGAGGACCTAGTCCTTGTTGTGTTTGGGTTGTGTCATTTTTACTGCTTCTCCAGTACCATGTCTAAAGAGGCAAAAGGTCATAAATCCTTGGGGTTTAAGAACTGTGTTAAATACTCTCAGAAAATGTCAATTACCGATGGCCACAGTAACTGTGTGTATCGCCTTGGAGCCATCCATCTGCAAGAAACCTGTGTGTTTTGCCATTCTTTCAGTTCCAGGGTCTTACAGGAGCGGAAGAATAAACTAATATTAAAAGGTCTCCTCAAGCCTTCTTTCGAGGAAGACTTAGCCATTTCGTCTTCTTCCTCCAAATCTCCAGCATCTAAAAAAAGAAAAGGCTAAACCTTCCAAGAGGCATTCCCTGGCACCATCCGGTGCTTCAGAACTGCCTCCTAAACTTTCTAAACCAGACAAGACTTCCCCCTCCTCTGCTCCACTGATCTTGTAACCGATCAAGGCCATTGATACAATGACTCCAGTGTCGGCTCCATGCATTTCGGAGCTGACTACTGATAGCAAACATCGGCACCCCCTATCTTAGAGAGGTCCAGATCTCCCACACTGTCTTCCAGATCTTCCAAGAGCCTAGCAGAAGAAGATGTGGAGAGAATATTGCTAAGACTACTGAAGTCATCTACCTTGCCAAAAATGCTTTTGGCTCTGTCCGAGTCAGTCCCAGAGCCACTTGAGTCCATTTCCCCTGCAGTGGTTCCTCCTCTGAGCCGTGCTGGGCTTTCAGAGACGGAGTGATTGGTACCACTGGTTGTGGATCCCTCGGTTCCAGCTCACCCCGAGGCGGTCTCAGAGCCGAGTTCCGCTCTGACACCTTTGGTGCCGTCCAGGGTGTCTAGGAGCCGAAGTTCCCCACTCAGTCTTGACAGGGACACTTGTACCCAGACCTCCTCGGTTCCGAGTCTCCCTCTCGGTGCATTGGCTAGGGTGAGCTTGAATCCTACATCTATCTCAGAGCCGATGAATTCCTGTCTCTTCTCAGAGCCGGGCAGGTCTTCGGAGCTGGAGAGGTCTGCCTTCGAGATGATGCGGAGTGTGCTGTTCCGCTCATCAGCTCCACCCAGGGGTACCGACACTCTTCCCCCTCTAACACCGACCTCCATCTCAGCATCTACTCCCTCTCTCGACAGCAGAGACCTGCAGCTGCAGGAGCCCCCGGCTGGTGGCCCTCACTCTTCCGAGACCTCCCCGGAACATCCTTCTGAGGAGCCCCCTTGGAAGGGGACATGCAAGAGGAAGCATGTAGACTCCCAGGATGAGTCTCTTACCTCCGATACCGACCTCGAGGAGTCAGAAGGGTCCTCCAAGTCATCCTCTGATGATGTCTCCTTTGTAGACATCTTAGAGATCCTTAAGCAGAGGTGAGGCTGGCCCACTGTTACCCCTTTTGATGAGGAGTCTGTGTACCTGAAGGCTTTCGGGTCTCCACCTTTTGACGAACTTCTAGACCTTGTTAGTTGAAAGGTGTGGGAGACTCTGATTCCATGGAGCCAGTCCCCAGGAGACCTAATAAATTTTTGTCAGCCCCCAAGGAGAAGGAATTTTTGTCCAAGGGCATTCCTGTAGATGCCATGGTGGTGGTGGCCACTAAGAAGGAACTAGCGGAGACTTCATCTGTCCATCCAGAAGCATATCTTTTTGTCAGCGGCATTCACTTTTAGATCACTGAACTACCTAACACATTTTACAAGGCTTCAGAGATACCTCCTTAAGGAGTTGGGAGAGACTCTACAAGGTACATCTACTGAAGGAGTCCCTGATAAGGTGTCTACTCCAGTTGTCCACCTTGAATTCTATCGTTAACTCCTCCATGAGGCTGATTTCTTATGCAGCCGTTGGAGAGAGCAGGGCAGCGGGTTTAGGAGTTTCTCTTAGGTGGCACTCCTGGATGCACTTGTGTAATTTTGCAGAGCCGTTCAAGTCTACCTTTAGCAATGCCCCCTTTGATGGTTCTTCCTTGTTTGTACCCAAGGTAAAAGACACACTCACCAGGTGTGAGCAAGAAGGGAAAAAGCTGTCTGCCGTGGGAGTATGTTTTACCATCCCCTCTAGACCATGCCCCAAGGGTCAGAGAGAGGTGGTAAGATGTTGTTCAAGAAGTTTTTCCTGGATGCACAGGGTGACTCCTCCTTCAGAGGCAGAGGAGGTGGAGCAAATGGTAGGTAGATGTTGTCCTAGAGGCAGGGGGAGACCGCAAAACCAGGGAGGCCGTGATTCATTTTGAGGCCGACCATACCAGCGCTCCTGATGTGAGGGCCCGGCTGTGCTTCTCTGGAGCCGGTCGGGGGTCGCATTTCTTTGTATCCAGAAGCCTGGCTAAGCATCACCCGAGACAAATGGGTACAAACAATTATCACCAGAGGTTATTCCATACCCTTTTCTCTTCCACCTCATGTTCCCAAGAAGATCCCGGATGTTCCACCCAATCATAGGGATCAAGCAACTGTAGAAGTGAACAAGTTGCTCGCAAACAGAGTCATTCAAATCGTCCCCACAGACCAGGTAGGATTCTGAACTTACTCCAGATTCTTTTTAGTGCCAAAACATAGAGGGGACTGGAGGCCCATCTTGGACTTCAGCAAATTAGACGAATCCATAAAGAAAGACAAGTTCTGGATGGTAACACTGCAGTCTATACTCCCTCCATTAGGGAAAGACACTTGGAAGTGCTCAATAGACCTCCAAGATGCATTCTACCACATAAAAATAGACAGAGCATCGAGGAGCCATCTACGCTTCCGGCTTGGAGCCAGTCACTACCAGTTTTATGCTCTGCCCTTTGGTCTCACCACAGCCCCCAGGGTGTTCACCAAGTTTATGGCAGTAGTGACAGCTCACCTGAGATGTCTAGGATTCCAAGTGTTTCCGTACCTAGATGACTGGCTCCTGACTGCTTCCACCAGGCATCTACTTCTTCAAACCAGAGACTCCACTATCCAACTTTGTGCCCAGTTGGGGATTACTATAAATTGGGAAAAGTCTGCCTTATCGCCTTCTCAATTTGTGACACTTATAGGCGCAGAAGTAGACACAGTCACCATGTTAGCTTGTCTTCCAGCAGAAGGAGCACAGAACCTCATACAAGTCCTTCGTCTGCTCTCTCTCCAGAAAGTCAAGGCAAAGACAGTGCTGAAACTCTTAGGGACCATGGCCTCCACCATATTGCTAGTCTCTCTTGCCAGATTGCACATGCGTATTCTTCAATGGCTCCTATCATCCCAGTGGTCCTTTCAACATCTGTCTCTATCCCACCATGCTATTTTCATAGAGTCCTGCAAAAAGGACCTCCATTGGTGGATCCAACCCAACCAACTAACGATAGGCAAACCCATTCCTTCCCCCTCCAAAGCGTTGCTACTGTGACCACGGATGCCTCACAGATAGGGTGGGGAGGCATTATTTAGGCAGGACTGTCCAAGGCACATGGCAAGATCATGAGGCTCACCTGCATATCAGTGTTCTAGAGATGAGGGCGGTGCTTCTGGCTTTGCAAGCACTCCATGACCTTCTTCCTCTTGGGACGACAGCAATACAGTCAGACAACATGTCAGTAGTATGGTATGTCAACAAACAAGGCAGAACCAGATCTTACCCCCTTTGTTGAGAGGCTATTCCTGTTTGGAAATGGGCGATATCTTCCCAGCACTTTCTAGTGGCAGCACACATCCCAGGGACAACCAACATGATAGCCGACAAACTCAGCCGGGCAATCTTTATGGCCTCACAAGTGGTCTCTGAAGCAGGAAATAGCGGAACAGGTTTTCCACAAATGGGGACAGCCTTGCTGCGATCTTTTCACCAGTCCAGTCAACTCCAAGTGCAGCAGCTACTTTTCCCTTATCCCTCCTCTGGGGGAGTCGCCGAGAGATGCACTTGTTCATGATTGGCCCCTGGTCTCCTTTATGCCTTTCCCCCTTTCCTCTCATAACCAAGGTGATTCAGAAAGCGAAACTGTTGGGAAGCAAATTGATTCTCATCACTCCTTACTGGCCTCATCAGGTTTGGTTCCCCTTTCTCGGGCCTCATCTACTAGACAATCCATGGACTCTGGACCCAGTGCCAGATCTCTTGATGCACATGTCAGGCGCTCTTCACCCCAGCCTCCACACCCTCAGTTTGACAGCTTGGCTGCTCCAGTTCCATTCCTTTTAAGGTTTCATGATTTTTCACCTGCTGTGACCCACATTCTCACATCTTCTCACAGACCCTCCACTAGAAAGTTATACACCAGCAAATGGAGAAGGTTTTCTATCTAGGCTGAGGAAAAGAATGTTGACCCTTACACTGTATCCTTTCCAGTGATCTTAGAATTTTTGACTGAACTTTTTCACCAGGGTTCTGCTGCTGCCACAATTAGGGTTCAATTGGCAGCAATATCAAATTTTCATTTGGGTCAAAATGAGTCTAATCTGATGTCTCACAGATTGTGTAAAACCTTCCTTAAACGTGCTACTTTGCTGAGACCTCATTTTCAGGAACCGGTAGCTTCATAGGATCTAAACTTCATCCTATCCAAATTAACATCTCCACCCTTTGAACCTGCTCATTCATGTTCGTTGAAGTTTCTGCCTTGGAAGACTTTGTTTCTGGTGGCCATCACATCTGTTAGACGAGTATCAGAGTTACAAACACTGTCTATCAAGCCCCCTTATTTGATTTTCCACAAATAGTATCTCTTCGTACAAATCCATCTTTTGTCCCTAAGGTGTGCTCTCATAATAACTTGAACCAATCTATGGAGCTGCCGGTGTTCTTTCCTAATCATTGCAATGCAGCAGAATACAGATTTCAATAGTTGGATGTTCACAGACAATTATGGTTCTATCTACACCGGACCAAGGAATTCAGGAAGTCAGACCAATTGTTTGTATCCTTTTCTGACTCCAGATTAGGTCTCCCAGTTTCCAAAGTGACCCTTTCGAATTGGAGTTCCAGTTGTATAGCCTACATTTATTCTTCTGATGTTAAGCCTTTACCATTCAAGATTAAGGCTCATTCTACAAGATTCCAGTCTACTTCTGCAGCCTTTGAAGCCAGGGTTCCAACTGATAATATTTGTGCAGCAGCAACCTGGGCTACCCCTCACACTTTTATTACTCATTACAAATTGGACTTGACCTCTAGGGGTAGAGCCTTCTTTGGTTCCACGGTACTCGGGAGTATTTTTCTGTGAGCCACCCAAGAATAATACACTAGGGACGCTGTCCCATATGTAAGAATGAAGGTGAGATAGGACTACAGAACATAAAGAAGTTATGTACTCACCATAACGTTCCATGTTTGTAGTCCATCTCGCTCTTCATTCTTATGAATGACGCTGTCCCATATGTAAGAATGAAGGTGAGATAGGACTACAGAACATAAAGAAGTTATGTACTCACCATAACGTTCCATGTTTGTAGTCCATCTCGCTCTTCATTCTTATGAACCCACCCTCCTATCCACGTCCTGGAAGGATCTGGAGACAGGAAAAAATTCCATAACAGGTGGAGACCTTTTATTGCTCTTTCTGGATATTTTTTGTTCAGTCTTTCTATAGTTTAGCAGCAAACAAGATCTGGGGATTATACTGGTGCACCATGGGATACCTACCTAGCCACGAGCCAACTAGAAGACTTTGAGCTTTGTAATAGGTCGAGTTGGAGCCGAGGATTGCCTCCGAATCCATATGTAAGAATGAATGGCAAGATGGACTACAAACATGAAACGTTATGGTGAGTTCATAACATCGTTTTAGCCCTGCACTGCTGGGGTGCTTTCCAAGCCTTTGAACCATGTCTGTGTGACTGCACAGATGTCAGTATCTTCCAAAGTGAGGAGTGCAGTTTCTTTAGACACCTAGCATTAAGCAGCAGTACCTTGAGTTTATCCAGAGAGGATGTTATGTTGGGAGATTGGTTATTATGACACTGCCTATAAAAGGCACAATATTGGGTGGCTGATGCCTTTGCCAATATCCAAAAGCCTAGAGGAGGAGACAGGTGCAGACTAACTCTTGCAAAGCAGTGTGGCCTGTCAAACACATCTTTCCACGATGACAGATATTGGATCTCTTTGGACCGACAGCAGAAGCTAAGCTGACTGTTAAAGTTGGTCATTATTTTGTTTGTATTTTGGCATTATCCTTGTAGAAGGTAGAATGCTACTTAACGCTAGGCTTATACCTGCCTGTGACACATAATCTGAGAGCTCAGTCATGTCTCTCTTCATATAGTCCAGTGAGGTACATCTTAAGTCATTCACCTCCACAATGACATTGAGTGATTTGGTGGATCATGGCACCTGACGGGCAGCTATAACCCTGTTCCAATCTAGCCTGATGATGGGAGCATCCATCTGTCTCACAATGGAGTCACCTGTGACCAATACATTAGGTTTTGTGGTGTTACACCTTAAGGGCTTATTTGTTGAGTTACTGGTATGTATGTTATGTGGCAGTGTTTTTTTTGTGTATTGTTATGAGTATAACTGGTTTCCATTTGGGAGACCTCTGATGTTTTGGTAAATTACTAGTGAGTACCTTTGCATAAGTGGGTTTATGTGTCATGTCCTATTTAGCATGGTGTGTGCTTGTTGACAGCCTGCTTGACATTCAGTTTGTCCTTATGTGAGAGTCTTGCCTCCAATTTCATAGTGTAACTACATCTTTAACATAAAGTATTTGTTTATTTGAAGAGTAAGTGGTGGTCACTATACATGAGACAGTTGCTATATTGCCTTAGGATGCCCATGTCTCTCAGGCTGGCCAGAGAAATGATGGAAAACTGCCTGTCCATGATAGCAGGCTCTTACTATATGTTTTATTAAGGAAGGGAATGAGTTAATTTGACAGGACTGTGCTGGTAGTGTTGAAGATTACAAGAGGGACCTATACTTTGTGTAGGCTAAGGTTGATCGATAAGGCAATACTGCTCAGTGAGCGACTGAATTGCTCCTAGAGCAGCAGAAAAGCTTGGAAGGGTTTCACTGACAGCTTTTTAGGGAAAAAAAACTGAACTTCTAGGCTTTTGTATCTACACAGAGCACTGCTAACCACTGCTAAACAAAGAGCAGCATCATGCAAACACTAGGCTAAATACGAGCAAAAAGAAACATGTTTTAAGCTAACTACCAATCAGGAAAGCAAGCCTTCCACCAGCAATCCCCAATTCAAACAGGTTAGATCAGCACACTTTTGCCACAAGGGTGCAGAAAATGCCTTCTTAATGTAGAATAGCTGGTTTGGATCCCAAGTGTAACAGTACCACACAAACTTCCTACAACAGGCTTACAACTAACATATGCAGTGTAACAACAGTGCAATTATTGTTAACTACTTAAAGCAGCAGTAGACAGTGCAGTTTTTTCCCTGTAAAGTGCAAAAATAACAGCAAATTACTTAAGAAAATGCTAAAGTACAGCCATAGTATATGAGAAATGCAAAAAAAAAATAGTCTTTTCAGTAGTAGTTTGCTCTAGATGAATGCTGATTCTCAGCAATCAGTAGCAGTCGCCAAATGATGAGCAGCTGTGAGTATCTATGCCAAAGCCTTTGCAAATGTTTTTTTTTTATTTTGTAACTGCTGAAGTACAGTCACAGTACATGAGAAGTGCAAAAAAAAAAATACATAGAGCCATTTTTTGTGCTTCCCAGCTCAGTTAAACCAGGTAAACACCTACTGCCCCTAGATGAGTAATCCCAGTCCTCCTAATATAAAAGCACAATAAAGGAGTGCCTGGAGTGAAATGCTGCCACAAACAAACATAAAGATATGGCTCCAGCAGTGTACTTTAAACATCTTTTATTTTAAAAGTGTGATTATTCAATAAAACTACTTTGCTCTGTAACTTTACTTTGTATAAATGACCCAGGAGTCACTCAACTGTACAGAAATGATAAAGGCACTAAAAACAAGATAAGCTGATTAATAAGCCCTCCAGCTAATACAGGAACATGTGGAAGTCTCAAGTGTTTCCCTAACCTAACACAACAGGCTGCCTCATATTGCACTAGATGGAAAATCCACCGACTTCTTTATGTAAAAGCAAGTACTTGCTAGAGTGTAAAAATGCACTACTTTATCCATCATCTAACTAGATAATGAATTCAGAGCAAGTAAATGAGTAGAACTGACAATGAGTGGCAAAATGCGCTTTTTCAATACAAGCACAAGGAAAGGCAAATAAATCAAGATATCAACAGCAGTGTAGAAAGGGAGGAGCTTATTAAGCTCAATTTACAGTAGGGATGGACAGTTTAAAATCATCAGGCGTAAAAAACAGATGAATGAAGGGTACAGCAGGTGATGAAAAAGTAGCAGGGAATCACCAGCAGTGCTTTAGTTTATGGAGGCTTGAAATCTTTTCAGAAAAAGACAGACCAGAAATTCACTGAATATTTAAATGTCATTCAATCAACTAAACCAGTAAAAAAAAAACATGTGAAGTGTGCAGCCTAGAAAATGTGTCTATCTCTCACATAGAGCAAAAACACCAAGTCAAGCAGATATCTTAAAACAAAACAAAATGGAGCAGGTAAAACAGAAAGCAGCTCTGTCATTCACAGATAAAAATATAGGCTTACTTTCCTCACCAAGTAGGAAATCACCAGCAGGACTTGAGTTTATGCAGACATGAAATCTTTTCAGCAAAAGACCTGTAGGACGTCCCTTTCTCGTCTTTTTCAAAATGGAGGGCATAGCCTTCAACAACAAGGTTATGTTACCCAGCTGTGACTTTGTGTTACAGTGCTACTTCAAAACTCTGGGCACACAGTCAATATTCAGCATTAGTGCACTGAGTAGTTCCAAATCTTAGCATTCATTACGTTGGGATGAGGGCTTTCTTGTTTTCTAACAGTTATAGCACTGCAACTCTGTATGAGACCCCTGGGTGGTCATACGTCTGTGGGATACATTTTGGCTATCTGCTGTAATTCGGTAAATTTGTTCAGAGTTCATCGCCATGTCTTAAATACTTTTGCTTATTACTCAGCTGTGGGCAGCAGTAGTATTAGATGGCAGTGAGTTAACAAGATTCCTTTAGAATCTCTACCTTTTTACTTCCTTCATTCCACTCCTTTGCCTACCTTTATTAGATTGTTTATGTCTGTATCTGATCTCTTTGTTTCCCTTCATACCTGAAGCAGCTTCTTTTACCATGATGCTTTTCATATTAGTCTCTGCTGTTCTGATGTCCTTGTCTACTTTTTCCTGGCTTCTTGTTTCAGTCTCATTTCCATTTTCTTTATACCCTTCATTTGCTTTAAGTGCCTTCCTAATAATACCCATGAATCACATGATCCTTTTCTGGCCTTTCATACCCCTCCTCCTTTCCCTTCATGATGCCACTTTTAATAGTTTCCCAATTTAGATTTACCACTTTTGCTTGCTGTTAATTCCTCTCTACTTTTTCACATTTTTATCCAAATCTGTTCCCCTCAATCTTATTTCTATTTTTATTATTTTGTCCCCTGTTTGTTATTATCAGTTTACTGCAGTCCTGTGCCTGTGTTGGATTAACACCTCACCTCATCTGTGTTTGCTGTGAACTGCACTGCAGCATACCTACTTGTCTGCCAGTGGACTCGCTACCTCAACCCCTCAGGCTTCTGATTTGCATGGCATGTCAAGAATCCTGTTCTGCCTAGTGGTTTTCCTTGCTTGTTGTGTAAACTCCTCATGTTTTACTACAATGATCCAAATTTCTTTTTTCTGTCCTAGAAGCTGGCATATTGCATACTTTCTTTCTCTGGTAAATTAAAGGCTTCGTTATAGTTCATTTTTTGCCACCATATCTTCCTTTTCTGTCCCTAACTTTTGCCTTCATGTCTGGATGCACTTGTTGCTTGCACATTGAAAGCAAAGAGCTAGTTGAGTGATGCACTCTTCTGTATTGGTCCATTGATAACATTTGAAACCCCTTAGTCATCTTCTCTTCTACTGCATTTGCCGCCTCCTCCTTATCTTTCAACATTTCACATCTAATCCTCCTCCAATTTTATGCTGCTAGACCTGTCTCCTCCTTTACCTTCCTGCCTTTTTTGTAATGTCATGTCCTAGTCTTTTTTTCTCCTTGCCAGGTGTATGTTACCTTGCTGCATTAGCCCCTCCTTTTTCTGCTATGACTGCCTGCATCTTACTTATTTTATTATTCAAGTTCTTGGCATTGCTGAGCTTTACTCTGGATCTGCTCATTGCTTTTGTTCTTTCATGTCCTTCATTTCCAGTTCTGCTTTTATAAGTTCATATGAAAGTACTAGGCTAGCTGCCCTTGCAGGCCATTTTAAACCTAGTCAGTGTCCTTTCTGGTGCTCAAAATAACCTGTCTGATGTGGTTATAGATTGGCCTTACCCACCCCCTTGGTCAGTAAGTATATATTACCCATAATGAGAATAACTGGGACCGTACCAGAGATAATTTGAAGGGACCTATGCATGGGGTAAAGTATTTAGGAGCTTTGTCTGTCCATTAGTAGTATAGGAGACAGTCCTGGGGTAAATTTTCCATTTCCCAGCCATTGATCTAAATTGTGGCCGAAAATTGTCAGGGAAGGACTTTGATTTATGTGAATGGGGGTCTGTTCTGTTCCACAGCAGCAATATCATCTGCAAAATATACCTATCCGTCTAACTGTTCAGTTGATGTTGCAGAAGAGATTTAGATCCCTAGACAGAGTATTTCTGATGTGCAGTAAATCCACCATTAATGAGTTGGAGGATGCCTTGTGTGCCAGACATCGGTCACCTCTTAGCATTCTGTAGGCTATGGAGTATAGTGACAGGGCTTTGAGTCGGTCCATGTAGGACATGTTGTTTAGGCATCGTCTCCTTTTAGTAAGTTATCTCTGTGGGCATTCCAGCTGTTGCATGTGTCTGGACAGATGCATGCTAAAGGGTGCATTGTATTCAATGACTGGAATAATGAGGGCTGAGTAGGGGGGGGGGCAGTAATATCCCTAGATCTAGACACAATCCCTTTATTTATAAGCTGCGCAGTAAAGCTGTTGGTCATAAAGTTAGGTCACTGTGCACGTACATACCCAGATCCCAAACAATTGGTTCAACTCTTAGTGGTGTATTATCAATGTGGTAGTTCCCTCAGGTAGATGACTTCCCAAAGGATGCAGTAATGCATTTTTTGGCATTTAGTTTCAGACTATGATGTTGACACCAGCTATTTATTTGAGACAAACTTTGCTGCAGGATGGCTAAGTCATTTTGGGATTCAATGATTGGTCCTAGCTTGCAATCATCAGCAAACTTAGTTAGCCAGAGCCCTTTGGTATTGTCTTTCATTTTAGAAATGTAGATCCCAAACAGGGGAGGTCTCAGGGCAGAAACCTGGTAGACTGTATTGGTGACTGGTCTCTTTGTGGAGGATTATCTGTGTCATGTCTGTGATTCAGTTGGCAGTCCAGTGGGTGACACAGTGATTTATTCCTAGGTTATTTAACTTTTCTACTATGCTGGAGGTGGGAATTGTCAAAAACCAGATTAAGGTATGAGAGGTGTACCATTTTGCCTTCATTTACTGCTTTAATGACCTTTTCAAACAAAAAAAATCCACCATGTTGAGTAAGCATGACCGACCCTTGACTATTCCAAACTGGGACAGGTCTGGTGTTTGGAGATTCCCTCTGTCGTGATTGATTAATTCCATGATAAGCCTTTCCATGACTTTGCATATGAGACTGGTCAGTCTTAGGGGGTCTGTAATTGCCTGGACCTGTGGAAGGTCCTCCCTTGTGCAGGGGAATGATTGTTGCTGTTCTTCATTTGCTTGGTACAAAACCTGTATGGAAGCAGAGACTGAACAGTACTGTTAGGGAAGTGGCTTGATTGTTCATGCTACCCAAGATGCATCTGGGGATATTGTCAGGAAATACTGATGCAGTATTTTTAGCTTTTGATAGCACTTTTAGGATTTCATCTTATGATAGCTAGGGGCAAGCCAGTTTCAGGTATATCTTGACGGACAGACTGAGGGAAGAGAAGGGTAAAGTTTGAGATAAATGTATCTGCCAGCAGGTTAGCTATATCTTCAGCCTCAGTGTAGGTAATATTGTTCGCAATCAGCTCAGTGCTTTGCTGTGCTGTGTTTTTGAGATTACTGACATAACTATAAAATGCCTTGTGATTTGTCTTTGGCTTGGGTAACTATTTTAGACTCAGATTTTGCTTTGAAGGATTTCATTAAACTCGAGTTGTTTGTTTACATTAGTGAGAAGGTCAAAATTCTTTTCCTTTTATTATAAAGCTTGTTGAAATCATTGTTCCACCATGTAGGTTTGTTTTGGGGTTTGCCCTGCATTTTTTTTCTTGACTTTTCCATCCCTCCCTCCTTCTACCTTAATGTAAAGATTTCATTTTCTGGATTACCCTTTTTAATTTTCTATCCCATCTCTTTCTTCAGTATTGTTGTCTCTTATGGGCAGAGGTGAAAACTATCCCATCCAATCAGTGCTAGTTCCCAATGTCTGCATCAGTCTCTAGCTTTTGTGTCTTCGCTCTTACTCCCATACCCCCCCCCCCCCCATCAGCCAGTAGTTGAGCTGCTTTGCTTTGTCCTGTTCTTTATCTCATGTTTGTTCTGGATTTAACTGTTTACACCACATAAGAGAATGCCCTTGTGCTGTCCAGCACCCTACACTTTGCAGTTCCCCTACTCTACTCAGGTGTAAACCAGCTAATTGTTGCCTCACAGTCTGTAGTTCTTCAGTTTGCTTCTTGATGCATGTACCTTTTATGTGGAGTCCACATGTTCTTCCTGGGTTTGCATGTTTTTTGTAGGTGCTTCAAGTGTAAACTCATTAAAGTTTCAAGCTGCAGCCATAGAAAACAAATCAAGTGAAGCTTCAGCTTCATTAGCCCCCCCCCCAAAACAAACAGACATATTTTTGCAAGGGGGGGGTTGATGGGCAAGATCACCCATATCACCTTCATACACTAATTTTCCACATCCACGGGGAAAAGCCCACACAAGCTGAGTGACTGCCAGTCTACAGATCAAATCTGCACTAGCATTTATTCCCAGTAGGAAAAGTGACTGCAGAGTTGAACATCAAGTAATTAAAATCAGCAACTTTAAACCTCTTTGCACTTGACTAGTTGTAGCATAATGACACACAACAGCTTACTCTCTGGTCCATTCACCTGCACTTCCTTCATGGTCCTTTCTGCTTTTCATTGCTGCCCAAATAAACTGCTACATGTAGCATTGTATGCTTTTTTTGCGATCACTCTGGTCACAGAGTTTTGTGGATCCTAGTAAAGACTGTTTCAATGCCAGCTTTTTAGTCAAAATTCCCATTCCCAAAGTATCATCCCATTTGCTTCAGTTTCCTACTAATGTTAGGTACTACAGAATAAACTTATAAAAGACCTGTTAGAGTTAAGAAAGGATTTGGGTACTGATTTATGTGATATAATATCAAATGAAAAGTATTATGTCTTATCAGAAGGAGTGGCTGAGCAAGTAATGATAGTCTCTGCATAGTGGTGTCATAGAATAATACATGTTTATTAAAATAAGTAGAAATGCAGTTGCATAAAAGACAATTGCATAAAGCAGTCTGACCAGCATAGATGTCAGTCTGCTGATGGTGGGTTTTAGAGATAGAGAGACTAGAATGAATCTGTTTATAAGGGACATAAAGGAGATATAATGAAAAAGATGATAGGAAGTCATTTTGAGAAGTGGTATAAAATGTGATGGACATTATAATAACTATGGTTGTTGAGACTGGGTTGGTTGTAAAGATATTAAATAGGTCAAATGCTTTTCCAGCTTTCAGCCTAGATAGATAATCATTGAAGTTAGATATGAGGTAAGGGAGTCATGTATGACTGTTATATGATCTCTCTCCATAATAAATGTAATGAAAATGTTTAGAGGTATGCCCAGGGAAGTGTAGAATTGTTATTGGTGAAGTAATATCACTGCGTGGGACAAGATGAATCTTGATATAGTTAAAATTTGTAGTAATATAGATAATGTATAAAAGTAAAGTGTTTCATTTATGTTTAAGGTGATTTTTGAATAACAGCAGTAAAATGATTGTTTAATAAAGAAGACCTATTTGTTTACCCATTTTTAAAGCCGACTGTCACTTTCTGAATAAACCTCCACATGTACCCATACTTATACACCTTGTAATTGTAGCTAAAGTCATAAGTGGTTTTGGAAATTCAAACAAAGCAAAATCTGGATCTCTCTTTTTTTCCTCTCCGTTTTAGTATTTTAGGAGCCATTATATAAATGCCAGTGTCTTTAATCTGCAGTGTTTATGCACAGGAGGATTAATGAAGCTAAGCTAGTAAGTGTTAAGAGGAATACCATGCCGTTGCAGTGGCTGACTGACTCCTCCTCATAGATCTCCGTCATTGACTTTGTATGTTTACTTTTGATGTTCCATATATGTGAAGGTATCATGGGGGTATGTGTTTTCTCTGTTAAGTGCTATGTGTTTTTTTGGGGATGAAACTTGTGTGGAAGTATAAAGTAGGAGAAATGATACCTGGAAACAGGATGAGGAATTCATTTTGATAAATTTCATAAAAAAAAAATCAGAAAATGATTCATAGAAACCTCTGTGCCCTATAAGCATTCAGGGAGCCGATACTAAGGTAAATTAAACTGATGTAAGAGTTGTAAGGCTTGAGAAGTGCTGACAGTTCAGGAGTGTAACAGTGTAGCAGTTTCTGGCCATGTCCCTCAACCCCCCCCCCCGCAGTGACCTTGGTATTGTTGGGGCCAGTAGTGGATTCTAAGGGCATCTTCTGCTCATCTCTGCTTCTATCTTTTTTTTTAATGCCCTTCCCACTTCCCTTTCCTCACCATCTATGCTTCTTCATTGCATCCAAGGGCAACATTCCTCGTTGGCCCATAACTCCCCTTAAGAAGCATATTAATGAGCACCCTCTCATTCAGTACAGGCATGCCCATCTCATCCATGCCACTTCGTTAGAGCTGTTCTGTTCTTTATCTCCTACTTGTACTGGGTTTAAGTACATACACCATGGAAGAGAGCACCCCTGATCTGCTCAGTACCTTACACATGGCAGTTCCCCTATTCTTCAAGTATAAATGAGGTTTGTGTTGTTGCCTTAGAGTCCATGGTTCTTCAGTTTTCTTCATGGTTAGGGTACCTTCTATGTGGAGTATCTGTGTCCAGGCTGTGTTTGCATGGCTTTTTGTGGGGGCTATGCTTTCCTTCCACATCACAGACTTCCCATCAGTGAATTGTCAGTCCTCCAAATTGCCCACAGGGGTGTGCTTGTGTAAATGTATGTTCATGTGTATTCTGCGACAGACTGACATCCTGCTAAGTAGTAGTTTCCTTGCCTTATGTCTTGAGTGCCAGAATGGGATCTCTTCCTTACATACCTCCCAACCATACCAGATTACTCAATTTTTACTGAGTTTTGTGGTCCAAATAATGGGGAGCCATGATTCCCGAGTGGCACCCCTTAATTTCTGATTTCCCAACTTTTTTATTTAAAAAAATTTAGTTTGGCATTTTGAGCTGATGTCATCATGTGCATGATGATGTCAACCCCCGTGAAATGGCCGGCTAGCCTGTTGGAATTGAGCAGTAGCTCAAGTACATGTATTTCTGGCTACTCTAGCAAGCCGGAAGGGAATGTGTAGCTGCAAGAAGCAGGAATAGTGCTGGTTCCATGAATGGCAAGCAGTGTGTGTGAACGGAGGCTGCAGGAACACACAGAAGACTTTGCAGATTTACTTTTGATGGCTGGCTTCAGAGAGAGGTATTTATTATGCTGTGTGTGTGTGTGTGTGTGTGTGTGTGTGTGTGTGTGTGTGTGTGTGTGTGTGTGTGTGTGTGTGTGTGTGTGTGTGTGTGTAGCAGGAATGGTGCTGGTTCCACGATTGGCAAGCAGAGTGTGCGAACGGAGGCTGTAGGAACAAGCAGAAGACTTTGCAGATTTACTTTTGATGGCTGGCTTCAGAGATGTGTGTAAAATGCCCTAAGTGAATGTTCCTAGTGGCTAGAGGTATTCAGGCTCAAACCCTGTACCTTGGGTACAGGTAACAAGAGCCTAAAGTCCCTACCCACCACCACTTCATAAAACTTTCCAGATTTATGCCTCATATTTTTGTTCTGTTCCTCATAAAATCTGTGGTTTTCGGGATTTTTCTGGCAAATCAGTGAAGGATTGAATTCACTAATGAGAGGCATTTGAATTTCAGACTTCATATTCTTCAGAAAATAAATGGTAACACAAAACCTTTTATTCTAGCAATTTGCTAACTTTATAAGATCAGCATTTGAAATTTGACCCTATTTTTGGTGCTCGATTCCCCCATTATTGGCTTTATCCAGGTTTTTTGTGCCAGTACATTGAGAGCTTTGGTAAGAAGCGAGAACTGAATTATGTATTTCTCCCATTATTGGCTTTGCCCAGGTTTTTTTGTGCTAAGAGATTGAGAGCTATGGTTAGAAGTGAGAACTGAATAAACTAAATGATAGCCATTTAAGTTTAAGTCTTCAAATCTTTCAGGAAACTGCTCATTTGGCATAGTGGTATGTTCTGACGGTAGTGCACATGGTCCTACGTGGTCCTATGGTAACACATTTTATTCTAGCAATGTTCCAAAATTATAAAAGCAATGTTTAAAATGTGTCCCTGGTTTTTGGGCTTTTGTCCCCCCCCCCCCCAATACATTTTGGCTTTTTCCAGATTTCTTGTGCTGCAAAGTTGAGAGATACAGTTGAGTGTGGAGTGGATTTTACAAGGAGCTGAGAGCTTCAGGGGAAGGAGTTCAGTGTTGCTTATGCGGAGTTTGTTTGCATTGTTAATAGCGCAACAGGTTAAATGCTTGCTTTTGATGCAGATGGCTGTGGGGTCTACTCCCACAGAATGTAGATGCATTGCTGATACTGTACTGTGTTGTACTTTTAAAGGAGGTGGGTGTAACAAGTCAAGAGTATGGCTACAGATGCAACAGAACTTACAGAAGTGAGAAAATGTCATGCACAAGGGCATTTGTGCCTTAGTGGAAAGAGCAACAAATATCATTAACCCAAATTCAGGAACAGAAAATAAAAAGTATTATGTTTTGTGCTGCATGATAAGAAAAATATTTTTAGACAAGTACAGTACATTTTCCAGCATTCAAGATAAAACACATTTTTCCACTTCAGACAGTGGGAGAAGCAAGAGTGGCCAGTTAACAGCACCTGGATTGCAATGATAGTTGTGATGCTTTGGGATGACTGTGTAGGAGATGGTCTGTCAGTACCTGGACTAAAAATTGGAAGCCTTAAAACATGCAGTTCGCCTAGTTTATTTTGTTGTGCATTTACAGCCATTGAGTTGGTCTGATAACACAAATCAGAGTAAGTCAAGCAAAAAACTGAAATTGAAAATTAAGTTCAAGAAGCTGTGCAAGATGCCCATGGCTTACACTACTGTCATTCTATTTTTATATATGATATATATATATATATATATATATATATATGTGTGTGTGTGTGTGTGTGTGTGTGTGTGTGTGTGTGTGTGTGTGTGTGTGTGCATGTGTGGAAGTAGACTTTTATGATGGAAATGTTCTGAATTGGGCAGTTTTGTCATTATTGGTTCATGCATTTATTTTCATTGCCTACTGGAAAAATGTTCAAACAAATTTAAAATGCGCTCTAAGTCTAACATATGAGCTGTATTATAAAAGGAATATAATATAATTTAATAAAGTCAGGAAAGTGTATCAAAGAACACATGTATGGTTCTTGTTTTGTGTGCAAAGGGCCTATGATTTGAGAACAGCCCAAAGGTAATCTTTATCCACCACTGGCCAGATGCATTATTCTTTGGATGTGGTGTGGGTTTCAATGAATGTGAGTTTCAAGGGCAGAGAAGTTTTAATGCTAAGTGTATTTTCATTGTGAAACAGTATTGCTTTGTTTAGCAGATGTCTATTAGTGTTTGTGCATTGTGCTGCAAAATGTAAAAATAACATCAAAGTAATCATTGTAGAAGTAAAGTAGTATGCACATTAGTATTTATAATAAATGGGGCAAAATAGCCAGGTAATGGGACATTGGAAAGGCTGCAGGGAGACTCTGGTGCCATATTTTGGTTGTCTGTTCTTCAGTTTGCATTTGAAGGTTAGTATCCCACAATTCCATTGGAGTGGGCAGGGTTGCATAATTATGTACGCAAATTTTATGTTAATCAGTGTGCAGATTTGTACCTATGTTTCATGGACCTTGTCCAGATTTTTGATGTTTCCAGGTTGAGAGGTATGCTTCCTTATGACCCTGAGTTAAAGAAGGTGTGTATTGGACAATGAATTAAAGTATAGCTGTTAACCCTTTAATGATGTGATAGCTTGTCAGGACAGCTCAGTTGGCATATTGGGGCAAAACCTTAGATCCCAAATAACCAGTTTGGTTAGTGGCTTGGTTGCTGGTGGAGCTGGCAGCAAAGACAAATGAATGATGTTATATGCTCACCTCTTTCTAGGTGAGGGGCTGTTGGGCAGTGTGCTGGGAGGACTGCTCCTCTGCTGTTTGGTGGAAACTGAAGCTCAGAAACTAAAAGCATAACCCAAGTAGTACATGGGAGATGAAGCAGTGTGTTGCATCACCGCAGAGGCAGATTGCGACCCCTCATAACCCCCATTGCGTGCCTTACTTGAAAAACATTTAGTGATGCCAGCATGACAGTAGTCAAGGCTCCTTCCCTTACCCTGCCAGTGAACAGCCAGCTGTAATATGATGATGTCCACTCCCCTTCCTGGTCGTGAATAATTCATAGTCTGTAGTGCCACAGAGGCCACCCAGTCTGGAGACAAAACAACCCAAATGGTGAATATACACATCTAGGATATATATAACCCCAGTATGCAATGGCTTTTGGAGGAATGGAGCAGTGGAACATTGACATAATCAGAAATCAGCAATGGCTGACCCTGCAAATGAGACTCCATATCATACCTCCCTTTAAGCAGAAGCAGCTTATGTTAGTGAAAAAATATCACCGAACTGAAGCTAACAGGACTGTTTCATTCAGAAATGTTAAGTGTATTCATTTCTGTTTCAGAATAACACAAGACTTGTTCAAATCAATTTTGTATCTGTTATCTAAATAGGAGAATAATATGTGTGACTTTAAAAACATCTAGAAGGATAAAAAAATGCACTAAATACAATTTAAAAAGTTCATTACTTGAATGATGAATAAATTAACACAGTTGCCTTAATTTCAGTATATTTCCAACCTGAAACTAGATTAATTACTAGGGTACCGAGACAGTTAATCTAAGTTGCCACTCAGGCTCAACTACAATAAGCTTTCACAGTATTCCCTCTTTATTAAGTTCTACATGATCGAGCAAAAAAAGTTCCTAAAACTCTTGCAAGTAGTAGAATGTCTATTTAAGTCAATAACTTTCTTAATAGCATAACAGTGTTCATGAATCTTCCTCCATGTTGTTTTACCAGCATAAAAGACTTCATATTTGCTACACTTTGCTAGGTACAGAGTCAGCCCATAGGATGGAGAGTTGTAATGTTTACCTTTTCCTTGTTAGTCATTTTAGACTCTGAAACTAATAAGTATAGCCCCTTGTTTGACACCCCTACATTGCTGACAAAAATCCACATTTAAAAGTACACACATTATATATATATATATATATATATATATATATATATATATATATATATATATAGACCCATTATAGAATGCAACACCCCATTTGGTATGTACCTCTTAAGACATCTGCAACAACTGGAAAGGCCGCAGAAATACCTCACTAAAAGAATCACAGGCCTAAGCAGATGCCCTATGCTGACCGTCTAAATAAAACTCCAGCTATAGTCTGTCGCATATCTACTCAGAGTCGATCTCTGCTCAACATACAAGGCCATGTCAAACCCAGAGCTGTTGGACATGCTGCACTTAAAGAAATCCCAATCTCTCAGAGTCACACGCTCCAGGGATCTAAACCTTGTCATCACAATGAGCAAAACATGCTGGAGGGATAGGTTCCTGACCCATAGACATCCCAGACTCAGGAATAGACTGCCCATACATGTCAAGCAGAACTCCTCTTTGGCCCTCTTCAAAAGGAACCTTGACGATTGGATGGGAGATTCACCCCAGGGATCACATCAGTCAATAATGTGGAAAGAAATCGTGAGGCAATTGTTATGGCTAGGCCTTGTATAGGCCCTAGGGCCAAGTACCATCCTATGAACCTATAACCTACTTTCCTTTGAGAGTGATTTTATGATGGATGCACCCCTTTCCATTCTACCTTTTCATGATGTTAAATCTTTTGTTTACAGATTAGTACCGTCCAGCTACTTGAAATAGTGCTTGATGACCTTTAAGGCTTTCATTTTTTGGAAACTGTTTAGGTTTTTAGCACATATAAAGTTATTAATGTCCAAAAGACAATCCAGTTTTTCCTGGTCTGTCTATAGTGTATGGTAGTCCCTTTGATAGTATTAATGCAAGTCTATCTCTTCTGTGCTCCTTTATCTGAATCATATTGTTCATCTGTTGTTGTTTGTCACCTGTTTCAATAAGTAAATATTTTATAATATCCATTTCTTTCTGAAACACAATTGTCTGATTCTAATTTTGAGACTTGACTCATCTTCGTATATGATTTACTTTAGGCTGTATTTTCATATACAGCTGCAAAATGAAAATAAAAGCTGATCCCTGCCACTGGCAACACTGTTTTGTGCTTTATCAGTATAGAGCGGTTGTTGTTTCTTGCACTGATCTGATGTAATGCTTTCTCGTTTACTGGTACTTATGAAAATAGAGCTCAAGTTGGACATATAATGTATTGCCAGTTGCCATAAGTCTGATTTACTCCTATTATAGGCAAATATTATGATGACGAACTATTAGTTGCTAAAGCAACTTTTAGCTTAGAACCTAACATTGCTATTTTTTCTGGAGGTAAACCCCCTTCCATTTTACTTATATTACCGTAGATCAGTGGTTCCCAAACTTTTTCGTTTCTCCGCTCCCTTGCTGAATCCAGGTTTTCCCAAGACCCCGACCCCACCCCCCACCCCCAGCGTGCATAAAGTGCATCTTACATTTTATTTATTTATTTATTTGACATTTGTTTAACGAGGATGCCTGACTGGACTAGGAGACCAGGGGAGAAAAGCTCAAAAGTACAATAAAAAGACAGTTAACAAAAAAAGTGTACATTCTGCTTAATAGCATAACACTGATCTACTATGGTTGAGAGGTAAGCAAAAATAATGGCAACCTTATTAACTTTAACTTTATAAGAGCAATATTTAAAGTCTGTCCGTATTATTTGGCTCTGTCCAGCATACCTGTCAACTGCAGAGATTTTTGCAGAATGTCCAGACGTTTGCCTCATATTTTTGGTGTTTTTCTCATAAAATTGTTGTTTTCTGGCAAATCACTGGCAGATCTTCTTCTTTTGGCTGCTCCCGTTAGGGATCGCCACAGCAGATCAACTGTTTCCATTTCTTCCTGTCCTCTGCATCTTGCTCTTGTCACACCAACCACCACCTGCATGTCCTCTCTCACCACATCCATAAACCTTATCTTAGGCGTTCCTCTTTTCCTGTTACCTGGCAGCTTCATCCTTAGCATATTTTTCCCAATATACTCTGCATCCCTCCTCAGCACATGTCCAAACCAACGTAATCTTGCCTCTGGCTTTGTCTCCAAACCTTCCAACCTGGGCTGACCCTCTAATATACTTATTCCTAATCCTGTCCATCCTCATCACACCCAGTGCAAATCTTAACATCTTCAACTCTGCCACGTCAAGCTCTGACTCCTGCCTTTTTGTCAATGCCACTGTCTCCAACCCATATAACATAGCTGGTCTCACTACCCTCTTGTAGACCTTCCCTTTCACTCTTACTGGTCTGTCACAAATCACTCCTGACACTCTTCTCCACCCACTCCATCCTGCCTGTACTCTCTTCTTCACCTCTATTCCACACTCACCATTTTATCTGAACTGTTGATCCCAAGTATTTAAACTCCATCCACCTTCGCCACCTCTACTCCCTACATCCTCACCATTCCTCTATCCTCCCTCTCATTCACACACATATATTCTGTCTTAGTCCTGCTGACCTTCATTCCTCTTCTCTCTAGAGCATATCTCCACCTCTCCAGGGTCTCTTCCACCTGTTCCCTACTCTCACTACAGATCACAATGTCATCTGCAAACATCACTGTCCACAGGGACTCCTGTCTGATCTCGTCCGTCAACCTGTCCATCACCATTACAAATAAAGGGCTCAGAGCTGAACCTTGATGTAATCCCACCTCCACCTTAAATGCATCCGTCACTCCCACCACAGACCTCACCGCTGTCACACTGCCCTCGTACATATCATGTACCACTCTTACATACTTCTCTGACACTCCCGAATTCCTCATACAATACCATAACTCCTCTCTAGGCACCCTGTCATATGCTTTCTCTAAATCCACAAAGACACAATGCAACTCCTTCTGACATTCTCTGTACTTCTCCATCCACACTATCAAAGCAAACATCGCATCTGTAGTGCTCTTTCCTGGCATGAAACCATACTGCTGATCACTAATCATCACCTCTCTTCTTAACCTAGCTTCCACTATTCTTTCCCATAACTTCATGCTGTGACTGATTAATTTATACATGCAGACAAATCACTGGCAGATCATTGAGATTAAAGTCAGAAAATAATGACATTCATACTTCATATCCTTTAGAAAATTCATGCTAATGCAAAACCTGCATTTCTATCAACTCTCTAAGTTTGTGAGAGCAGTACTTAAATGTGTTCCTATTTTGTGCCTTTGTACCCCCACTATTTTTTGTTTTGTCCAGATTTCTTGATCTAAGAGGGTGAGAGGTATGTGTCCAGTGTTATGGTCCAGACTTGCACAGACCTCATTGCTGCTGCCTGGGATCACGCTCACTCTTCACTCTCTCCCTCTGTGACACTTACACACACACACACACACACACACACACACACACACACACACACACAGTCTTTTTTGCATTCATGCACGCATTCACTCACACACATCGCTCTCACTCTTTTCTGATCTCTCACACAGTCATAGTCACTCCCTCATTCATACCTGCATTAACTCACACATCACTCGTACTCTCCCAATCACACACACACACAGTCACTTCCTCATTCATACTTGCATTCATTCACACGTCGCTATCTCTGTTTGTCACACCCACGCACCACACACCCACGTACGCATTCATTCATATATCAGTCTCACTCTCCCGATCTCACACCCACATGCCACACACCCATTTATGCCTTCATTCATACATCCCTCTCACTCTTCCGCTCTCACACATAAACACACACACACACAGTCACTTCCTCATTCATACCTGCATTCATTCATACATCCGTCAAACTCTTCCGATCTCACACATACACACACACAGTCACTTCCTCATTCATACCTGCAATAGCAATACAGTCAAGCTGATTGTTTTTAGTGCCATCATTAGGTCAGAAGGGTTGGAATCCATTCTGCTTCCTACCCCCTTACTCTAGCTTTATACCGAGTAAAACTCCACTCCTCTTTCTCCAAATCAACTCATTAGTCAGACATCACCCACCATCAATTTCAGCCAATACACTTTTACCTTAAACTATAAATTCACATTTCTCTAACCCAGCCAATGATTCATCTAAGCCAATTCTTTCCCTCCAATACACCCCGTCAGCTAATTCATCTCATCACATATCCTCACTATCACTTCAGACTTTTCCTGCAAATGTATCCACCATTTTTTATTCACCTGTGTAACTTCTTATACCATTCTGCTATTTCCTCTTCCATGCATTCCTTGTATAACCTACCAATAACTACATATCAGTAAATCCATTCAGAACACACTGATTCACTTACATGTATAACTTTTCTCATCCATGATCTACAGATTACCTTTTATTCTTTTGTATATCTTGTAAACATCGCAGTGTTAATCTATGCATGTCTTCTAGCCGACTCTTCATATCTCACAGCCTGTCATACAAAATTAAGATCAAGCAGCATTTCTCTTACCAACACAGAATTTTTCAACCTTACAGTCAAGCACACATTTTCCATAGTAACACCTAACTTTCACAAATGCATCTGTTATTCATCCCTATAAGCATAAAATTCATAACTGCCAACCCATCCTACAGAGAAAAAGGCTAAAAACAAAGGTACGAACAAAACTATATATGATTATTCACAGAAGTACTATTATTTGAGGGGTATACTGCCTAATCTAGGACCATATGATCAACTATCTAAAACAGACAACTTTATATCAGCAACCCCAGTTGCGTTCAGAAAATACCCTCTACATCCAAAGTATTCACCTATTCAGTATTAATCTTATTGTCTGTAGTAAAGTAGTGACTATGCAAGGGTCTCTCTTGGCACCCCAACATCCTGAATATTACTGGTCTGGGTCAAACCGGACAAAAAAGATCCAGGAATACTACCACTAGGTTATAATCTAATCGGGGCAGATTAAAAACATAAAACATGCAGAGGCAGTTTGAGTACAACTGACTTCTTACTCTCATTTGATACTAACCTTCCATAATGATGAAATTCTTATATCCTTCCTTAATCTCAGCAATCACTTCTGCATAACTGCTCTTTACATCCTTCCAAGAAACAACTTGACCAAACTTGAAGGTGTCTTTTCTTGGCCATCTAACACCATCTGTAATGACTCTACATAATATGGGTTTTAAACAATGACTGGCAAAATCTTGAATTTTTTTCCTCTAGTATAAATAACAGTGGTGTTACACAATTCATTACTAATCCCATTATGGTACATCAAAACTAATGACAGGGGTACCATACTTGACTGGATAATGGTTTATGGCACTTCCAAATGCATACCATCTGGAACCCTTTCCAAATACCCTCAGTCACCATCTCCTGGCATATACTAATAGGCTGTATTACCCATCAGCCTAGATAATGCCTTTACAGAGTCACACATAACCTATCAAAATGTAATACAGGCACCTTTTCTTCTACCTTAAAATCTTATAATTGGTCTGCCCTTAAACCTAGATGATGCTATTCAGGAATTTAATACAGTATTCTAAATATATTTGACTGTTGTGCTCCACTGACGAAAAAACAGTAACTTCAATCCTGCTACATGGCTCTCCACAAGTACTAGCCAATTCATGCATAACGGACACATGACCTGGAAAATGGACAAGACAGGAGTCGTACTAAAACATACAGCATTTCAAAGAGTTCTGTATTCTTACTAAAAACAGGTCAATACCAACAAGTAAACAGTACTGTATCCACCTGCTAGCTTACCCATAAGATCACCCCTATGAAACTCTGGCCATCTGTCAGATGACTAAGCCTGGAAACAAATACAGCTTTTAGCACTTACTCTGTTGATACAGCACCACATTTCAACTCATACTTCACAGTCAGGAGAGCAGATCTAACCAATGACATTTCTGCTACCGACCTCAATACTATTCAACTGTCATCCAAAAATCCCTCTCTTGCACTTTTCAGCCTCTTGTATCAAACAATTTTTGTAAAAAGCTACTACACTATCTACTGACAACCTATCAGCAGAATACATAAAAATTAAAGCAGATGCCCTAGCTACCCAATATTAATTTTAATAGTAATAATTAAAATATATATATCCATGAGTTGTGCCTCCCTGCACTCTGGGAACAAAAGTGATAAATTATTCCAGTCCACAAAGGAGGTAACTCCTTTGAGTTATAAAATTACAGACCATTTGATATATTATCCTCACTGTCAAGAATGCTAGAAAAGTAAATTTGTCATAAATTAGACTAAATCTTGTAGGCCACACAACTCTCTAGCTGGTTCACCAGTTACCTAAATAATCACACCCAGTCTGTAAAATGAAATGGCTCCCACTTCACCTTCCTTCCAATCACTACAGGTGTTCCCCAAGACTCCATACTTTAACCTATACCTTTCAGTATCTTTATTAATGATAAAACTCACCACCATAATACAATATTCTGATGACTCAGCTTTAATTTGTTGACATGTACTACTATTTCCTTGTCTTCACTTTATGACCCCCCCCCAGCTTGTGTAAACACTATTGAGGGAGCTTAGGGTGTCATGACTGGGCCTTTTTGTCAAGATGGATATGCACCTTTTTTTTCTCCTTGCCTTCTCATAATCTAGCACCTGAGAAAGCCTCCTTGTCCAGCCAGCATAAGAAATGGTCAAAGATGACATCAGTCAGTGCCTCTCTTTTGCCACCAATAAACTAAACACCGGGGTGGTGCCTACTGAGGACACTGGGCGAATGTACAATTCTGTAAGACAGGCCAACTTTGTGTTACCTGCAGGCATGATATTCCATGTATGAGGCTTGTGACAGTGAATGTTCTTAGACATCTCTACACCACATTATTCTTGTTCCTTGCTTTAAGGAGTTATTTCTGTAATTATTATTTACCTCACAAAACAAGTGTGTGATTTTTCACAGTCCAGCCTGTGTTGTGTACTAAATATTAGTTCAACCAAGGAAGGAGCAAGTGTGAAAAATAGATTCTGCACCCATTTCTTTTTTTAATGTCGCCATCCTTATCCCCTTGTTAGCACTATTCATTAAAAAGTTTCTCAGTAAAACAATACGTGAGGAGATATGATTCCCCTGTGTGTTAGTCTCCTGCAAGAAAATAATTTAAAGTTATTGTATGTTTTTTCAGAGCTTTTGGTAGATTTGTTTTTGCAGAATAAGTTAAAGCATTTTAAAGATGTGTGTGTGTTTTTCTCATTGTTATGTTATTGTTCCTTTTACCCCAAAGGATTTGGATGACATAGAAGATGAAAATGAGCAACTGAAGCAAGAAAATAAGACCCTATTGAAGGTGGTCGGACAGCTAACAAGGTAGAAAATCAAGCCTCCGCAGAAGAAACGGATCAAAAACTACTGATTTTATTTTTAGTTTTGCAGAGTGACTAAATCAAACCACTTGCTTTTGAGTCAGTATATTTCACATTATTTGCAACTTCTTTATTTCAGATTTGTTGCCAAACAGCTACGGTATATCACGGTGACACTGCTGTATGTCTGACAGACTGCATTAATACATTTTTATCTAGGTTTATTCTTGGATGAAGACACACTGAAAATCAGTTTGAGGTTTCTTTTCCCAGTATTACATACATAGCTGTACTTTCATGACACTAGCTAAAGCTTTTATAATATTGTAAAATAAAAATAATAATGGCCTGTAGTGAAAATGAAAGCATTGTTTTGATAGCTTTTTAAATGGGAGTGCATGACTGATCCCTGATAGAGAAAATAAAATAATTGGTATAGTCTATGTTTACATGGGTCTTTTATGTGTTTTCATGCTGTGTCAGTTAAGAGACCAGTTTTGTGTCGCAACATTCCTTAACAGACAGCAGAAACTGACAAAAGAAATATTCTTATTTACCACTAACATCTTGTGGAAACTGAACTTAACAGATGTACTTTATTTTCCTATAAATATGTATTAAATGTGGAGAAATAGAATGGTTTCAAAAATCGTTTGCTGTTTTACTAGTTGTACAACTAGTTACTTGTATAAGCTTTAGAAAGCTTGTGTACACAGCCAGTACTGTATCTTCAGATTTAGGCAAATAGTAATGCCCATAAAGTTAGGCCTTTAGTAAGCATAATATGCTGATGCTTGAAGGCATTTATTTTCACCTACAAATGAGCTTTTTCTTAAGATTTAAAGCCTGGAGCTTTAATATTTGCAAGGAAAAAAAACATGTTTATGTAAATGAGCACTAAGTACATATTGTCTTTAAATAGTTTATGATATAGTCAACATCATTGTGTCTAACTTTGGGTCAGGCATGGTGGAGAAAAAAACAGAAAAATAAGAGCAGATCATGTTTTAAAACAATGCATTCAGAAGAACTTTTAAAATTATGTTTAGACCTGGTTCATCTTGCATGCATTTGGGTTTTTGTACTTCTGTTTCCATTTTTGTTGCAGGGGCTACATCTGAGTTTTGTTACTTGCATCTTCATTAATATCACCTAACAGTTACAGGGAAATACATCATTCTGTATGTCATCTTGATTATTTCCATAAAAGAAGACTGTGACATCACATGTAAGAATTATTATCAAATTTAAAATGGTCCATTAATGTGCGGTCCTGTACTCTACAGGACGCGTATTGTGTTTTTTATCCAAATTTTAAGTAAAGGAATTCTTGACCCATACAGAATACACATTGTATGCCGAACTATGTCTGAATTGTGCATTTTCATAAGTTCTAAAGGGTTCCATAGCTCTTTAAGTTATATTAACTCCATCACTACAGAAAAAAGCTTCCTTTTAGAAAAGGGACACCATATATATATATATATATATATTGTGACAATGCATAATAACAATAAAGTGTGGACTGTATGATGTTGTACATTTCTACTGTGAAGTGTTTTTATTTTGTGTTGTAAATTAGAAGTTTACATTACATGCTGTTAAAACGATGTTTGTGTTGTGCAAAGTTTGTGTCACTACGTGCCTTGAAACTGTTTTCAGTGAAATATTTGTGAAATTCAAACACTGGTGATACCCTGCTGATATATTTTAGAAAAAGTCCACAGCAGCATTTTTTCAAATCACACGAAATTTAGTAAGAGTTGCTTGTGCATTATGAATAAATGAATCTTCACTAGAAAATGCTCTTTTAAAAATGGGGATTTTGCAATGCATTGCATAAACATATAATGTACAGTTACATAAATAAATGATGTTGTAGCCACAAAAGTAGCTTGTGTTTAGGAAACCTAGTGCTGTCAAACATATCTAGCATCAATAGTTCACATACTAAATTGACTTCACCACTATAGACTAGCAATTAACGTGAATGACAAACTATTAAGCCAGTTAAAAACCTTGATCAACATTGGATTAGTTAGTTAGTTGTCCAGTGGGGCCTGTTTTGAATTATCCATGCTGGTCATCTTGTGCTCAGCCTACATAAGGCAACTCTATTGTCACCCAGTAGACTGCTGCAGGACAATTAATTATGGTTGTGGAAGTTTTTTTTTATGGTGGGGCTGTGTTAACATCCTTGCAGTCCTCGATGGGTGGGTGTGGGGGGTATTCTGTGACCCACTGCCCTAGGTTCAAAATTATACTACCTCTGAGGCCACATTATATTGGGCATAGAATGTTTCCCCTTTCTCACTGGTATGGACAGTTGGTATAATATTTAGAGATAAAGGTTGTGAGAGCAAAGCTCCCCTCATCAGTGTGTACAGGCTCCCACCAGACATGCTTTAAACTGGGCTCTGTGGAGTATCCTACTGCAGCAGTCTACTGGAGTAGTGGGACTGTGTTGATGGTAATGTGCACTTCTCATGGCTAGGCTTTGGTGCGACAAAGTAGACTTGTACAGAGGTTCGAGCCTTGTAGGAGCCTGGCTTAACCTGCAACATTTTCTGTATTATTGTTTGTGTTGATACAGCTTTTGTCACTTCTGAAGATGTTATGTACAGTAAACAAAAAAAATCTTGTTTACATAATAGCATGTGCTGCAACAAGATATTTTCTCATATCTCTGTCTACACAGCAATTTGTTTTGGTCGGAAGACAGTAAGTTGTCAATAAAAGTGAGAAGCTTAATCTGCCATTAATATGTACTTAAATGGCACTGTCCTATTCCATATGCTGAAGATGCCGTTTTTGCAAAGAACCTCCATTAGGCTAGACCATATCTGCAGGTGAACCACAACAGTAAGTTTGCAGACAAGGTGCTCTTACAGAAATAACTCATATTTGCATTAGTATAAGGACATGTAGCAAAGTAACTCTTCATTTAAGCTTTCTGATAAGTATCCTCATATGTTTTGCTCACTGTAACATGGGCAGGCAAGTTATAGATAATCTTTTTATATTACTGGAGTGATGTATCATTTTATGTATATCGAATGACGTTTCATTTTGATGGTGATAGAAATCCAGAAAGGTAACTTAGGGAAGCCATATGTATGTGTGTGCAGTTTCCACTGATTTTATCATTTAAGTACTTTTGAAACTTGTCCCAGATTTAGCCAGTGTAGAAAATGGTCATCTCTTCACAATGAAAGACGTAGAGATAAAATAACACCAGATTATGTCTTGCCTCAGTTCTGGTCATGAAATGGCTACTGGAATTAAAGGGTTGTATATCAGATACAGATTCCTTAGCTCTCAAGTGCTTCTGGATTTTATCCATCTTACTCCAATTTCTTGATTTTATTTCCTTTTTGCCTTTTCTCTTCCTCCCTCCCATAATCTGCAAGTTAGTATTTTTATTGATCCTAGCTGCCATTTTTTGGTACTTATTTCTGTACCATTGTTGGCATTTCTCTGTACTCTTCTGAATACTCCTTCTACCATGGTTGGTAGTTTTACATCTTTTCTTAATTTTCTTTCTTTACCTGTTTAAAAAAAAAAAAAAAAAAAAAAAAGCTTTAAAGCCTTTTAGAGCAGATTAATTGGTCTAGTCTTTGTGAAGTTGTTTCTTTACATTTTTTTTGTCCTTGAACTTTTTTTACTAAGATGTCGGACAAGCCCTTTGGGTTCAAAAAATGAATTTCCTGTGGGCACAAGCTTCCCAACTGAGATGCCTACAGGGAATGTGTATCCTGTCTGGGTCTGCACACCTTGAAGTAGACTGTGCTATCTGTTCTGGTTTTAACAAGAGACCTTTAACAGATCACAGGAATAAGATAGACCTAAAGTAGTTGACTTCATTTGATCATCAACCTGTGAGAATCGGATCCGAGATGGCAGCTTCACCAGCATCTGAGCTCTAAACTCCTCCCCTTACCCATAACACCCCTCCATCTCCTTCCTTCCCCCAGATCTCGTTTGCCGCAGCTTTGCCTATCATAGTGGTCTCAGAGCTCCAGGCATGATAAGTAGTTTAGTGTTAATTTTGGGTGTTTTGTGCTTGTACTAGTGATGGCTAGGTTACCTTTCCCTCGTTTTACCTCCCTTTTTGCTATTGCGTCGTGCTTATTTCAAAAAAAAAAAAAAAAGTTCAGTGTAGTTTAGTGTAGGTCTCCCTTCCCATTCCACTCCTTGTTAGTCCGCTTGAGTGTGTGGGTGTTTGTGGTCAGGTAGATTTGGGCCTTGTGGCTTGTACCTTTTGTTCATGGTTTAATGGATGATCAGCAGACGCTGGTGCTTAGGAAGTGCAAAGAGTGTGGCCATAAGTTGTCTCCAGCTGATGGACACACTCTTTGTGTGGTTTGTTTGGGGACCTCCCATCTTTCCACAGACTGCTCTATTTGTGCGGGGTTTAACCCCAGGGCCATGAAGGATCGTAGGGCAAAAGTAATCCTCAAGGGGCTTCTCCCTGCTATGGAAACGGCTGTCTCTGCATCTGTTAGTCACAGCTGTGACTGCTTCTTCCATGACTATAATCTCTTCCCCTCCCTCTCAGGCCAGGACTCAACCTCCTGCTCATAGGCCTGTGGACAGGGAGCACAGGAAAGAGAGAGAAAAAGAAAGAGAAAAAGACAAAGAGAAAGGGAGGAAGAGATTCCCGGACCAGTCAGATCTGGTGGGTCCTCCTCAGAAGCAACAGACAGTCTCCAGGCCAATCACTCCTCTGCTTCACTTGTCCAGATTCTCGCTCGAGCCGTAAGAGCCTAGACCTTCTTCTAGGGCCTCAGTACACCAACCCCTCCTGGTTGGTGTTGGTGGCTTTGTCATGATCCACTAGAAGCTTGAGTGAAGCAGACGTGGACAAAATGATGCAAAGTTTTATTCCCATCCAGATTCAGATGAGGGTCTTGCCAGCCCCCTCTCCCTCTGGAGGGGGAGCTCGCTTCTCTTTTTTGCCCCAGTATCTTCTTCTCCAGTCTGACCCCCCCCCCATTATCAGAGTTTATGGATCCGAGAGGTCCCAGAGTCAGGGGGTTGGTGCCAATGGTACCGGGTACCTTGGCGCTGGCCATTACCTTGAGTGCATTGGACTTGACTAGTTCAGACCTGAGCGGTTCTCTGAGCTGAAGCGTGGGCATCGGATCCAAGGGGGTTGGGATTTTCCCCTGTGGCGCCGTCATTGTTGGGTTAAGGCCCTCTCCTTGGTATCTCTGCTCTGGTGGGCTTGGTTCCAATCCCCCCATCAGATCAGGGGAGAGCAGCTTCCTTATTAGCTTCCCGGGAGGCTCGCTGTCCCTCGGCTTTCGACATGATGTTGAAGGTTCTCTCCAGTGGATTGAGGCCCCTGACCATCTCCTCTGATACTGCTCCAACTCCCTCTCCTCTGGGTGCATCTTCAGCCATTTTGCCCATGCAGGGACAGCCCATGCTTGATGTGGCCCAGACTGCTCCCCTCAGGGAACCACAGATGCTTTGCGAGTTCTCTCCAGAGAGCCCCACCAAAGAGGTGCCTTGCAAGCGAACGTGCAAAAGGAGGCACCTGGACTCCTTCCCAGGGTCATCAGATCATCCCCCGACAATGTCTCCTTTGGAGACATCAAGCAACTCATGTGGCACCGAGGGGGTTGGTCCACCCCCAAACCTTCCTCGAATGAGTTGGTATTTCTGGAGGCCTTCAGCATGTGCCCATCTATATCCTGGGTGTCCGTCCGTCCCCGCGGATCCCTTGGTGGGTCTTATTACCACCCAGGCATGGAAGGAACCAGACACCATGGAGCCAGTCCCAAAGGGTCCTGACAAGATTCTGAGTCCTCTTGCAGACAGACCTAGTTGGAACAAGACAAGAAAGACGCTATGGTGGTAGCAGCTGTCACCAAGAAAGAACTAGCTCAAGAATGTTCTACGGTCCATCCCCTGACTGAGAGTCCAGGACGATAGATCATATAGGAAAGCGGACGTATGCTTCAGCCACCTTTTCCATAAGGGGCACCGAATTATTTGGCCCACGTCACCCGACTGCAGCGTGACCTGGTCAAGGAGTTGAGTCGCTCCCAGAGTCCATATCACCAGGGGATAAGCGCATATTCTCCAAACAAATGGCCACTCTCAAAGTGGTTTCCACTATGTCCATGCACCTCCTTTCGCATGTCACCTAAGGAGCAACAAGGGTGCCAGGTCCGGCATTGCCATGAGGTGACATGCCTGGCTCAGGCTATGTCAATTCACGGAACCCTTTAAGCTGTCTTTCATGAATGCCCCTTATGATGGTTCTTCCTTGTTTAAGAAGATGGTTAGTGAGACATTGATTCAGAGTGAAAGGTATGGGAGGACACAGTCTGCCGTCGGGATCCGCCTCTCTAACCCTCAAAGATCCTTTTCCAGGAATCAGTGGGGGCAAAAGAAGATGCTGTTCCAGAAGTCTCAGTATTCCCGGCATACTCAGGACTCATCTTCCCCCAGAGGCAGAGGGGGACCAGACAGACACCGGCCCAGAGGCGGGGGGGGTCTGAGAAATTTCGAGTCTCAAGAACCATTCTCGGACAGGCCCGTGTAGCAGCCCTGAAGGGTTGTCCGACTGCTCTTGCTCTGAAGGCAGCTGGAGATTGTATTTCTCTGCACCTAACGGCATGGGAGTTCATGTCAGTAGACCATTGGGTGCTTCAAATCATAGCCAGAGGTTATACCATCTCCTTTGTGGTTCCTCACTTTTCCCCCAAACACCTCCTGGATGTACCACCCATGCAAAGGGAGGCAGTAGCACTCAAAATTGAAAAGCTGCTAATGAAATGAGTCATCCAGCCCATCCCTCGAGATCTGTCCATATCGGGCATCTATTCCAGGTTCTTTTTGGTGCCAAAAGGCCTAAGGCCTAGTCTGGATCTTTCCACCCTAAACCTGTCCATTACCAAAGAGAAGTTCTGGATGGTCACTTTACAATCCATCCTGCCTTACCTGCAGGAGAATGACTGGATGTGCTCAATAGATCTCCAGGATGCATACTACCATATAAAGATGCATAGATACTCCAGGAGATTCCTCTGCTTTCGGCTAGGGGCCAATCATTATCAGTTTGAAACTCTACTCTTCAGTCTCACCACAGCCCCCATGGTGTTTACCAAGGTCATGGCAGTAGTAGCAGCTCACCTGAGGCTTCAGGGAATGTAGGTCTATCCGTACCTGGACAATTGGCTCCTTGCTGCTCCCACAAAGCGTCTACTTTGTCAGGCCAGAGACTATTTTCTGAAACTGTCAGATTTTCTGGGAATTAGTCAACATATCCAAGTCTTCTCTAAACCCAGTTCAAGGCTAGACTACATTGGATCAAGGATACATACGTTGCAAACCAAGGATGTTCTGTAGTCCTATCTCGCCTTCATTCTTACATATGGGTTCGGAGCTGATCCTCGGCTCTGACTCTGACGATTACAAAGCTCAAAGTCTCTAAGTTGGCTCATGGCAAGGTAGGTATCCCACAGTGCACTAGTAAGAATCCCCAGATTTTGTTTGCTGCTGTCAATAAAAGTAATAAAAGGGATTTCCACAAGGAAAAGCAAAGATGAAAGGTCTCCAACCCTAGGGAAGATAGACACTATCTTGCCCCAGATCCTTCCAAGGATACATGGATGGGGGTAGGTGGGTGGGTTCGTAAGAATGAAGGGCGAGATGGACTACAAACATGGAACATTATGGTGAGTACTTAACTTCTTTATGTTGCCAAAAAACAAGTATAAATGATCCACAGACAACCAGGCTAAAACGTATATGTTTAATTGACCACAGAAATGTTAGCGCTTTCAGGTACAAGACCCTTCTTCAGACATAATATACTTTCCAATTCATTATGTATTTATACAATGTTGCACCAATCACAATACAAAATCAATAAAAATTAAAATAAATTAAAATTAATCTTTTTGAATATATGGTCTACGCCTACTCAAAACAGGTTTTAAAGGCACCATACCATTGAGTCCTGGGAGCCTGTTAGCACCCAGCTCAATGATCTATCTAGTTTCACAGTATTCATTATAGCCTGATAAATTGCCCTTTCTGCCGTCACCATTGACCTGTTGTAATGCTAAAAATGAAAAATAATGACCTGAATGTTTCTCTATATGTAAGGAAGTGCATATATATTTGTTCATCCAACAACAGGGAAGGAATATATTTTTAGAGTTAGGGCTACTTGTGTAACTAAAAAAGATTAATTTTAATTGATTTTGTTTTATTGATTTTGTATTGTGATTGGTGCAACATTGTATAAATACATAATGAATTGAAAAGTATTTTATGTCTGAAGAAGGGTCTTGTACCTGAAAGCGCTAACATTTCTGTGGTCAATTAAATGTATACGTTTTAGCCTGGTGGTATGTGGATCGTTTATACTTATTTTTTGGCTTCATCTTGGAACACAGACCTTTACTGCCTGCCATTTTGAATTTCTGTCTTTTTTTTTTTTTCTGCTGTTTTTTGAGTGGAGGCAGACATGGCTGATCTAACTGGCAATATTGAACTGGACTATCGACCAGCTGCTCCAGTAGCTAAATCATTTTGTGAAAGAATGAAACATTTAATTTCCTCACACAGTAATCCGCTTTTAAGAACTGTTTTTTCAGGTAATTTGAGTGTTATGCCTGAAACTATCGAAGCTGAGAACAATGAGCTGTTTGTTGAAATGTTCACCTTGCTAGAGAATGACTTGTACCAACTTAAGCGGTTGCAGTGGCTATGACTACATCTAGAAGCCTGCCTGCATTTTCATGTGGCCCCACGTGGCATGAGAGTCCTCTGCATGCCTACTTATGGGGACTGCTATCCAGAGCTATTGGCACAATGGCAGGAAATAAATCTTGAGACGAGTTCATAGTATATGCATCTCTTGATTAATTTCTTCCTGCCTAAGGAACAGAAATTAGAAAAATCTGTTGAGTTAAAACCGCTAGAAATTGAAACCAAGTTCTCTAGTGAAAATTATGTGCTTAAAATGGATGCACTATACTGTGCTATTAGTGCTTATGACACTAAGTTACAAGTAAAAGCTAAGAAATTGATGAGAGATTATAGTGACTTTCAGCATGGTAACATTTTTGTGTGGCCGAGAAATACTACTTTTGCTTCTCTGAGAACTACCAACACAACAGCGACTGTGAATGAGTCACGCTTAGTTAGTTCACACAATCCTTTGCTTCCTATTGGTCGATTGATGAGGAACTCAGCCAATCATTTGGATGAACAGAGGGGAAGGACTATACCAGCGATGTCTAGTGTGAATGAAATGCCTCCAGGACGAGTAACGGCAGAGGTGAACAGTGTTATAGTACGAGAGGGGCCAGTCGTATCAGCGGATGCTTTGGTTCCCATTGGGGAACCAGTGAATAATGCAGATGAGCCTTTGGGAGAGACAATTAGCAGTAAACAACCTACTGCCACTGTCCTTAGCTGTGCAAATCCATCTCCAGCAGATACTGGTGAAGTCGCAGCAACTAGCGAGGGACAGGAGAGAAGGGAAGACACTGTGGAACTAGGAGCACGGCTGAAGACTTTGTATTCACAGTTGGTTTTTCATCCATTGCCAGTTCCTGTGAGGAAGAAGAAAGAGAAATGATTGGATATGCAGGGGGTAGACTCTATGAAGAGACCGAGCAGCCAAGAAAGAAAATGGAGGAAAACCTCAATATGACTGCAGGTATTGACAATTTGGTGTTCAATTTTTCTATCATTGAACTATCTGATACACAATTGTGTGTTAAGTAAAGGCCTTAATTTCGTCCCAGCTACTAAACATAACTATACAGACTTAATTATTGAACTGGAACAGTTTGGTAGGAACTTAACGATTAAAGAAAATGGAGAAAGGGAAATGAACATTTCATCGGGTAATAGCTTAGAGAATCCGAGTGTATATATGCCTAATCATGACTGTACTGTGGATACCTTTATTAAGACCCATGGAGATCAGTTACATTCTTTAGCGGACTGCAATTCTAATCGCCGTTTTTATAATTTTACTCAGAAAGAAAAACTCTCTAAAAGCACTACAGGATAATCCTAATTTAGTTATATGACCTGCGAACAAGGGAGGGGCTATTGTATTAATGGACTTTGCTTATTATAAAGATAAAATTGAGTCTATGCTCTTTACTAATTCTACATATAAGATTGATGTTAACTTGACTAATGACATAATATTACATGTTAAAAATGTTTTGAATGAGTTAAGGCAATCTGATATTATCAATCAAGAGATTTTTGATTTTGTTTCTGTTGATCATCCTGTCATACCTATCTTTAAGGCATTGCCTAAAATACATAAAAATGTACATGACCCACCCTTTAGACCCATAGTTTCGGGTAGGGGATGGGCCACTGAGTACTGCTCTATGTGGATCGAATCTAAGTTGAAAAGTGTTGTTGGGAATGTACCTAGAATATTGAAGGATAGTGCATATTTTTTAACTAGCTTATATAGCTTTATAGATGGACACGATACTGATACTTTGTATTTATTGGTCACCTTCGATATAAGGGACCTGTTTACTGTCATATCCCAATGGATATGGCATTGAAGCCCTTGGAATGTTACTATCTAGAGAAGATTCCATTAGAACTAGTACTAGGGCATAATATTTTTATTTTTAATGGACAGTACTTTTAGCAGAAGTGGGGGGTAGCGATGGGCACCACCCTTTGCCAATTTGTATGCAAATTTAGTTCTTGCCCTATGGGAAGAAGATACTATCTTTAATATGAACAACCAGTGGTTACAATATGTGGCATTTTATATACGTTTTGTTGACTATATTTTATGTTGTGTACAGCAACTAATGAGATGCTTACACAGTTCATCCATTATATTGAACAGTTAACTGATTTTTTGAGGTTTTCAGCCAGCCACTCATATATTAAGATAGAGTTTTTAGATATATTGTTAGAGCAATGAGATGAGGGCATGATTCATTCCAAAGTGTATAGGAAACCCTGTTGGAAGAATGGCCTTTTAGCCAAGGATAGCATGCACCCAGGGTTTCTATTTTATAACATTGTTAAGGGACAAACCATGCGTCTATCAAGGCTATGCATAGACAGTGACACTCTGCAGGATGAATTGAGCTTGTTTAATACCAGATTAACAGCCAGGGGCTATAAGCAAAATGAGATAGATTCTACCATGAAAGAAGTTATAGGAGTCGGAGAAACAGAGGCTGCACCCTTGTTCTCTTCTAAAGGTATCTTGAATCGATCATATAGGAACAGTAGTAGGAAGAAAACCGTGACTAATAATAGCAAGGTTCCATTATACGTGACTTATAGTAGTGATATTAGATGGGTACAAGACGTAATTAGAAGTAATTGGAAAATTCTACAGACTGATGACTCTTTAAAGGGTCTAGTAGGTGAATATCCAGATTTTGTTTTTAAGAGGAATAAAAATTTAAAAAAATTACTCTGTGACAAACAGAATAAAGTGAATGATTCCACCTATAATATGATTGGAACTTTTCCATGTCAGCGTTGTAAGGCCTGTAGATTTATTAATATGAGGTCCAACTTTGTTCATCCAACAACAGGGAAGGAATATATTTTTAGAGTTAGGGCTACTTTGTTTAACAACTAATATTGTGTATTTAGCTACCTGTAATAGTTGTCCCTCATTTTATGTAGGGAAGACAAATTGCAGATTAAAAAATAGGATTTTAAGACACCTGTCAGCAGTTCAATTAAAAGACAGGAGAAATGCACTTTCCTTACATATAGAGAAAAATTCAGGTCATTATTTTTCATTTTTAGCATTGCAACAGGTCAATGGTGATGGTATAAAGGGCAATTTATCAGGCTACACTGAATACTGTGAAACTAGATGGATCATTGAGCTGGGTGCTAATAGGTACCCAGGACTCAATGGTATGGTGCCTTTGAAACCTGTTTTGAGTAGGCATAGACCATATATTTAAAAAATATTAATTTTAATTGATTTTAATTGTTTTACTATTGTGATTGGTGCAACATTGTATAAATACATAATGAATTGGAAAGTATATTATTTCTGAAGAAGGGTCTTGTACCTGAAAGCGCTAACATTTCTGTGGTCAATTAAATATATGCGTTTTAGCCTGGTGGTCTGTGGATCATTTGTACTTGCTTTTTGGCTTCATCTTGGAACATGGACCTTTGCTGCCCGCCACTTTGGATTTCTCCCAACATCTTTATGTTTTGTAGTCCTATCTCACCTTCATTCTTACATATGGGACAGCATCCCTAGCACCTTTTTCTTGGCTGGATGACGGGAATGCACTCCTAAGGACCGTGGAACCATATGAGGCTCTGCTCATGGAGGCCGTCCAGTTTGTAATGAGTAATAAAGGTATGAGGGGTAGCCCAAGTTGCTGCTGCACATATACTGTCCACTGGAATTCTGGCTTGAAAAGCAGCAGATGTGGATATATATATGGTAGAATGAGCTTTAATTTTAAACGGGAGTTCTTTGCCATGAATGAAGGGCAAGATGGACTACAAACATGGAACGTTATGGTGAGTACGTAGCTTCTTTTTTTTTTTCTAACTTAGGAGAGAGAGTTCAAAACTTACAACTCCATGTGTCCGTGATCTTTCCGTCTCAACTTCCTTCAGGCAAGGCAGTATTATGAGTCCTAGGTTCCATGGCAGCCACCATTACTCTTCTCCACTGTGCTCGTCTGCATATGCGGGTACTAGAGTGGACTCTAACGGTCCAGTAGCCATTATTAGATCTGACGTTGACACATCCTATTCATATGAGCAACGCTTGCAGGAAGCCCCTCCTCTGGTGGATACACTCCTCGGAACTAGTTGAGGGATGAACATTCATTGTAGACCCTCCCCAAGCCACAGTGACTATGAACACCTCCCAACTAAGGTGTGGGGGGGGCATTGCTTGGGCAGGACAGGCCAAGGCACGTGGTCCCTGAACAAGACCAAGTTGCATGTCAATGTTCTAGAGATGAGGGCAGTCTTATTAGCATTGCAGGCCCTTCATGCATTTCTTCCTCTGGGAACCATTGCAATTCAGACAGACAACATGTCAGTGGTTTGGTACATCAACAAGCAGGAAGGAACCAGATCCTTACCCCCCTTTGTCATGAGAACATGAGAGTGTGGGAATAGGTGATCACCAGCCATTTTCTGGTAGCAACTCACATTCCGGGTCAATCCAACATACTGGCGGACAAACTGAGCAGGACTATTCTGATGTCTTATGAGTGGTCTCTGAATCCTTCTGTAGCGGAGCAGATCTTTCTTGAGTGGGGTCGGCCTTGCTGCGATCTCTTCGCATCTCCTTCCAATGCGAAGTGCAGTGAGTTCTTTGCTCTGATCCCCCACATGGGGAATCCCCAGGGACACTCTGGTCCATGAGTTACCTCCCGGTCTTCTTTATGCTTACACCCACTACCTCTCATACCAAAATTCCTCCAGATTGCCTGCAGGTTGGGGAGCAAAGTAATCCTCATTGCTCCATTCTGGGCTCGCCAAATCTGGTTTCCCTTCCTTTGGTCTTATCTGATGGTTCCTCCATGGATCTTGGATCCGATACCAGATCTCATCTTAACACCCTTCGAGGGTACCTCATCCAGACCTGGTCAGTCTGAAGCTTACAGCTTGGCTGCTCCAGTTCCATTGATTGCTAGGACTCCCGGTCTATCTTCTCCTGTCAAGACTATTGTTTTGGCAGCTCATAAACCGTCCACCAGAAAACTATACTATAGCAAATGGAAGCGTTTTTCCATCTGGTCTTCTCAAAGGGATCTGGATCCTTTCACAGCTCCTGTTCCAGCGGTCCTTGAGTTCTTGGCGCATATTTTCCAGCAGGGTGCTAGCTCATCTACAGTAAAAGTTCAATTGGCTGCCATTTCCAACTTCTATATAGGTGAGAACATGGCTTTGTTAGCTTCCTCCAGACTTTGTAAAACATTTACTAAAGATACCTTTCTCTTTAAGATCCTTCTCCTCCATGGGATCTTACCTAAGTTTTACAAGCTTTGGTTGCTCCACCTTTTGAACCGACTGCTTCTGTGGATCTAAAATTTTTGTCGTTGAAGACAGCCTTCCTAGTGGCCATCACCTCAGCTAGGAGGATGTCAGAACTCCAGGCATTATCTGTCAAACCTCCATATGATTTTCCATAAGGACAGGGTTTCGTTTCGTACTAATCCTTCTTTTCTTCCTAGTGGCCTCTGAAACAAAATTCAATCAAACTATTAGTTTACCCGTTTTCTGTCCAAATTTTCAGAACGGGTGAATATAAATTGCATTTATTAGACATACATAGCTATGTTTCTACTTGCATAGGACTAAGACCAGTTGTTTGTGTCCTTTTCTACACCCTTTCTGGGCAAACCAATTTCTAAGGTGTAACCATTGCCAGATATATTTCCCTTTACATCCTTCAGGTTTACAAAGACCAAAGGCATGTCACTTCCAGGTAGGATAAATGCCCATTCTACCTGGTCCATGGCTACATCAGTGGCTTTTTGGTATAGGGTGTCTTTGGATGATATTTATTCGGTCGCTACTTGGTCCTCATCCCACACCTTCATTTCTCATTATAAATTGATATCTAGGGGGAGAGCATCCTATTGCTCCACGTTGCTCTGAAATATCCTTCCACGAGGGCAACCCAAGAATTTGGTAGCTGGGGACTCTGTCCCACAGGTTGATGATCTAATGAAGTCAACTACTTCAAATAAAGAAGTTATGTACTTACCATACCATTCCATCTGAGTAGTTGGACTTCATTTGTCATCAACCGTCCCTCCCTCCTTCCTCCTGACCTTCTCATTATGTTCTTACTTTGGTAGGCAGGAGAGAGTGCCTATGCGGCTCTCCTGGTCTTCATTGTTAGCAAGGTATATTAGATCAGGTTTATGTGTTAGGTGTGGCAACCTTGATCTGAGGGAAAGAAGGAGATGGAGGGGTATTATGGGTAAGGGGAGGAGCTTGGATCAGATGCTGGTGAAGGTGCCATCTCGGAACTGATCTGGATCCAATTCCCACAGGTTGATGACAAATGAAGTCCAACTACTCAGATGGAAAGTTATGGTGAGTACATAACTTCTATTTTTGTGAGGTCTTCTGCTTTCTCCTACTTCTGGTGGAGCTCAAACCCCTTCAAAAAGCCAGACAAAAGTAAACCTGATACTTTGTCTAAGGAAAAGGAGTCCCAAAAAAGGTTTCCCCAATCATTCTTTGGCTTCAACTTCACCTCCTTCAATGGAGCCCCCTGCTAAAGTTCATAAAAAGTCATATCCATCCATCATGAACATGTCTGTTTCTCATAAAATTGTGGTTTTATGGCAAATCTTTAGCAAATCATTGAGGATTGAAGTCAGAAAATAATGACAGACATTCAAGTTGCAGACTTCCTTTCCTTCAGAAAATGTATGCTAACACAAAACCTATTATAAACATATTATATCTACTTTCTAAGGTTTTAACAGCAATATTTAAACATTGTCCCTATTTTTGGACCTTTGTCTTCACATTGTTTATGGCTTTGTCCAGATTTCTTTCTCTAAGAGGTTAAGAGGTATGGCCTCGGAACTGACAGTTCAAGATTCAAGGTCCCTTCTGTCATATATCTAGTTACATCTAAGCTTCCTTCTCCTTTCCTGAAGAGGTCACCTGAGAGATACTCTAGGCTTCCTTCCACTATGTTCTCTTAGATCCTCCAGAAGGCTTTCAGAAGCAGATGTGGACAGGATGATGCAAAGGTTCTTCAGAACACAGAAACAGAGGAGTTTCTTTGGGCCCATGATTCGACATCTGTGCACCTCCCATCTAGTCTCTCCTTTTCTGAGCCGACCCTCTGTTTCAGAGCCTTCAGATCAAAGATTCCTGGGGGTATCTACTTCTCATCAAAAGACTGTTCTGTAACTCTGATGGTTCCCTGTGCCAACCGTCATTGAGTATGTCAGAGCAGGAGGACTCTTGGAGCCAAGGCGCCTGCACCAGATTTGGGGCTTTGGAATTGACTCTGAAGCTTTTGGAGCCATCTATTCCCATCATAGGGTACGTGCTGGATAGCTCACATATGACTCCCTCCTTGGGTGGAGTGCTGGTGGGGTTGCAGGAGCCAACAGTCCCAGCTGAGCTGTCAACTTCTGTGTCCCCTAGGTGTGCTGCTTTTGAGGTTGTTGAGAGGGTTTTCTCCTTGGCTAGAGAAGATGCATCTCTGCTACCCTCTGATCAGACAACCCTACCCCAGACTGTTCTCTACACAAAGCGTCAACCATCCCATACACTGGGATAGCCAGCCTGAATGAGTCACCAGTCGGTCCGTCAGGACATTATCTCTTCCACCACTTCCCCAGATCATTCCAATGAGGAAGTTCCTCAAAAGAAGCAGTGTAAGAGGAAGCACTTGGTTTCCCCTCAGGAATCTCTCTGAGGACACAAATTTCATTGAGGGGAGGGGTCCCCCAGATCACCAACTGAAGACATCTCCTTTGGAGACATCCTGGAGTTCTGAAACAAAAAGGTTGGTCTTCTGATACCCTCTCCCAGGAAGAATCTGTATTCCTGGAGGGTTTAGGGTCTGGCCCATGTACTTCTTGGGTAACCTCCCCCCAACCGATGAGCTCATCGACCTCATCTCTCTGCAGGAGTGGAAGGAGCCGGAAACTGTTGAGCCAATACCAAAAAGACATGATAGATTTCTAGCTCTCCCTAAAGACTGCACACACTGGAGCAAGGAAGTACCAGTTGATGCCCTGGTTGTGGCAGCAGGCACAAAGAATGAACTGTCAGAACAGTCCATCCTTCTAATAGAGAGTCTAGGGCATTGAACAGGTTTGGGAAATGTGTATATGCTTCAGTGACCTTTGCCCTAAGTCCACTGAATTACTTGGCACATTTTACGAGACTGCAAAGAGCTGTGATCAAGGAGCTTAACGAATATCTTTGTGGGTCCATGTCATCTGAGAATGGAAACAATCTCTTTGCAGTTGGCCACACTCCAATCTATATTTGTTGTGTCCATGAGGTTGATCTTCCATGCTGTAGATGTTACCTCACAGGCTGCGGGTTCAGGTATAGCCATCAGAAGCCATGCTTGGGTGTGCTTATGTGATTTTGCAGAGCCATTTAAGTCTTTGTTTGTCAATGTGCCATTTGACGGATCTTCTCTGTTTGGCCCCAAGGTTAAGAACATGCTCTCCATGTGTGAACAAGAGGGCAATACCCTGTCTGCCATGGGTGTAGGTTTTTGTTCTCCTCAAAGTCCCTTCTGTAGGAACTAGTGAGGTGGTAGAAAGATGTGGTTTAAGAAATCTCAGGCTCCTTTCCAGGATTCATGCAGAGATGGTTCGAGCAGAGGGGGGAGTTGGAGTAGAATATGTCACCCTCATGGCAGAGGTGGTCTGCAGAACCAGGGATGTTCTTCATGTTTCCCTGTTGCAGTCATCACATTTGGGTTATCTCCTTGCATTAGCCCTCAGTCGCCCTGATTATCAAAGTCTTGGGTCCTGCGTCGGTTGCTGTCTCATCTTCCATGACGTCAAGTAGTCTGGTATAAAGCAAGCAGCCGATGCCATTACATCAGTCTTTCTTGCTGTGCATTGCCTGAAGCAAAAGCAGTTCACAAGTACCGGTCGGCCGACTCCTGAAATTTTCGTTTTTGAGTTTCAGAACCAAAGTCTTCAACTAAAGCTAAGTACCCCTTGGGGGCACTTTTTCTTGCTCTAAACTGATGTCAGTAAAAGTCAATAGTTGTATTTCTTGTGGAAAGCAATTACCTCATAAAGATTTTCATTCATACTGTATTCCTTGCTTAGGCCCTGACCACGATGTACCTCACTGTCTGTTTTGTGCCTTATTTAAACAATGAGCTATTCATCGTCTGTGCATTTATGCTTCTAAATATTTTGGTACTCTGTTCAGTTATCCAGATATGTCTTCGGTAAGCCATCCGACTACCGACATTCTGAAAAAACGCAAAGATAAAGACAGAGGCAGGCCGTCTAGGTCCAAAGCTGCCGACGATGCTTCTAAGCCAGTCGCCAGTTTGCTGGTACAAAGTGAGGTGTGTTCGCAGCCCATGATACCCGCTACTTCAGATTCGCAGGCCTCTACTGAGACCCATTTAGAGTCCGGTATGCCGCGAGATGCTTCAACTGTGGAACCTGTGGATGTCTCTGTCTTGGATGGGTCCGGAGCTGTTGTGCAGGCACCAGCTTCTCAGGGTGTATTCAGCCCTACTGACTTGCATATTATAACAATGCCATCTTCTTCTTCAAGGCCTAAAACTCAAACCATGCCTAGAAAATAGATGCCCAGACCGCATGGTCAGGCCTCTATGCTTAAAAAACAAATGATAAGAATGGCTGAAGACCTCATTACTTTAATCAGGGGAAGCCAACCTTCCCCCTCTAAGAGACCTAGGACTGAATTTGCTTATGATACTTCTGATCAGGATTCTGAAATGTATGTTTCCTCTGATGACCAGGATTTATCCTTATCTACATATGAGGATTCTGATGCAGAGGGCTCTCTTCCCTCTGCTTCCCCTCCAGAGGATTTCTCTTTTGTTGAAACCTTGCATACTCTTAGGGAGCATTTTCACTGGGAAAGCCAGGATTACTCTAAAAAGAGGTTTAGGGATTTCTTACTCCTGCCCCAGCACAGGCCTTTATCTATCCCCTCTGTACTAGACATTGTTGATGATCGGAATCTAGCTTGGCCCCTGACTCTCTACCTCCTGCTCCCAGAATACCTGATAGATATTACAGGGTTCCTGACTCTCACAAGTTCCTTTTTAAAAATCCTACTGCAGATCCTGAGGCTATTTCACAGGGACCCAAGGGCATTAAGGCTACTACTGCCAAAAATACTACCCCCTCTGATAGAGATTCCAGGGCACTGGATAGATGGGGTAAGAAGGTATACACTTCTGCAACCTTGGCTATTAGGGCCTTAAATTGCCAGTTTCATATGTTAAAGTATCAACAGCATATTATTGGATTGCTTAAACAGAAAATTATGTTGATTCTTAACTGTGCTGAAAATGAGGATTTACAGGATTTAATGCATTCTGCTGAACAAGTTGGAAAACATACTTTGCAATGTGGTTTTGATTCACTAGAGGCATCTTGCAGGCTGCCGTCACTGGGTCTGTATTTAGAAGGCATGCTTGGCTTAAGGAGCAATCTTTACCAGATCATGTTAAAGCTAAATTGCTGGATGCTCTCTTAAATCAGGAACGCCTGTTTGGCAACAAAGCAGAAGTAGTACTTAAAAAGATGGAAGAAAAAGCTAAATCTATGCAAACTGTTAAACATTTCCTACTAGTACAGCCTCCAAGATTTAGTAGGCATTGGACCTCTAAGAATTGGTCCTTTCCTGCCTCTTCCAGGCCTTCTCAGACCAAGCCCAGAACCAGCAGAACACCCAGGCTTCAGTCCCAGGGTACGCACAGGATTAAGTAGTGGGCGGCTCCCACTTCCAAATCAGGGAGTAGTAAGACTCCCTCTATGGTAAACTGTCTCAATGGCTTAACTTTAAAACTTCTAAGCCCTTATCAACTGACTGATCCTTTAGGGGGAAGATTGCTCTGCAGGCAAAAAACTGGGAGCTCATTACCCAGGACAAGTGGGTTTTAAATATAGTTTCCCAAGGATACAGATTTCACTTCCACATGTTACCAACCCCATATGGTTGGCCAGATCTACCCCCATATCTGTGGGCAGAGGCTCAAAAGCAAGTACTCTCTCTCTTAAGCATAAGGGCTATTCAAACTGTACCAGAAGAGGAAAAGAGACAAGGTTTCTACTCTAGACTTTTCCTGGTACCCAGAAAAGATAACTCATGGTGTCCTTTCTTTGACCTTTCTATCCTAAACACCTTTTTGGTGATACCAAAATTCAAGATGCTAACCTTTCACCAGTTGCTTCCTATGCTAGGCAAGGATGCCTGGTTGGCAACACTGGATCTAAAGGAAGCCTACCTGCACATCCCAATCAGGGAATCATGCAGAAGATACCTATGCTTCAAAGCAGGCTACATGCATTATCAGTTCTCTGCACTGCCCTTTGGCTTATCTGCTGCACCCAGGGTATTCACAAAGTGCCTAGCTCCAGTCATTGCTTTTTGCAGTCAAAGAAATATTCTAATATACCCATACCTAGACAATTGTCTAATTCAGGCAGAAAGCCAGGACATGCTTTTGAATCATCTGGCATTTGTACAAAAGGTGCTAACTTGTCTGGGGTACACCATAAACGAAAAGAAATCACATCTTGTACCCTGTCAACAAATTATATTCCTGGGAACAAGCTTGAACACAACTTCCCAGATGGCTTTCCTCACGCCAGAGAAACAAATTCATTTGACAACTTACTTCAAACTAATGGCCACAAAAACCCTGCTATCTGCAAAGCAAATACTGCAAGCCTTGGGGTTCATGGCCTCCTGCATTCTCCTAATTCCATATGCAAGACTGCATATGAGGAAACTACAATGGTATCTAAAAAGTCTATGGTGTCAGCATTCTCAGGATCTAGAAGCAATGATTCCTATCATACCATGCCTATAGTTGAGTTCCCTGCCACCAAAACAAGGGACTACCATTCACTTTACCCCCCTGCTGCCCAAACCCTAACAGACACATCAGACTATGCATGGGGGGGCTCACCTGGCAGGGAAGTGTATTCAGGGCAAATGGAACCCAAGTGAAATGCACTTGCATATCAATCAAAAAGAAATGTTAGCTGTACGGAATGCTCTGACAGCCTTCAAGGATCACATTCTTCCAACAATTAATGGTAAATACGGACAACACCACTGTTATGTGGTGCATATAAACAAGCAGGGGGGGGGGTACCCATTCACACCCTCCTCTGCAGACTAGCCTTGGCTGTGTGGAACACAGCCTTGAGCTACCAAGTGCATCTACAGGCTCAATTCCTGCCAGGAAAGCTAAATACACTGGCAGATGAACTAAGCAGAAATCTCATGGACCCACATGAGTGGAAACTGGAACCAAAGACTTTCAACATGTTGATAAACAAATGGGGGAGCCCAGATATAGACCTGATTGCCTCCCCCCAGAACTACCAATTGGACAAATTCTGCTTAAGGACTTCCCACAAACAAGCTTGGAAAGTGGATGTCCTGTCCTTCAACTGGAAAAATCTATCAGTTTATGCCTTTCCTCCTCTGCCTCTTCTCTCCAAAGTACTACTAAAGATCAAACAGGACAAACCAAGGATGGTACTGATTGCACCAGACTAGCCATGCTGACACTGGTACCCCCTCTTGCGCAGTGTGTCACTGCTGGCTCCATGGCACCTGCCTCAGACCCCTACCCTGCTGTCCCAGCAGGAGGGCCAGATTCCGCATCCTCTGCTTCAAACCCTGTACCTGGCAGCTTTACCTAATCTCTCCATTACCATCCCTAAGTAAACAAGTGTTGGATGTCATTTTGGAAGCAAGGAGGCCTAGCACTAGAAAACATTATGCTGAAAAATGGAAAAGATTCTGTTCCTGGAACCATACTCAAGGGATGGGCACAGCAGCACCCAATTTACCTCAGATTCTTCAATACTTAACTGAGATGCTTCACAAGGGCCTTTCTTTTCCTCCATCAAAATTTATGCCTCAGCTATTTCAGCTCATTACAATACAGAACCACCCCTCTTCTCTCATCCACTGCTCAAGCAGTTCCTCAGAGGAGCCAAAAACTTGAGACCACCCCAACTCCAGCCTGGGACCTTAACTTTGTATTGGAAAAACTCACTCTACCTCCTTTTGAGCCAGCTGCAAGTGCAGAGTTAAAATTCCTTTCTTGGAAAACAGCCTTCCTTTTAGCAATCACTTCAGCAAGAAGGGTATCTGAATTACAGGCCCTTATGGCAGTGGAGCCTTTCATCATCTTTCATGTGGATAGGGTGTCCCTCAGGACCAATCCCTCCTTCATGCCCAAGGTAGTATCCAGTGTGGCTCCTAATCAGTACATTCATTTGCCAACCTTCTTTTCTAATCCACAGAACAATGGGGAATGAATACCGCACTCCATAGATATGCACAGACAACTTAGATTTTACTTGGACAGGACTAAACCTCAAAGGAAATCTGAACAACTGCTGGTGGCATTTGCTGCAGGGGCAGAGGGGAAAAGCCATTTCAAAGCAAACCATTTCTAAATGGATAGGCCATTGCATTTATTCCTGTTATAAGCACCATGGAAAACCTACCCCACAGGGGATAAAACCACACTCAACCTGGGCTGCATCTACCTCTACAGCCTTTCTCAGTGCTGTCCATACCAGGGACATCCTAGAAGCTGCTACTTCGAGTTCTGTACGTACTTTCACCAAGCATTACCATTTGCCAATTTTCTCTAAATTCAGAGCTGGCTTTGCCACTGCAGTCTTGCAGGGCCTTATAGCTGGTCCAAATGCTATCTAAATTCCTCCTCCCATCCTTAGCTTTGGGAATCTACCCAAATGTGATGACTGCAGCAGTGAAACATGAAGAACATAGTACAGTTGTGTACACTTACCATAAATGTAGATGTTCGAGTGTATTCACTGTTGCAGTCCTGGTTACCCTCCCTCCAGCCCCCTGTCTATTTTTGGCTATACCTCTATTCTCCTTTACTGTGCTTAAAAGCATTTTGGTGCATTTGCTTTTTTGTTAGAGGTGTAACCTTGCATATATATATTTAATTACTTCCCATTCGGGGGGCACCTGACATCTGTGGCAAGAAAACCTGATGTAATGGTGTCGGCTGCATGCTTTATATCCCTGACTACCTGACATCATGGAAGATGAGACAGCAACCAATGCAGGACCCAAGACTTTGATAATCAGGCCGACTGAGGGCTACTGCAAGCAGATAACCCAAATGTGATGACTGCAACAGTGAATACACTTGAACATCTACATTTATGGTAAGTGAACACAACTGTACTCTTTAGGGATTCTTTGTTTGATAAGCCCAATCAGTGGTCCTGAAAGGAGGCCCAACTGTTCCCCTGTGGAGGCAGACAGTTGCACCAGGGAGCCTAGCTGTCTATCACAGAAGATTTGTGGGTGCAAGAGGATCATATCCAAAGGTTATATCAATCATTTTCCCTACCCCCTCTGACACTTATGAAGAAAATCTCCAATGTTTCACTGAGTCAGAGGGAAGTAGCATCTCTAGAAATAAAAAAGCTGCTAGAAAAAATAGTCATCCAGGAGGTCCAACCAGACCAGCAAGTGATGACGTTATACAAGGCTGCTCTTAGTTCTAGAAACAACAGGGGACTTGAGACCAGTTCTTGATCTCAGCAAGTTAAACCAGTTTGTTCAGTATACAAAGTTTTGAATGCTCATGGTTCAGTCCATTTTGCCTTTGCTGCATAAGGATGATTGGGTGTGCTCGACAGATCTTCAGGATGTCTACTATCACATCAAAATGAACAGGCACTCCAGAAGATACCAGTGCTTCCAGCTGGAAGTTGGTCATTACCAGTTCAGAGCACTACCCTTTGGTCTCAACACAGCCCCCAGAGTGTTCACCAAATACATCACACTGTGGTAACAGCTGACTTGAGACAGATGGGATTCCAGGTGTTTCCATATCTAGATGACTGGCTCTTTACTGCCTCAACCAAGCATCAACTTCTACAGGCAAGGGACTGCCTGCTTCATCTGTGTTCCCATCCAAGGATAACTGTCCATTACAACAAGTCTCAACTCACCCTGAAACAGAGTCTGGAGATCATAGGTGCTCATCTTGACACAGTCAGTCACATTGCAGTCCAAGTCAAGAAAGTGATTCAAAATTGATCTCTTCCAGTCAGGCTTTAAACAGCAGCTATCATCTTTGTCCCCTTGGCTAGGCTCCATATGAGACTCCTTCAGTGGACTCTTGTCACCTTAGTGGTCCATTCTTCAGTACCTATTACCCCTGCCAATCAAGGTCACACAAGCATGCAGTATCTTCTGTGGTGGATTTATTCAAACCAGCTCCATGAATGTTGTCCATTTGTTCTTTCCCTGCCCAAGGCCACAGTGACCATGGACTCCTCCTAGTTTGGGAACCTGCTTGGGAAGGACAGTCCAAGGTACATGGTCTCATGAAGAGGCCGAAATGCATATCAATGTCATGCATTGCAGGCCTTTTAAGACATTAATGTCCTGGAGATAAGAGCTGTCCTCCTAGAGTTAGAGGCCTTTCAAGACATTCTCCCATCCAAGACAATTACAATACAGACAGACAATATGTCAGTAGTCTGGTACATAAACAAGGAGGAACAGATCTTATTCTTTTTGTCAAGAAGCTATGAGGGTATGGCAATGGGTGATCTCTTTCAACTGCTTTCTAATAACAATGCACATTCCAGGGAAATTTAACATGATTGCAGACAAACTAAGCAAGTCCATTCTGATGCCTCATGAGTGGTCTCTCTATGTCAATGTGATGGAGAGAATTTTCCATCAGTTGGGCCAACCATGCTACGATCTCTTTGCTGTCCCTTCAACAAGTGCAGAAGGTAATTTGGCCTGATCCCTCCATTGGCAGAATCATCGGTGGTAGTTCTAGTTCACGATTGGCCCTCCTGTTTCCTTTATGCTTTCCAACATTTGCCACTAATTGTCAAGTTTCTTCAGAAAGCAGTTTGGTTGAAGAACACAGTTATCCTCATTGCACCTTTTTGGCCTCATAAGATTTGGCTCCAATTTCTCTGGCCTGATCACCATCCACCCTGGATTCTGGATCCAAATCCAGACCTCCTGTCTCACCTGACAGGCATCATGACTCATCCGGACATAACCAGTCTGAAACTGACTGCTTAGTTTCACTAATTCCACTGATTGCTAGATGGGCCACCCCATAAGATTTCTTCTAGGAAGACTTGCAAGAAGAAATGGAAGAGATATGTTTGGGCTCTTAGCAAAGATATGGACACTTTTTTGGCTCTTGTTCCTTCGATCCTTGAATTCTTAGCTTCAGTCTTCAATGAAGGAGTTAGTTTCTCAATTATTAAAGTTCAGTTGGTTGCCATTTCAAACTTCCACATGGATGAAAATAACTCTACCCTGGCCTCTTCCAAAGTGTGCAAGGCCTTTCTTAAGGGAACTTTTTTTGCTTAGGCCTCAGTCAAAAGATCCTACTCCTTTTGGGGTTTAATTGTTATGTTTCAGGCCTTAATTCGATCTCCCTTTGAACCTTCAGCCGAGCAGATCTTAAATTTTATCTTGAAAAATCATTTTTCTAGTTCCTATTACATCAGCTAGATGAGTATATGAATGCCAGGCTCTGTATTCAACACCTCCTTACCTGATAAAGACTGGGTGTCCTTGTGGATTTAACTCATCCTTTTTACCCAGGGTAGCTACTGAATCAAACTTCAACCAAGTTGTAAATCTCCCAGTTTCCTTTCCCAATTTTACAAATAAAGGGGAGTGTATGCCACATCTTTTAGATGTACATAGACAACTTTATTTTTACTTACATAGAACCAAAGACTTAAGGAAATCTGACCATTTACCCATTTCCTTTTCTCCCAGTGAATTGGGAAAACCAGTATCTAAAGTTACACTGGCCAAATGTTTGCCTGATTGGTAAAATCTTTGATTGTGTAGTCTTTGTCTGTGGTAAATTAAGATTACCTTTACCAAAACCTCATAGGCGCTATTCCCCAAGATCTATGGCAGTTTCTTCAGCTGTTTGGTCAAGAGCCTCTTTAGATGAGATTTCTGCAGCTGCGACTTGGGCTAATCCTCACACCTTCATTGCTCATTACAAGTTGCATTTAATTTCCAGAAGTAGATCAGCCTTTGACTCAGCAGTGCTCCGGAATACTCTTATGTAAAGGCCTCCCAAGGTTACAGTAGCGGGAATGCTGTCCCATCAGTTGAGGAATGAATGAAAAGGACATCAGATAAAAAAGTTATGTACTTACCATAATGTACCATCTGTGTTGTCCATTTTCATTCTTCCTCAACTTCCTGCCCACCTACCCCCATCCTTTACTTCTGGAAAGATCTAAGAGTTATACATGAACCTCTATTCCTTGTTTGAGTTCCAGTTTCCTTTGGTATGTTCAGTAGTATATTGTCCTATTATATCTAGGGGCAGAAAACACAATCTGAGGTACATTAGGTTGATGGAGCATTATGGATAAAGGGAGGAGCTCAAGAGTTCTGGGATCCAATTATCTGTTAAAAGTGACTGAGTCATGTCAGAGTATCAGACTGGAACCCATCAGTTGAGAAAGAATGAAAATGGAAAGCATAGGTGGAACGTTATGGTAAGTACATAACTTTTAGTCAGCTCTCTTGAAAGTCTTGCATCAAGAGTAAACACAGAATTGAAGAAGATTCTACTTAGTGAGATTTACATTAAAAGTTAGCTTTATTACTTTATCATATGTGATTAATGGGCGCAGAATCCCCTAAACAGCATGTAGTTAACTGTCAGTTAGTGGACTAGTTAGGATCCACATGATGATGATCTTCCCAAGCAGTCATGGTCTTTTTAGGATACATTTACTTTGTAGGATTTAATGTTGCCATTCTTCAGAATTATCATATATGGACATTGGTGTGTACCTGTTTAGTTGAGAAAACATGTTTTCTTTAGTGTGTGCAACTGGAGATGATTACATTTTTATTGATATATGCTTAATCTGTGCACAGTATATTTAAAGTAACACTTTCAATAACATAACCCATTGTCTTTGACTTACTACCCTGTTTGTTAGAGGTATTTATAGCCTGGCCGCCTTCTCAGTTAAGTAGGTTACACTGGAATGAGTTCAGGCATGGCATGCTTTCAGGGTTCTGTCATGACTGTCACATGTGTAAGGGTCTCGGGGATGTCTGTCAGAGGAAAAGAGGGGTCAGTAGGCACTTTCTTCCAAGGCAGGTAGACCTTAGTTAATGTGCAATCCCATCAATGAAGTTGAGAATTATTCAGCCCATCTGTGAGGTCCTCTGCTTGAGGACCCTGGAATCTGCGCACCTTGCCTTGTGCGGCTAAAGACCAAGTCTAAGAAGTTTTAGCTAGCCAGTCCCCAATTATTTGGTCTAGCTGGTAGACCTGAGCTGTTCAGTCGGTTATCTGATGCCCAGCATACTTTTGAGATTTTTTTTGAGTGTACTGTGTTTAAAATGTCCTTCACTTTTTAATTAATCGTTCCAGTCACTATGCATTTAATGTTTTACACTCATCCCACCAAACTGCATTGAACTGCATCTCCAAGAAGGTATAATACAGAAGTCAGTACACACTGTTACTATCCAAGTTATCAATCCCTCCAAATGATGAATTTGACTGGCTTTGACTTATGGGGTATATTGTTGCAGATACTGAACCTAGGATTAATGAAACAACACATTCGGGATAGCCTGATTTCAACCTTGTAGCTTTAGTGAAACTTAACTTACTGTATATTAAGCTGATGACAAGGGATGCAGAGAAAAGTAAGTAGGATGGTTAAGAGGTAGGAAGGGTAGGTCTGGGGAAAAAATGGATAATTTGCGTATGTTTTCACTTGAGAAGTAAATATGCTACAAGTGTATGAAGTGTTAAGGAGGTGGGGGAGAGTGAGCAAATAATCCTGAAGAGGAAACAGAAAAGAGGGAACAAAGTTAAAAAAAAAAAAAAATGTGAAGAAGGTATGGATGTGTGTGTATGTATGCGTGGATATGTATATATGAATACATAAGTTATTACACACTGACCTTTACTAATCAGTACACATGTCAGGATATTGACAACACACACTGATCACAAAATGTACATGAAACAACAAAAAATGACCAGTAATTTGCAGACATAACCTGCCTACATATTGGTACTGTTAGAGGAAATGTAATATGTTGTGTAGGGTGGCGGTTAAGGGCTGCATTAGGGCTAGTATACCCCCCACCACTTTATCACATGGAGCATTTTGCTAAATTTCATAAATTCTGTATTGTTTTACAGTGGCGGGATTGCGTGGATTACATCAGTGCTGATTTGAGTTGACTACAAATGTGGTAGTGTTATCACTTGTGATAAGCCATTTGTAAACTGGTGTCTTACTTTGCTTTACTTTATGAATTTCTTATAGTAGCTTTCTTTGTGTGTTTGGGTGTGGATTATATTGTATCGTGTTAAATCAGAATTCTTTTACTATTTTTGCTAGTATGATACATGATCTAGTTTGGTATCCTGAATATTGAATCTCTTGAACTTCAACATACACAAAGCTCAGAAGTTGGGTATCCTGATTATATTCCTGACAATGTTGCAGGGCATAATAGAAAGCACATTTAGTTAAAAGGCAAACTTTTCTCAGTGTGAAACAATTTAATGTAAAAATGTACTAGAAACAGTTACAAATAGGCTTTTAATGTGCTACAGTCTGGCTAAGTGTTGTCTTTCTGCTGTTAATGTCTAGGAAATGTGTTCGCTAGCTTCTGCTGTTTTTTGCAATAAGATTCAGTGACAGTACCTGACTTTTTCATTATGAACAGCACATTTACAGCAACTATGTTTCTAGTGTGCTGCTATCTGATTTTTTTCTGCTACTAATCTCTAGCGTATATATCATCATGTTTCTGCTGGTATGGTTCAGTTGCAGTACCTGATTGCATGCTTTATGAACAACCCAGTTCCTGTTAGTCTAGTTGATTGTTAGTAATCTGAGACAGTTCTGATGAGTAAAATGAGATGTTCTTCGTGTTTCACTGTTGTAGTCATTGCACTTGGGTTAATCTGCCTGCAGGTAGCCCTCAGTCAGCCCGAATATCAGAGTCTTGGGATTTCTGCGTCTGATGCTGTCACCTCTTCCATGATGTCAGGTCATCAGGGGTATAAAACATGCAGCCGATGCCATTACATCAGTCTTTCTTGCCGTGAAGGAGCCCGAAGCAGAAGCAGTTTGCAAGTGCCAGTTGGCCACTTCCTGAAATTTTCGTTTTTTGAGTTTCAAACCTGACGTCATCTAAAGCTAAGCACCCCATTGGGGATCCTTTTTCCTTGCTCTAACCAATGTCAGAAAACGTTAACAATTGTCTTGCCTGTGGAAGGCAAATAACTCAGAGATTTTCATTCTTACTGCGTCACCTGTTTAGGCACCAGACCGCGACATCCCTCGCTGTCGGTTTTGTGCCTTGTTCAATGCCCAAACCATTCATCATCGGGCTATCTTTGTCGCTAGATTCTTTCGCTGTCATTCTCCATATTCCGAAATGGCTTCGATCAGCCATCCGACTACCGATCTTCCAAAAAAAAAAACACAAGGATAAAGACAGAAACAGACCACATAAGTCCAAAACTGCCAACGATACTTCCATTAAGCTAGTCGCCAGTCCGCTGGTACTCAGCAGCCCCTGATACCCACTTCTACAGATTCACAGGCCTCTACTAAGACCCATTCGGAGTCCGGTATGCCACGAGAAGCTTCTTCGACTGTGGAACCTGCGGATGTTTCTACCTTGGATGGGTACAGAGCCACTGTGCAGGGCACTGGCTTCTGTGGGTGTATACCTACCGATATTCGTATTAAACTGACAATTTCATTTTTAACTAAAACTACCGAGTTTCTCAGGCCCAGAGTTTGCACTACGCCTAGAAAACTGACGTCCAAAGTGCATGCTCAAGCTCCCTTGCCACAAAAACAAATGCCTAGAATGGCTGAAGACCTTATTACTCTAATTAGGGGAAGCCAGCCTTCACCTGCTAAAAGACAAATAATTGAATTTCCTTCTGATTATACAGACTAGGAGTCCAATGACTCTGACCCTTCTGATTACCAGGACATACCCTTATCTACCTATGAGGATTCAGATGAAGAGGAATCCATTCCCTCTGCCTCCCCTCCAGAGGATTTTTCTTTTGGTGAAACCTTACATACCTTAAGAGAGCATTTCTGCTGGGAATACCAGGACTATCCTCTCCAAAAAGAGACTCCGGGAATTTTTAGATTTGCCTCAGCACAGGCCTCTAGCTATACCCCATGTCCTGGATATTGTAGATGATGTCTTCATGGAATCCAGTCTTACTCCTGACACTTTACCACCAGCTCCTAGAAAACCTGACAGGTACTACAGAGTACTTGACTCTCACAAATTTCTCTTTAAGAATCATACTGCAGATCCAGAGACGATTTCCCAGGGACCTAAAGGCATAAGGCTACTACAGCCAAAAACCCTACCCCTTCAGACAGGGATTCTAGAGCTTTAGACAGATGGGGTAAGAAGGTATATACCTCTGCAACTTGCCATCAGGGCTTTGAATTGCCAGTTTCACATGCTGAAGTACCAGCAACATATTACGGAACTAATAAAACAAAAAATGGTGTTCCTTCCAGATTGTGCAGAAAATAAAGATTTACAAGAGTTAATGCATTCTGCAAACCAAGTTAATAAACACACTTTGCAGTGTGGGTTTGATGCCTTAGAAGCATCTTGCAGGGCTGCTGTCACTGGGTCTGTATTGAGAAGGCATTCTTGGCTGAAGGAACAAGTCTTGCCAGACCATGTCAAAGCAAAATTACTAGATGCTCCATTAAATCAGGATCATTTATTTGGCACAAAAGCAGAAGAAGTTCTTAAGATTGAAGAAAAAGCTAAATCTATGCAAATTGTCAAATATTTCTTACAGGTGCAGCCACCTAGATTCAGTAGGCATTGGCCTTCAAAAAACTGGTCCTTTTCAGTCTCTCCCAGACCTTCTCAGTCCAAACCTAGGGGAAACAGACCACCAAGATTACAGTCTCAGGGTATGCAGAGATCTAAATAATGGAGTGTTCCCACCTCAAAAACAGGGAGTAGTAAGCCACCACCTTATAGAAAATGTTCACAATGACTTTCCAATTATCCTTCCCAGCCATGCCCAAGTACTTGGACCCCTAGGAGGAAAACTCACCCTTCATGCAAAAAAATGGATGTCCATTTCTCAGGACCAGTGGGTTCTAAACATTGCATCCCAGGGATACAGATTCTACTTTCACTCACTGCCAACCCCAAGCAGGTTGCCAGAGGCTCAAAAGCAAGTACTTTCCTTTCTCCATATCAGGGCTATTCAACCTGTTCCAGTAGAACAAAGGGGACACAGTTTCTACTTCAGACTGGTCCTGGTGCCCAGAAAAGAGAGCTCTTGGCACCCTATCCTGGATCTATCAATTCTCAACACCTTTCTGGTGGTCCCAAAATTCAAAATGCTTACACTGCAACAGCTTCTTCCTATGCTAGCCAAGGATACCTGGTTAGTCACCCTAGACTTAAAGAAGCTAATCTGCACATCCCCATAAGGGAGTCTTGCAGGAAATATCTATGTTTCAGGGCAGGCTTTATGCACTATCATTTCTCTGTACTTCCCTTTGGCTCATCTACTGCACCCAGAGTATTCACAAAGTGCCTGGCTCCAGCCATTGCATACCGCAGGCAAATAAATATTCAAATGTACCCATACTTAGATGATTGCCTGATTCAGTCAGACAGTCAGGAATTGCTACTTCAGCACCTGGCATTTGTAAAAGGACTTCTAGCTTCACTGGGATACATAATCAACAAAAAGAAATCACAACTGGTGCCCAGCCAAGAAATTGTGTTCCTGGGAGCAAGCTTGAATACAGCTTCCCAGATGGCATTCCTTACACCAGAAAGCAGGTCCATTTGACAAACTACTTTAAACTGATGGCCACCAAAATCCAGCTATCTGCAAGGAAAATACTGCAAGTCCTAGGTTTCATGGTCTCATGCATTCTGCTAATTCCATATGCAAGACTGCATGTGAGGAAACTTCAGTGGTACTTAAAAAGTCTCTGGTGTCAACATTATCAGGACCTGGAAACAGTGATTCCTATCATACCTTGTCTAAGGGCAGAGTTCCTTTGGTGGGCAGAGGCATGCAACCATAACAAGGGACTTCCTTTCACTCAACCCCTAGCCGCCCAGACCCTGACAACAGACGCATCAGACTATGCATGGGGGGGCTCAGTAAATGGAGCCCAGAACAAATTCCCCTGCACATCAATCAAAGAGATGCTAGCTGTCCAGAATGCACTGACAGCCTTCAAATACCTTATCCTTCCAGGACAGCTCCTGATAAAGACAGACACCACCACAGTTATGTGGTATATAAACAAGCAGGGGGGAACTCATTATTACCCACTCTACAGGTTAGCCATGGCCCTCTGGAACACAGCCTTGAGCAACCAAGTGCACTTACAAGCTCGATTCCTGCCAGGCAAGCAAAATTCACTGGCAGATGACTTTAGCAGAAATCTACTGGACCCCTCACGAATAGAAACTGGAACCCAACTCATTCAAACTTCTTAACCAGAAGTGGGCCTTTTTGCCTCCCCCCAAAACCACCAATTGGGCAAATTTTGCACCAGGAACCCTCACAGCAGAGCCTGGAAAGGTGGAACCCCTCTCCTTTACATGGGAAAACCTTTCAATGTATGCCTTTCTTCCTCTGCTCCTCCTCTCAAAAGTACTACTCAAGATCAAACACATCCATTAAGATTCATGCCTCTGCCATCTCAGCTCATTATAATACTGAGCCATCCCTCTTTTCTCACCCTCTTATCAAGCAGTTCCTGAGAGGAGCTAACAATTTAAGGCCCCCTAGGAGAGCTACCCTCCTGGCCTGGGGCCTTAACTTTGTACTGGAAAAGCTCACACTTCACCCTTTTGAACCTGCTGCTTCAGCAGAGTTAAAATTCCTCTTGGAAAACAGCCTTACTTCTAGCTATTACTTCAGCAAGAAGAGTGTCTGAGTTACAGGCACCAATGGCGGTGGAACTCTTCATTATTTTCCATGCTGACAGGTTTTCCCTCAGGGCTAACCCATCCTTTATACTCAAGGTGGAGTGTGGCTTTAAATCAATCCATTAATTTGCCAACCTTTTTCCCAAATCCTCAGAATAAAGGGGAAAGGATCCTGCACTCCTTGGATGTGCACAGACAGCTCAGGTTCTACCTTGATATGACTAAGCCTTTCAGAAAATCCTGACCAACTGCTAGTCAGCTTTGCTACAGGGGCAGTGGGCAAGGCCATTTTGAAGCAAACCATTTCCAAATGGATAGCACACTGCATCCATTTCTGCTACAAGCACCATGGAAAACTTACCCCTCAAGGGATCAGAACTCATTCCACTAGAGCTACTTCAACCTCTACAGCATTTCTCAGGGAAGCCCCTACCCAGGGACATCCTGGAAGCTGCAACCTGGAGTTCTGTACACATCTTCACCAAGCAGTACCACTTACCTGTTTTTTCTAAATCCAGAGCTGGATTTGCTGCAGCAGTCTTACAAGGCCTGCTAGCCAGCCCTAACACTTTTTGACTGCCTCCACCCTTCCTCAGCTTTGGGAATCAACCAAGTGTGATGACTGCAACAGTGAAACATGAAAAACATAGTACAGTTGTGTACACTTACCATAAATGTAGATGTTCGAGTGTATTCACTGTTACAGTCTTGGTTTCCCTCCCTCCAATCCCCTGGCTTTCTCTATCCTTGCTACCTCTCCTCTTTATGGCCATCTTTTATGGCAGGGGTATTTACTTTTTACTGGAGATGTTCCACACCATGTAATAGCTTCCTATTTTGGGGGCTCCTGACATCTAGGGCAAGAAAAACTGATGTAATGGTGTCAGCTACATAGTTTGTACCCCTGCCGACCTGATGTCATGGAAGAGGAGACCGCATCTGATGCAGAAATCCCAAGACTCTGGTATTTGGGCCGACTGAGGGCTACCTGCAGGCAGATAACCGAAGTGAGATGACTGTAACAGTGAATACACTCGAACATCTACATTTATGGTAAGTGTACACAACTGTACTTTGTGACACTTCCTAATGTTTTCTTATCTGTTGAAATTCAAGCCATCTATTCTAAAGTAATTAAGTCTCAGATTTTACAGACTGTATGTTGTGGAGTAGGAACTATCTGAGATAGGCATTCTACCTATTCTCCTTAAATCAAGAAACCTTCATGTCAGTAATCCAAAACTTGCATACCAACACATATCTCTTATTAGCTGCTTTATTTTCCATCTGTTCTCAACTCTGGAAACCTCCATTTTTAGTAATCCCGAACTTGCATACCAAGACATATCTCCTGCTAGCTGACTTGCTCTCCAGTTTAGAGTATAAAGCACAAATGAACACCTGTGAAATATAGTGCATTACTTATGTTGGCCAATCACTACTTAATTCAGCAGAGCATAAAAGAATAGTACTTTTATCTACCCAGTTCAGCCACCAAACCATCTAATTATTTTTATCTCTGTCTGGGTACTGAGCACACAGTATCTCTGAAGATTCCTGATACAAAAGTAATGCAGTTTCACTGACAAGGGAACTTCTACAGCTGAAATTCACTCCAGTCATAAAAGAGAGAAGTACTTCCATTTAAAACCAATATAAGCCAGTTTCCAAGAATCAAATTAAACTGCTGTAATATCTCATTTTCCCTCACTTCTACATCAGAATTCTCTGTACTGGCTCACAGGCATTATACTGCTAAAGCTGAAGCTAAATTAACACTAGCATTGCAAAATTTCCTTGGAGAAAGCAAATCCCATAACAATAAAACTAAGTGCTGTGACTCACCTCATGTAGTTAAAATACCTTAATAACAGCACTCAGTGTAGTAAACTAAAACCCAAGACCAAAACACTTAAGCAACAGTGAACAGACCCACGAACTGAGCGTAAAACCAATTTAATCAACGCTTTAGTCAATTAGACTTCTTCAGAAATACAAAACTGTTAAAAAAAAAAAAAAAACATATATATATATTTTTTTAACAGTTTTGTATTTCCGTTTAAAACATGAAAATGCAACAAACTACACATTTTAAAGAAAATAGGTGGGGGGCTGTGCCCCCCCTAACTATATATACCAACTCCAGGGTCGCACAACCTTGGGGAGGGGGGCAAATCCCAAGTTTTTGCCTTGAATACTGGTTGTCGATCAAATGAGCTGTCGACGAAATGGTCTGTCGATCTTATAAAGTAGACTCATATATATATATATATATATATATATATATATATATATATATGCAAACACATACATGCCCATGGAGTCTTTAATTGCATCAATTAAGTCATTATACATTTAAAGTAAAATGTACTAGTGTAAAACTCAATTAAAAAAATAAAATACAAACGCCTACTTTTATAAAACTATTTTTCTGTTTGCCAAAAAACATTTTATATTGACTGTATCATTTAGTCTAGGTGGACTGTCAGCACCTAACCTTAATTATAATAGAGTCTCTCCTTTCCACCCTATTTTTGGTATTACCATCTCTTAAATCTTTATCAATGTGTTCTAGAATGGAAAAAGAATAATTTCTTGTACAAAGAGCAGAATGTCAGTATAAGGCATTTTTATCTTTACATTTAATAGCATAACAATGTTCTTTTATACACTTGTTCAATTGTTTAGTGGTCATGCCTATATAAAAGGCTGAACATCCAGAACACAAAGCAATATGTTTCACATTTGAAGTACTACAGTTAAATCTCCCAGGTACAGTAATAGTGCAGTAAAGGTGTGGTAAACAAACGTAAGGTTCCTCATGAATATATCTACAGGCATTACAACTAAAACACTTGTGCATACCCTGTGGTCTATCAGACAAAGGAAGCGACATTTTACTGTCATCCTTCTCCAATAAACTCTTAATAGTGTTAGCTTTCTTGTACACAAAGTTAGGAGCATTCCCCAAAACTACTTCCAAGTCACTGTTTTCAGCGATGATTTTCCAGTTGTGAACCACAGTTTTAATCATATCACTATCCACAGACATATCTATAACACATCTAGGAATACTAAAAACCCATGCAGTACACTGGGTAGCCTCCTTCTCTAAAAATACATTAAAATGGGTGGAAAATCTATTAGCCTTCTATTGTGGATCTCACAGGCAATGTTATGTAACAAAAACATAGGACACCCTCTGTGTGTAAAAATAACTCCGTGATGAACTCTGTTTCTCAAAGGAAAGCACCATCATTACTAGTCATTCATGAGGCTCTGATATACTGCCCCTTGGGGATATTGTGTTTCATAAACCCCGGATGGTTGCTGTGATAGTGTAGATAGTTGTTAACATGTGTTTTTCCTATGTATACTGCTAGAAAACTTTTTGTCAGAGGTGCTCCAACTCAGCCCCACATCCAAATAATTAATTCTGTGTCCGTAGTCACTCGAAGTAAAATTCAGAAAATCACTACTTACATTTAGCTGGTCTAGGAAAGTACTATACAGTTCAACTGGTCCCTTAATAATAGAAAATAAATCATAAATGAATCTACAATAAAACAAAACTTCAGTGGCAAAATTAATAGTGGGTAATATCTCTCTCTCACACCAACCCATCACTAGACAATTGAACAAGCGTATAAAAGAACATTGTTATGCTATTAAATGCAATGATGAAAATAATGCGTTATATACACATTCTGCTCTTCGTACAAGAAATTTTCTTTTTCCATTCTAGAACCCATTGATAAAGAGTTAAGAGGTAGTAATACCAAAAATAGAGTGGAAGGAGCGAAACTCTGTTGCAGTTAAGGTTAGGTGCCAACAGTCCACCTGGCCTAAATGATAGTCAATATAAAATGTTTTTTGGCAGCCCAAAAAATAGTTTTATAAAAGCAGGTGTTTGTATTTTATCTTGTTTTTAATTGAGTTTTACACTAGTACATTTTGCTTTAAATGTATAATGACTTAATTGTTGCAATTAAAGACTCAATGGGCGTGTATGTGTGTTTGCATACATATATATATATATATATATATATATATATATATATATATATATATTTTTTATTTATTTTTTTTTTAACAGTTTTGTATTTATGAGGAAGTCTAATTGAGGAAAGTGTTGATTAAATTGTTTTTACGCTCAATTCGTGGGTCTGTTCTTTGTTGCTTTCAGTGTTTTAGTCTTGGGTTTTAATTTACTACACTGAGTGCTGTTTTGGTCTGTTTGAGCTTGGCTCTTCTATGGCGTGTGCTCCAGAGGACGACCTTTTGATTTGACCTTCCATCCAATCATGGACAGTCAACATTCGACGATGGCAGCATTTGTTTCAGAACTTAGTAACACAAAAATCTTTAGCTGCTTTAACCAAAAAACTGTATTAAAATGAACCTTCTTTTATGGGGAATGCTTCTGGTTTATCTCACAACTTGCCCAAAGATGGTTCACATGCGGATAAAGGAGTGGGGGGTGGGGCTTAACAGCTCCAACAAAGAAATTTTATATAAAGATGTTTCAGCAGCTTTGAATTTTATACCTGACCCTTTTGCTTTACCAGTTAGTTCTGGTAGTTCTATTGAAAGTTGGACTGCTGAAAATGATATTGTGACCGACCAGTTGTTTGAACTGGAAAAGGGTCTCCAGAAATATAGAGCACTCATAGTGGAAAATAAGTATTTTGATCGTTGTATTTTGTCCAAGATAGTTCCTAAGGGTCTTAGGTTCTTCAAAGCTCCGAATGGAGTCAACCAAGATTATCCATTTTTTTGAAGAACTAACCACTTTTTTCAATAATGCTGGTTTGGACTTTTTAATGTTGCTGATCCAGCGTAATAAATTAATTGAACAACTCAAAATGGATTTAGAGGCTTTGGACAATAATATCAAGGAGAAGGTAAGTGGTCAGAGTCACAACTTTAAAGACTATGAACTGATTTTAGAAGCTATCGACAAATACGAACATCTAATCACACAAAGCTTAAAAAGATTGACCAAGACATTAAGGCATACAACAGTGGTCATGCTTTCTTTGTCAATTTTTCTAGTAAACAGTCTCCAAACACCCGCACTTTAAGTATGACAATGGGCGCTTTAAGAACACTTATAGCTCCGTAGTCAAAAGCAGCAATACACCTTTACATTCTGGCCATAAAAATAACCATTAGCATAACTAAAGCATCAGAGGCTATGTGTCATCAAGGAGGAGGTCTGTTGTGGCTGTTGCATCTCCAGTGCCTGCAACACTGTTCTAATACTAGTTCTGGTAATAATGAAAGAACTAGTTCAAGAAAACAGGAAAGGCTCGACTAATGTTTCAGGATCCAAGCAGGGTCGAGGCAGGAGTCATTTTCAGAGACAGTGACTGTACTGGGCTGTGATGTGAGTTTAGATACTAAAAATTGCAATTTAACTGACTCAACTTTCCAATTCTCAAATGTGTTTGTTTGAGTTGGGTTTTAATTTTATACCCAGTAAACATGCTAATTTAGCTAACACTTTGCTAGAGCTGAAATTGTATATTAGAAAATTGAATTTGTCATACATTTTGAAAGATGTTGATTTAGGGCCTGTTTCAGTTGTTAAAAAGCCCTCTGTATTTAATCCTGCATTACACAGTACACTTAAAGTTTTTGAAGCTTTTTCTACCAAAGATGTACGATTTTTGTTGAACAGCAAACTTGTTTATCCTTATTATAATTTAAATAGTGAGGATAGGAGAGTGTTATTGGAGCTCATGAATAGGCATGATTTGAGGTTCATGAGGACAGACAAGGGGAGCAGTTGGTAGTTATGCAAACAGTGGATTATAACAAAGCAATGGAAGACATTTTAAATAATGATAACGAATACTGTGAAGTCAAGTATGATACCATTGAATAGATTCATAGGTAGGTATTAGGCTATCGGCCCAAGGGCCTACGTAAGACTAGCCAACCAGGTTCCCTGGCTTACGCCACCCAAGAAAGTTATTTTCCTGTGCCACTGTCGAGCAGAGACACAGATGTGATCCCCGGGGTGTATTTCCTATTTCCCATCCACTCATTAAGATTTTTCTTGAAGAATGGAGTTGTAGGTTTTTAAAGTATGCTTTATATGACCACTTCATGAATGGTTATTTAACAGCTGAAGTTTAAATTTCTTACAGTTGGTAATCCCAGAGTAGGTATACTTTTTGGTATATATAAAATTCACAAAAACCCCCCTTTTCGGCCAATTGTTTCCTCATCTGGTAGTGTCACCAAAAGCATTTCCTTGTATTTAGACAAGTTTAAACCCTTTGGTTCAAAAGTTACCTTCTTACATCCAGGATTCATGGTCCTTTTTAAATCAAGTCAGGTTGTTAGTTCAAGTGAAAATGGTTGTAAAATTGGTGAAGACAATATTTTTTTTATGTTAACAGTGGATGTAGTATCTCTATACACCTCTGTATCACAGGTGGAAGGACTGGAATTTGTATCTAGTTTTTTACGTAACTATACTATTTGGTCAGATTTTAGTATTGATATTTGTATTTTTCTGATAGAACTTTTGTTCGAGAACAATTGTTTTATGTTTAACAGTATTATAAGCAGCTATGAGGGGTAGCAGTGGGTGCTACTGTAGCTCCAGCTTTTGCTGGTCTTGTTATGGGTTGGTGGGAGAGAGATATATTGCCCACTATTAATCTTGCCACTGAAGTTTTATTTTATTGTAGATTCATTGATGATTTGTTTTTATTATTAAGGGACCAGTTGAACTATATAGTACTTTCCTAGACCAGTTAAATGCAAGTAACGATTTTCTGAATTTTACTTTGAGTGACTATGGACAGCGAGTTAATTATTTGGATGCGGGGCTGAGTTGGAGCACCTCTGACAAAAAGTTTTCTAGCAGTATACATAGGAAAACACATATGTTAACTATTTACACTACCACAGCAACCTTCTGAGGTTTATGAAACAACATCCATAATAGGAAGTATATCAGAGCCTCACGAATGACTAGGGATGATGGTACTCTTCCTTTGAGAAATAGAGTTCATCACAGAGTTATTTTTACACAGAGGGTATCCTATGTCTTTTTTTTTTTTTTTTTACATAACATTGCCTGTGAGATCCATGATAGAAGGATAATAGATTTTCCACCCATTTTAGTTAACAGATTTTTAGAGATAGGCTCCCCAGTGTGCTGCAGAGATTTTTAGTATTCCTAGATGTGTTATGGATATGTCTGTGGATAGTGATATGATCAAAACTGTGGTTCACAACAATTGGAAAAGCATCGCTGGAAACAATGACTTGCAAGGAGTTTTGGGGAATGCTCCTAACTTTGTATACAAGAAAGCTAACACTATTAAGAGTTTATTGGAGAAGGATGACACTAAAATGTCTCTTCCTTTGTGTCTGACAGATCATAGGATATGTACATGTGTTTTAGTTGTAATGCGTGTAGATATATTCATGAGGGACCTTATGTTTGTTTACCACACCTTAACCAAACTATTACTGTACCTGGGAAATTTAACTGTAGTACTTCAAATGTGATATACATTGCTTTGTGTTCTAGATGTTCAGCCTTTTATATAGACATGACCACTAGACAATTGAACAAGCGTATAAAAGAACATTGTTATGCTCTTAAATGTAAGGATGAAAATAATGCCTTATATAGACATTGTGCTCTTTGTTCTTTGTACAAGAAATTGTATTTTTTCCATTCTAGAACACATTGATAAAGATTTAAGAGATGGTAATACCAAACATAGAGTGGAAAGGAGAGAGACTGTATGGCAGTTAAGGTTAGGTGCTGACAGTCCACCTGGCCTAAATGATACAGTCAATATAAAATGTTTTTTGACAGAGAGAAAAATAGTTTTATAAAAGCAAGTGTATGTATTTTATTTTTTAATTGAATTTTACACTAGTACATTTTACTTTAAAAGTATAATGACTTAATTCATGCAATTAAAGACTCAGTGAGCATGTATGTATGTTTGCATATTATATATATATATATATATATATATATATATGTATATATATGTGTTTTTTAACAGTTTTGTATTTCCGAAGAAGTCTAATTGACGAAAGTGTTGATTAAATTGTTTTTATGCTTAATTTGTGGTTCTGTTCTCTGTTGCTTTCATTGTTTTAGTTAAAATACCTTTCCTATGTATCCACAAACATTCTACCTCATTGATTGTTTTTGATGGATAACTATCTGTGCAGGAATAACTGCATTCCATTGACTTACCTGATTGAGCCCTCTCTGTCCATCCTTGCTATGCTCTGGCTTACTCCGCTTCCCTATCCCACCTCCAATTCCTACCTCTTCCCCCCCACATCATCTGCACATATCCTTATCTAATCTCCATCCATCATACCTCAACCTGGAAACATCAAAAAGCTGGACAAAGGCCCATGAAAAGTAGGTACAACTGGACAAAAGTCTGGACACTGATTAATAAAATAATTGCATATGTAATTGTTTAACTTTGCCCACTCCAGTGGAATTGTGAGATACCAACATTCAAACACAAATTGAAGGACAGACAAAGTATAAAACTACAAATATCCTTCAGAAAAAAAACAAGCTAACACAAAACCTGTTGTTCTAACAACATTCTAAGTTTCTAAGAATAATGTTAAAAATCTATCCCTATTGTGGGGTTTTTGCTTCCCATTATTTAATGCTTTCTGCAGATTTCTTGTGTTAGGAGGTTGAGAGGTATGATGAAGAGTAGGGTAAGTTCCCTAATGCCCTGGCCAAATTTCCCCTGGCAGTATAAAAGCTAACTCAGGTATCTCCTGAAAAGAGGCTACTAGCCTAGTGGGACTAACTTGGTCAATAAAGGATAAATAACATAAATATGTTACTGAGTTTTTGTCGACATGTATAATGAAAGACAAATTACTGCAAAGAGGACATAAGCAGTAAACACAGTACGGGTAAATCGTATCCACAATGTAATATATCAGCATAGTAAATTGCAAACCCCTCATATGTAAATAGTAAACCTTGATTAAAACATATACTTATAATTGATGTATTTGTGAATAATCAAAAGTTACTGTTATGCCATCAATTAGTTATATTTCTACTCTGATAAACCAGAATGTTTAATCATTGATATCAAAATATAGACTGGCTTATCTTTTAACAAACTGAAGTCCTCCTATGTGTCACTTAACAAGGCCTGCTCCCGTGCATATTTGTGATATAGGTAATATAGTTCTCCTCCAACTCATATGCAGCACAACAGTCATCACCCTATCATTTCCTTTATGTGTTTCCACTTCTGCACAATGGTGATGTTTTATGTTGCAGTATATATTCCAAGACTGTGTCAACACAAGCATGGTACACAGACTCAGGCACTCTACTACTGTATCATTTCTCACTTGTCTGGCCTTCGAATGCAAATAGCCTAGACATCAGCTGTAGCCATGTTGTAATACTTTCAGCACTATTGCTCTGCTATTCTGCAAACAGTGCTTTCCTATTCAGCAACGGGACATTACATGTGCAGAGATTAAATCCCGAAAAAAAGCTTTTAAAGAAATATTCACATTCCTTCCAAGCCTGGTTTCCTAGAGTCTATAAATGCTTGCAGATAAAAAAACAGCAGTGATCTGTGCTCATAAACCACATGTACAAGGTTTTAACAATCTGTAGCAAGTGCTTATATTCTACAACTTTTACTACATCCGAAAATAAAAATGTACCATTATTGCACTCCGCAACTTCTTAAGCAAGTAGCTTCTATGATTACTAAGCAAGCATCAGTTTTATCTATTAGGATTTTTTTTTTTTTGTGGTCACTGTATATATAAATTCTTTCTGCCTTTTATCCATTTCAAATGCAGTATGCAAACATGAGAAACATTTTAAATTTCCAAAATGTTAAATACAGATTATACCAAGAAAAATAGGCTTTTTCCTCCTCAACTGCATTCATACATACACAGACTACAGCTTTTATTACTATATTCCACCCACATCAAAAAAATCGTCAGTGAGCAACATCTTAAAAGTACCCTTGTAGTCTGCAAAGGTATGATTAATGTATATCTCTCAACTGTCCAGATTTATGAAAAATGTCCACATTTTTGGTCTGATTCTCATAAAATTAGTGGTTTTCTGGCAAATCATTGAGGACTAAAGTAATTGTATGACCGACATTTCAGTTTCAGACTTCATATCCTTTAGAAAATGCATGCTAATACAAAAATTGTTCTATCAGCTTTCTAAGTTGTAAGAGCAATATTTAAAATTTGTCCCCAATTGCTGGCAACCCCTCCCTCATTATTTTTGTCTTTGTCCAGAACTAGTATAATCCAGCAATGAGGTGACAAACATGGTCTCAGCTGAATAAACTTGAAAATTTTAATATAAAATAACAGATAAAATAATGTGAGCGCTTTTGCGTCTATCTAGGATGCTTCATCAGACATAACAAATAGCTTCATCACATTCATTAAAATGCATCCAAGGAACTGGTCATTATCAAACTAGCCAATCATATCAATGGAATAATCAAGAATTAAACTTGGGCAGCAAGCACTCAACATTCCATAATATATAAAACACAGATATCAATAAAAAAGCGTGTATATATATATATATATATATATATATATATATATATATATATATATATATATATGTATGTATGTATGTATGCATATGGCATGATCATCAGTAGTGACTTACTAAATATCAGACTTCCAAATCTAGACATAAAACAAAAATTATAAAACTATAAAAAATACAAATACAAACAATACTCTACATATACTAAATGTGTGGAATTTCCTAGAAACAACAGATGGCAGCAAAGTTAAACAATAAAACAGCTCTGTATCACTCAATAGAAAGCCTATGAACAATACTAATGCATAGCTGATATATATAAAACTTATATTCATCAACTATCGGAATAAGAATGTATATAAAAATTATATATAGAAAATGTTTTAATACATATATATCAGGTCACAGATACATAGTTTTGATGGAATTTTACTGTATTATGACAAGTCACTGACTTAGGACATAATAATTAATGTGCCAAAGGTCTATCTTTTAGAAAAGGTTTTAAAGACACTATCGTTCAAGCCATATGCCTTCTCAGCTTGTAGTCTGATTATCCATTTAATTTCCAGCTTCTCAGTAAAATTCTTAAAAGTGCCTAAACTAACACTCTTGTCAACTAGTTCTAGAACCAAAAACATAAATCTTTGAGACAGACCATTACTCAAGACATGTCTAGCTAATGCGTTGTTTTCATCCTGTTTATTAATAGCATAAGGATGCTCTCTTGCACATTCCCTTAATGTCCGATTCATTTTTCCAACATAGCTGGACACTTTGTACAGTGTGCTAAATAAATCAAATCTCTGGTCTTACAATCTGCATAGTGCTTAAACTCATAAACTTTTTCAGTAGTATGATATGTAAAACTACTGCTGTTAGCCATTTAGATACAATGGCTGCAACTTCTGCAACCAAAAGTCCCTCTCCTCACTTACTGGACTCTTATTTTTCGCTTTCTCATAGCAAAGTAGTCTCTTAAGTGACTTATTGTTCCTGAAGGCATAGCTAGGTCGGTCACCTACTAGACTAGTTATTTTTTCATCAGTCATCAATATCTCCCATTTCTTTGATATAATATCTTAAACTGCTTTATTATTAGTGGAGAAAGGTATTGTGATCCTACATTTATTAAAGCAATCTGTCTCTTTCTTCATATTCCCAGTGTCCTGACCTCTTCTATCTGTAAAATATGGTCTCCCCTCTATTTCTGCTGTCAAATTTGTCATCATGTAGACTGATGTATTCTTCCTTCTTGTAGCCTTTTTCTAAGAGTTTGTTTTCTAATCCTCTAAGAGCTACATCTCACATCTGAGCTTGTAAATCCAGATACTTTTAATCTCTGTCTCTGAATTAAATTTTTGTACATATGAGGAGGGAGCATGATACTACGATGTAGCAAATTATGCCTTCCTATATAATTCAGTTTGTATTGTATCCCTGTATTTATAAATGAGTACATCAAGGAATTCTATCCCCCCACTAGACCATTTGCCTGCAACCTTTAGAAAAATCTGTGGTGAAATTAATGTACTCTGAAAATAGCTGCTGTTCTAATTCTGACCCACTCCACACCAGAAATATATTGTCCACAAACCTTCTATAGTACGGGATGTATTGAGATAACTATACCCTATTTAACACAAAATTGGTCTCCCAATGTGATATTACTATATTAGCATATGAATTGGCTCAAGATGTCCCCATGATAACCCCTTTTTTCTGGAAATAATACTTATCATCAAAAGAGAAAACACTGTTATTCAAGATTAGATCTAACAACAAACAATATGTCAAAATCGTATCACTGGGTATATCCTTGGTGGTTAGAAATCACTAATAGTATTGATGGTCTGTACTGCTCAGAAAACACATAATCAGATAAAGTACTAAGGAAATGTTCAGTATCCTTAATTACAGTATGAGTGTTCTCCACAATAACCCTGAGTTGTGTCGACATAAATGAATAGGGGTTCAGTGAGCCACCCCTTACTGGAAACAATTGGTTTTAATGGGTGGGGGGTTATCAAGTCTTTATGCACTTTAGGAAGGCCTCTGAAAGTTGGAGCACAAGGTGTGTCTACCAGAAAATATTTATATAACTCTTGGTCTACAACATTGCTCATCAAAAAAAAAATCATACAAATCTGTGTGTACATTCCTAATAATCCTATTCAGCTGCTCATTTGTCAGGCTTGTATAGGTCTCTGTATCATTCAACATTTCAATCATTTTATCATATCTCTCTCTGTCCAAGACAACCACTGCCTCACACTTATCTGCAGGTCTAATAACTATATTAGAATTATTTTGGAAATCTAACAAAGCTTTATGCTCAGACGTGCTTAAATTGTAAAAATGATGACCTTTCTACTTGCCTGCATGAGAGTTAAAACGTCTTTTTCACATGCCTTCTCAAACGCCTCCAACAACAGATGTAATGGAGGTGAGAAGGCAGTTGGTTTCTTAAACTTAAATACATTGCAACTCCTATTATTACCATCCAGTAACTTCAAAGTGACATTTCTACTAAACATTTTAATGTCTATAAAGTGAAATCTGCAAAATCAGTATGTGTGGAAGGTATAAAAGAAAGACCTTTACATAGTAGTGATTCTTTGGCCTCACTTAAAACATGTTTAGAGGTGTTGAGAATCAGTCCTGATTCATGAGTTGCCAGGCTCTCTCTGTTTTCGGCTCCATTTTGTCTTTGGATGTCTTCCTTTTCCTCCCTCTGCTCTAAGGCCACAGGGATGATAAAAGCTCTTATGGGGAGTGGAAACCTTGAAAATAAATGACTGTTCAGCTATTATTTTATTATCTCTGCTTTTTCTCCTCCCATGACTAGTGACTGTTGTGGTAGCTAGTAGATTCTCACTGGTGGTATCAGGTCTCACTTGCTCGTTCCTGTCTCCCAACTGTGAGGAAGCTGATTGGGTAGGAGGGATGAGTTGGTCCCTTCTGCTGTCCTGATCGGTTCTTTGGGCCAAGAGAATACATGTCTTCTTTGGAAGTCCCGATAAGCCTGTTCTAACTTCTTTTTCTTTTGTAAACGCAGCTTCTGTTCAAAAACAGAAATATCCATGTTTAATTCATTAAAGAATGTATTGTACCTGTCTGGAGATAGAACGGCACAAACTTGTTGTAAACTCGTAACTTCAGTTACGAGTTCAGTCTCGTTTTTCCTAAATTGTTCAATAAGCAGTTTCATATAACCTAAGCTAGTTTCTATGTTCACTTTCTGCCACTTGGCAAGTAGGTCCGGGAAAACCATGCCATGGGTAGGCATCTTGAGGATGTGAAGTCCTCTCAGCACTACTGTGAAACACAAGCAGGCCTCGAGATGTTTATGCTGTCATTGGATCTTTTTCAGCTTCAGTATTTTCACCTCTAGCTCTCATGTCAATATAAAAACACTCTCCAAATTGTCATTTCCGATAATGTCATCATTAGCATTGCACATTTCATTAATATTAAAAGTCAGTAAAGGATTACATTCAGCTTGAAGCATACATTTAAAGCTGTCAGCCCTACTAACATGGCTTAGACGATTCAGATTATACTCCATTTCAAGCTCAGCTTCCTCGGCCATCCTCCTGTGACTCACAGAAAACAAGGTAAGCCAAATAACACAGAAGTCAGAGAACTATGCACCTCAAAGAAGCCAAAAATAGTATAATCCAACAATGAGGTGACAAACATGGTCTTGGCTGAATAAACTTGAAACTTTAATATAAAATAACCAAAGATATATATGCAGTAAAACATTTTATAGATATAATTTTTATATATATTCTTATTCCAATGGTTGGTGGTCATTTCTGTGAATGTAGGCTTGATATATATATATATATATATATATATATATATATATATATATATATATATATATATATATATATCCACTAGTATTGTTCGTAGGCTTTCTATTAAGTGATACAGGGCTGTTTTATTGTTTAACTTTGCTGTCATGTATTGTTTCTAGGAAATTCCACACATTTTTAGTATATGTAGAGTATTATTTGTATATGTATTTTTTATAATTTTATAATTTTTGTTTTATATCTAGGTTTGGAAGTTTGATGTTTATCACGTCACCGGTGCTGATCATGCCATATATATGCACCTGTTTTTATTTATATCTGTGTTTTATATATTATGGAATGTTGAGTGCTTGCTGCCTAAGTTTAGTTATGTCTGATGAAGCATCCTAGATAGACACGAAAGCACTCACATTATTTTATCTTTGTTATTTTACATTAAATTTTCATGTTTATTCAGCTGAGACCGTGTTTGTCACCTCATTGCTGGATTATACTGTTTTTGGTTTCTTTGAGGTGCTTAGTTCGGTTTGCTATCACATGTTCGACATAACATTGTTCGAATGTACAGATGTCCGAACCAAATTGTTTGGAAATCTGAACACTGAACAGTGTTAATGTCGAACTGAACATTTCAGTGCAGTCGAATGTCGAAAATGTCGACTACACTGAAATGCTCCTACCCACACAAAATACTACAACAGGTTTTTGCAGGGGGGCAAGCCCCCCTGCACCCCCCCACATTCCCCCTACTTGTATATGCAAACTCCGAAATCGCACTACAGTGAGGGTAAGGGTACATTTCCCCATCCCTACTATAGTGCGATCTGCACCGCAATGTTTCAGCTGACAACAGAGATTATTCGCTCATGTTAGCTTCGGCATTGTGGTGATCGCCCTACTGGTTCCGCCAAGTGGTTTTCGCACATAGTTCATTCGTCTAAAAGCTGAACAAACATGTGATAGTAAACCGCTTAGTTCTCCAACTTCCATGTTATTTGGGTTGTCCGGAACTACTAACAGTGCAGTGCTTTGTTACAACTGGTGTAAATGCATGAATGGTTCGTACACAAACACACTTTACCAAGAAAATGAGATAAAAGATAAACTAGAGAACTACAACACTGGGTATTTAAGATGTCCCACTATAGTCAAACAAACACATAAACAATATTGAGGTTTTTGCATTGTCTCACCCAAAGTCCCAGTCTGTGGACTTGAAGAACTTATAACTGGGTTCGTTAAAGACCTGCTTAAAGTCTGCCAGTGTGATGCATTCTGCTGGGATGTGAATGTTCACCAAGTATGGCATCTCCTCTTCGTCTATGTGGTAAATTATTTTTCTCTCACCTATGCTGACAAACACTGGTGGAGGGGTCCACACAACAGCTGAACCAAAATGCCCAACCCACGGGTTCCTGACCAAATGAAATCACTCATTACTACCTGACTCCACAGCTACCACTGATTACATCAGTATCACTATAACCAAAGCAGAACTTACCAAAGAACTGCCAGATGGGACAGACAACTTCATGAGTATAGCTAAAGGCAATCAAGTTTCTTAGATGCAAGTTTCTCACAACTTAAGTAGTTCTCCCACTAGGGCCAAACAGGGGCACACAGAAAGTTCATTATTTCTTCATTGTGAACACTGATTTGCACACAATTGCTGGTGTTGTGAGCCTCTGTTCACAACAGATCCATGAGTTCAGAGAAGTTACCTCAATCTCCCGACACACAACACACACCCTTGCATACCGCTGGCTGTAAACAACTGTCTGAATTAGTTTGTTTTTATTTTTTTTAAATCGCCTGCCCCAGTCTTAGAGTCTGACAGGCAGGCACTGCCTCATGAAGCTGATGTCACGCACGCCCCTGCACATTGATGTGGGATATGCAGGTGATGAGTGATGATGTTAGCCATAACTTACACTTTTAAATTGGGAATTGAAAAGGCCACTCGTAAATTCATGGCACCCCATTATTTTGCCCACAAAACTGGTAAATACTGAGGAATTCAGTATGGTTGAGAGGTATGCCACCCACCAAATTTACCACCAATAACAAAACAGCTTATTGTCTCTACTTTTGCCCCTCAGTCCCCAACCACTAACCACTTCCTACCTTTCTTCTTTCTTTCATCTGGATTTCTTTTACATTGTTACTCAACAACCTCTCCTACTTCACCTAACCCACAGCCAATCCAACAAAGCCCACTGTTACTTCCTTGTTTACATTTTTACTAAATAAAACACTCACATAATAATTAGCATGCTATTCAGTGCATTACAATTCACTTCCCTCCTCTTTCTAGTGCACACAACCAACTGTCACACACCTGTCAACACCAGTCTATGCCAATGCTCTGTCCATTGCTCTCGATTGCAATTACTCCCATATTTCATTCCATATAGCCCACAACCTACCTCACATCCATCTCTTCAGACAAACTTGCGTAAAGATGACTATCCCATTCTTCCAAATTTGTCACAGATAAATTTAAAACCAAGTGGATTTCTGTATTCCAGCTATCCCTACCCAGTTTGTATGTATGTGGGGACATTAACCCCAATTCAGGTCCAGCCACAACAGCATCTTCCATAATGGCCCATACAACTATTTATAATGCAAAACCTCACTCCTGCAACTCATGTAAAATAAGTATAAAATTTATAAACATTAACTTTCGAAGCATCTGTAACAAAGTAACTGAACTGTATGCTTTGATATCTCAGTACATCTTTGACAGCCTCAATATAACAGAAACATAGCTAAAGACCCAAAGTCAAACACTGAAATCCTCCCACCAGGATATTATATCCTTGGAGCAGACCACATAAACAAAAAAAGCAGGTGGGTTAGCTGTTTAATACGAAAACATATCCCTTTATCAGAAAAAGCATTCCTCATTCAATAATGCAGAGATTCTTTTTTCTTTAATCAACTAAATTCTTATAAGACCATATGTATCATAGCCTTTTATATTCCTCCTGGCAATAACATCAGCACAGCATACAACATGCTGTCTTGTATATCTACCACTATACCCCAAGAAACCATTTAACAATACCAGCATACATTGTGTTACATCACCCAGTGCCCAGCCCAATCTATGCAAAATCCTGTGTTTTTAATAATAACCTAAAAAGAACTAAAACGATCAGGATCAGTGGAATGGAGTTCTTTTCTTATAACCCCACAACTGCATTATTGTGTGGCGTTATGAGCGAAACTATAAAATGTAAATGGCTGATCTATTAAACTGTAACTAAATATAAAGAAATATCTTATATCTATCTATATATATATATATATGTATCTATCATATTATATTATATTATTATAATATATATATACACACAAACAGTTAGTTATAGTAAAGATTTCCTTTTACCAATATAGCAGTAGTAATGCATGCAACCTTTTCTTTTGACCAACGTGGGACATTGTTGATGGAAATGTGAGATTTTTCTGGACTTCTGGACAACATAATAATAATAAGTGCTAACTGTTTTTCCAAAATTAATGCTTACACTTGTTGACTTGCTTACACTTGTTGACCTTAAGTATTTCATACAATATTAACAAGTAAAAAATGTCTTTAATGCAACTATTAGTAGGAAGTTTTGTGTGCTTTTATATATGATTTCTTTGTGCTTTGTTAATTTGGGAATCTCAATGGCTTGGGTTCCCGGGGATTAGGAGGAGTTTGGGTTTGCCTCAGGATCTAGCACTAGCACTGAAACCATCGTCCTTTGGACCTTAACATAGACTGGACCCAAATTGTATCTGATAACCCCACTACCAGTATTGACCTTTGTGGTTTCTCTCAGCTCATCAATACACCAACAAGGTAGAACATGTCCTCCTGTAAGGCCTCTACTCTAGACTGGATTTTGTCAACTAAGCCTTGTAGTATCTATAACTATGCCACACTATCTGACAACCTCAGTGACCACCTGCCCAGTTTTAACAGGTTTGTATGCAGTTCAGTAATACATCACACATACAAGAACGTGTGCAAATTATCCAGTTTTATTTATTTATTTATTTATTGCAGTTGGTTTACCAGGATAGTCCATTGGGCCATAAAGAACCCGTTTTCAATGGAGTCCTGGGGAGAAAAGCTCCAAAAACAAAATGTACATTCAACATTTGACAGAGAAAATGTAGGTACAGAGAGTTATTAATACAATGTAGACAGGATACAAGTGAAAACTTAACAAATATACAGTAGCAGTCATAACAGTTAATACATTGAGAAGAAAAATACTAGTAATAGAACAAATGTTAAGCATTAGTACAGATTAGAGAACAAACATAGTAGCTACATAAAGTAGGATGAGATATTGGAGGACTATGAGTAGAGTTAGTTATGTAGGGTGGGAGCATGAGCATTCCCACTGTGATGCTAGATGTAAGAAAAGAGACTTTTTGAAGGTAGAGTGGTTGGAGGTGGTGCAGATGAGTGGGGGTAGGGAGTTCCAGAGGCGAGCGAGGCTGAAGGACAGAAGGCTTTTGCCTGGGGGATGAGTAGGTTTGTGCACTTCTAGTAGATTTTGATTATTTGACCTTAGAACTCTGTTAGGTAGGTGCATTTTAAAGGCAGAGGAAAGGGAGGGACAGAGGGAGGGGTTTAGAATAAGCGTATGGGCTAGAGTTAGTTGAGTGTAAGTTAGTTGGTTGGGAAGTTCTAGCCATTTTAGTTTATGGAGGGATAAACAGTGGTGAGTGGAGGAGTTATGGCTGGTGGCGAATTTTGCAATTTTGTTATAGCAGGAGGTAAGCTGTTTTTTTAACAAGGACTGAAGATTAGTTAGTAGTGGGGCACCATAGAGAAGGGAGGGGATAAGGAAGGAAGTAGAGAGAGTGATTTTAGTGGCAGATGTGAGGTAGGCATTCTGTCTATAAAGCATGCCAAGTTTTTGATGCGTTTTTTTGATGTTTATTTGCAGGTGAGAATTAAATTTGAGTTGGTTGTCGATTTGGACCCCAAGTAGTTTGGTCTCTGACACTATTTCAAGAGGTGAGTTGTTTTGACTAGTAATTAAGAATGTATTCAGGTTGGGAGGAGTGACTCTAGAAGGAGTAAATAACATTAGTTTGGTCTTGGTAGCATTGAGGGCTAGATGATTACTTAGCATCCATTGCTCTGTGGAAGAGAAGGCATCTTGAGTAAGTTTTTGTAGCGTAGTGATAGAAGAGGCAGAACAGATGATAGTTGAATCATCTGCATATTGGATGATGCTAGAGTATGGGATTGATTTGTGGAAGTCGTTAATAAAAATATTGAAGAGAAGAGGACCAAGTATGGAGCCTTGTGGAACTCCTGTAGGGGTACTAAGGAAATAGGAGGTGGCTTTTTTCCATTTTACAGCTTGGTTTCTGTTAGATAGATAACTAGAGAACCAGTTCAAAGAGGTGGAAGATAGGTAAAGTTTGGAGAGTTTAGTTAAGAGCAGGCTGTGTGAGATAGTATCAAAGGCTTTGGAGAGGTCAAGAAGTAAGGTGGAAACAATTTGTCCAGAGTCACGGGCTTTATTTACAATTTCAAGGAAGGAGAGGAGGGCAGTCATAGTGCTGTGGTTAGGTCTGAAACCGTGCTGTGTGGGAGTTATAAGATGGTTGTCTAGGAGGTGAGGAAGGAGTTGAAGATGGACACATTTTTCTATGAGTTTTGAAATGGGGGACAGGATGGCTATGGGACGGAAATTAGTAATGTTATTATTGTTGCCACCTTTGTGTAGCGGTATAATAAAGGCTTGTTTCCAGATTTGGGGAACTGTACATTCTTGTAGGGAGCGGTTAATTAAGATGCTAATAGGGTAGGCAAGAGTTTCAGCTGCTATACTGAGAAAGTAAGAAGGGATATTGTCAGGAGCATTGGTACATGGTTTCAATTTCTGAAATAGTTTCTTTATAGTGGATGTAGGTATGGGATTTAATGAGAAGAGGGTGCAGTCAGGAAGGGGGAAGTTATGGGGTGGTGTAGATGAGGATAGAGTTTGTGTAGAAGAGGGGGTAGAGGAGTTAGAGGGTGGGGAGTAGGGTGTAGAAGTAGAGAGAGTGGGGGTGGGTGAGGGAGTATTGGATAGCAGGGAGGTGTTGGAGAATGAGGAGGTCAATTTGGAAATAGAGTCAATAAAGAAAGAATTAAATTGGGTGGCTAAATCAAGTACTGGAGCATTTGGGTCTGGAGAAGGAGTATGGTTTGCTAGGGTGGAGGAGAGTAGAGATCCCTTTCCAGAACTTTTGAGGGTTGTTTTTATTATGGTTTTGGAGTGTAGAGAAGTAGTTTTGACGATCAGAAGTAATGAGTTTTTTTACTTTATTTCGGAGCATTTTATATTCGTTAAGGAGTGGTGCTGTCTTATGTTTTTGGTAGCGTGCCCAGACTTTGTCTCTCTGTCTCATGGTAGCAAGAGTACTTTTGGAGAGCGATGGGGCTGATTTAGTTTTTATTCTCTTTGTCCGTAAGGGAGCTTGGGAGTCTAGTAATTTTAAAAATGTTGAGTTAAAGTGTGAGACAGCATTGTCTAGGGGTAGTGTTTTTAAGCAATTCCAGTTAATTGCTTGTAATGAGTTTGAAAAGGTTATTGGGTTGAAGTTTTTTTGGTCACGGATAGTAATGTAGTTGTGGGTTCGTTGGAGGATAGTGGGAAGCCGGTGGGTATGTGGTCACCAAGTGGGTCGGGAAGAGTGCCACTGTTGGTGAAATAGTGAGGATGGGAGACTAGAATCCAATCCAATATACTCCCATTGGAGGAGTTTTTGGCAGAGTGAGTTACTGAAGTGATCAGTTGTGAGAAATTGTAGAGGTTGATGTTAATGGGATTTGTAGGAGTCTGGATAAGGGCCCAGTTAATATTTACATCTCCTAGGATTATGGTTTCATTACTAATGTTACTGGATAGCCAGGAAAGGATAAGTTCAAGTGTGGAGATATTATCACCTGGGGGGATATAAAGGGAAGCTATACATATGTGTTTATGCTTGTTGATTTGTAGTAGGGTGAGGAGAAGTTCGGCGTTGTTAAAGTGTGGAATAGGTTTGTTGTAGGGAGTAACTACTAGGGAGGAAGTAAATAGAAGGGCTACTCCTCCGCTTTTTTTATGAGGTCTGTCTTTTCTTATGATGGAGTAGTTTAGAGGAACAATTTCAGAGTCTTTAATGTGTGGTTTTAGCCAGGTTTCAGAAATAGTCAAGATGTCAGGTTTATTGTGTGTGAGCCAAGCATGAAGGTTTGGGACTTTGTTTACTACACTTTGGGAGTTAAAGGAAGTGAATAACAGGGGTTTATTTATAGCGGTTATAGTGGTGGGGCCTGGATTTGGATGGATGTCTCCAGATGTGAGAGTGCTAATCAGATGTAGTATGGAATTGTTTAGGTGAGTAACTAGCAAGGAGATGAGATTGGGTTCTTTTGTGAAATGAAGGGCTTTGCTAGTAGTTATAGAGATAGGGTTAGTATGGCAGGAGATAACTTTGTGTCGAAAAGGAAGGAGGTTTCTGAGGGGTATAAATTGGGGGAAATAAGGGAGTATGAGTGTGAGAAAGGTGAGTTGTGAGGATTAGTTATGTGAAAGGGTTGGAAGTGGATGGAAATTCTGGGCTGAGAAAGATGGTAGAAAGAAGATAAGGTGAGGAGTAGTAATAGTGAAAGGAAGAGGAAGGAGTGTTTATAGAGCATGATGGGAAAGAGTTAATAGAATGGTAGTATTAAAATAGAGAAGTATGGTATATAGGTGATAGCATGTATATAGGAACTGGATGTTATCTAGGTAGTAGTTAGTGTATGGAGATATGCAATAGATTGGAGGGGGTGTGGCTTGGGAGTGGGAATAGAATGCAGTTGGTTATGCAAGATAATGATGGGGAGTTGAATAGAAGTTAGTTTTGGCGGGAAAAAGAGGGTGTGGTTTTGGAAGTGGGATACTGATTGGAGTAGTGTGGCAGTGGGTGTGGTTTGTGGAGGAATAAATGTAGACGTACCGGGGGCGGGTGGGAATTGGAGGCAGGGTAGGGGAGCGGAGTGAGCCCATAGGGCGAACGGAGCGGGTAGAGCCAAAGGAGAAGAATGTGAGGAAGACAATCAGTAGAAGTGGTAGTCAAAGGTAAGCTTGCAGTGAATTGTGAGAGGAAGGAAACTGAGGGAGAGAGGAGTGGAGGGTGGATATATGGATGAAGGCAAGTAGGAGAAGGTAAGAGGTTTTATAAGGGGTAGAGAGAGGGTGTATAAGGAGGAGTGAGGATAGATGGATGGACCTGGGAGAGAAGCACCACTCAGGTGGTAAGGACCCAGAAAGAGAGATATCAGGTAGAAGGAAAGAAGGCAGATATCATGGACCAAGATAGAGGGAGAAATATAAAAAGGTAGAAAGGGGTATAGTTAACCAGTGTGGGAGAGAGGGGTTGTGGCTGCTGGCTAGCCTGGCAGGTAAGCGTACTGCGACCTGGTGTAAAATGTTTATTATTACTACAAGGCATTAAGCAGTACACATACAATGTAGATGATTTTGTCTCTTAAGTAGTACAAAATTGGAATCATTTGCAGTATGTTTAAAAATCTTCCTTTAGACAAAGCCACCCTCAAATCTAACAAAAATGTTACCAATATACTAAATGAACATCCTCCCATCAGGAGAAAACCATGTTGCTGGATTAAGTTTAACTCTATCTAAAAAAATAAGCAGGTAATGGTGTCTAGCAACAAGGCCTGGAAAGCGTGGCATACCAACAAATCCCAGGAAAATGTCTACTCTACATAAGATAGATAAGATATAAAAACAAACACTATAAGCTATGACAAAAAAAATCTACTACTTTAACTTAGAGCAGGCACAGAAAAATAATCTTAAATTCTAGTCATCTTCCCAAAATCTACGGGTCTATATTAGAACATAGAAGTTTCAAAACTTCGAATGTTCTAATATCGACTCCTATTCAGCGAAAGCTGAAAACATCGAACATACAGAACAGCAATTTTTTTCCTAGGGAAAAAATTTGCTGTTCCAAAACACATACAACACAAGCACACCAAACAAACAGCAATCCACACAAATACACCTAAAATGTTACACCTAACCCTACACTAAACTATACACACACCACTAACTATCCACTTACCTTAACCCAAATCCTAACCCTAAGGTCCGTCACTATTGCAAACTCACCTCACCCACGCCCTAACTCACCTAACCTGCCCTAACCCTCACGTCCACATAATCGCACACATACCTAACCCGCGCCCTAACCCTAACTCACCTAACCCACCCTAACCCTTATGTCCACACAATCGCACACATACCTAACCCACACGTTAACCCTAACTAACCTAACCCACACTCAGTCGCACACTTACCTGAACCCAACCTGTAACTTTCCACCACAACACTGAAAATACCAAAGCAACAGAAAAGAACAACCAAATTCTTTCCCTAGGAAAGAATTTGGTTTTCTGTTGCTTCGATATTTTTAGCTTTAGCTGAATTTGGGTCGATATTAGAACATTCAAAGTTTTGAAACTTCGATGTTCTAATATAGACCCAAATCTACTAAATCCAGGCCAAAGCTAACAACCCACTGTCTTCCCAAAAGTAACTACTTCATCAAGCACTAATAACTTTCATACTTCCCTCAGGCTGTAGCCTCACTTATCAAAGACCCACCATCAAACCGACCCCCCCTACTAACAAAACCCAATGGAAGCTCACCTCTCATTCAGACCTGTCCCTTCTTCCACTATAAGAAAATATCTCCTAAATCTAAAAATTACAAGCTCTGCTGCAGACAATCTTCCTCCTGAATTTCTAAAAAATTGCAACTTTGGCTCTGTCATATACAATATCTATACTACTCAACAGATACATTTAAGAATTTCATGTCCCTTTCATTTGTAAGAAGACATACTTACAGCCTCTTCACAAAAGTAGACCTTCTACTGACTACAACTTCAGACCAATTGCCATCATGTCGCCATTATTTAAAATAATAGAAAAGTCTATCCATCCCCAGTTACTTCAGTACCTTACCATAAACCATCTTCTGTCCCCCACACAACTTGTTTTTTGTCCCAACCATAGCACCACTACTGACCTACTTCTCTTTGCTGACACCATTATTAAAAATAGAAATACTGGAAATGTAGTGCCATCCTTATTCCTAGACCTGTCCAAAGCATTCAACACCATATCTCACCATAAACGTTTACTAAAACTCTTCTCCTCAGGTTTCTCCCACTCCTCCATCCTGGTTTAACAGCTACCTAACAGATTCCAAGCAGTCAAATGTAAGCAACGATCCTCGTCATTTCTGCCCATTACTGTAGGAGTGCCCCAGTTTCCATACCTGAAATCCTCTTGTATAACATATTTATAAAAGATCCACACACTGCTTCCAAGCATGCCACCCTTGTATAATATGTAGATGACTTTACGATCATCTGCATAGCTTCTAACCTACAAAAACTTCAAGAATCCTTTGTCCATAGAATCCTGGCTAGACAACTCAGAACCCCTACTTAACCCCAGTAAATGAATTACTGCTTTACACCCCTAAAACATTTGTCCAAAGCAAACTCTTGTCAAAATCACTTCATTAAATAACAGCTTGATTGAACAGATCCCTAACACCAACTTCTTAGGCATTAACATCTGATGACAATTTGAAATTTGACCTACACTTCCAAACTGTTAATAAAAAAACACAAAAGTCTAGAACTTTTATGTAGAACAAAACCTTACTTAAAAGAAACAAAACTGTAGCTAAAGCATATCCAACTTTTTGTCATTAACACGACTAGAGTGATGATGTAGTCAGGAGGAACTCATGCCAAAAGTCTGTGGAGTCTGTCGTTGTGAACCCTCAGAGGAAAAAAAAAGGAAAAAAAAAACACTGCTGGACAGTTAAACCATGGATGGAATGTTAAAACTACCACACTATGCATTTGGAATCCTATTGCATATAATAGGTTGGGGGGAGCTGCACATGATCTTTAAGACTGTTTCTTCTTGATGAAAAGAAAGAATACTTAATAGTTCAATGAAAAAGAGAAAAGGAAAGTCTCATTATGCATTGGGTGAGTGGTGGATTCAGAATAGAGAAGCTTTTTCAAACCCATTAAGGATGTGCTGTATGAGTCACAACAACTGAGTATTAAGACACCTTGAAAGGAATCGCCTATGTCAGTCCTGGCTTTTTACAAACAGGGAACTCAACGTGGATGCCATCATTAGACCACTGAAAATTATTTTGCAGCTAAGTTCTTGCCTATTGTGAGCCTGCACTAGATCCTGAAGGTTTTATAATGGAGGCTGGCTTATATATGTATATGCAGGTTTGTATTACTGGAAAAAGTAATTGGCCTAGCTTTTTCAGTAGCCTTAGGTTTTTACTCCTTAGTACCATTTCTTTTTCCAATCATTTGATTTTATGGTATTTTCAAGAGAACAATTTAATGACGTTCAATAAACAGCAAAGTGTCAGCAGCCTCTCTGTCAATGGCACAGGATCTAGGCAAGTTCAAAACTGGTGACATTTTAATCCATGCTATTACTGGCAGGGGAAGATGAAAAGTAAAAGGTAACTTTTTGAGGGAGGCAGATTGATTCCTTCTGTAGATCAAGGTTCAGATCTTGATGAAATGTCTTCACAGTCTTCTGACTCTTCCCTGTGAATACATCACGTGGGGGAATTTTTAATTACATGTAAGAGGGGTTTTTTTTGTCCACGGTGGCTCTATCTGCTCTGAAAAGGAGGTGCTGTGAAGTGGTGAGGATAGTGAATCTAAAGCCAGTCCTCCATTGTTTTATGTATCCAAAGACCTGTCTTAACAGAACTGTCAACACACACAAACTTTGATCTCAGCACCCTAAAAGGCAAGTAGGCCATACAGGACTCCCATAGTTAGACCATATTTATATTTATAAATAGTCAACTTTTTCATGCCTACAGCTCCAGATGTACTGTAATGTTTAGTTCTGCACATGCAATACTTGGATGGAATGCCTTCAGGTTTCTACTCCTACAGTACATCAAAGATGTACCACACACCCAGCAATAGCCCACTGCATTGTAATTTCATCCTTGGGTTTGCAGCATTCTTTACCATAATTAAGCATGCTGCAAAAAGCTTTTAATTGAAAAATGAAAAAAAAAGTTTCTTTTCTTATTTATTTTAAAGCCTGTTTTTTACCTTTAATATTTTTCTACCCATTTAGCATGCCAGCACAGAAATACTCAAACATTGTTAATGGAAGTGCTGGCAGTATGTTAAGGCTGTTTCTGCCCACTATGTAGCTGCACTCCAGCCACCAGTAAAATAAATTATGTTGTCTCCCGTTCCTTTTTATAGGAAACCAGACAGTGCTTGATGATAAAATGGAAACACCAAAAGAAAACTATATCTGGCTTCCTCTTCCTTTTGCTAAGTTATCAAAAACTGTTGCTTACTCAGTCTTTTGCCAGACAGTGAGGTGAATGATGCAATGGAAAACCTAAGTGCCTGACCTAGTAAAATAGGTGTCCATATCTTGAAATGTATTCACATCGCTATGGTTGTGACTTTCAAGTGTTAACATTTATGATGGGTCTTAAAAAAAAAAAATCTGTCTAGCTGCCCAAAGACTGGTGCTTGTCCAGACATTGTTGATTTGGAGAATAAAAAAAAAAAACTATGATTGCTGGAAAGCAGCTATGAGTATGTTCTACATTGATGTGCAACATAACTCAACTTTTTTGTTCAAGATTTCTGGACAGAAGCAAAGCTAATGGAGGGGGGGTCAGGGGGGTCAGCCCCAAATCAGGGATTTTTTTTAAATGTTACTCTGATTAATTTAAAAATGTTAATAATACATGTTTTGAATCTGCATGCATTTTATGAACAATAAGTATGAAACTATGATGTCTGGCACTATTTACTGACTATAATCCTTAGTGATTTAACAGAGTAGGGCAAAAATACGAGCAAATTCAGGATGTTCTGCAAAATTCTGAACAGCTCAGAGGTATTCTCAAGAAATTTCAGAGCTTTGTGAGTACCATTTTGCAGACGATGACAATCTGTGAAGGACTGTTGTATGGAAAATAAGCTTCCTCCCCCTCTTCTTTCTTTCAGAGACTGTTCCAACATAACATGAAACAAACTCCTAGTGAACTCAGTCTGGATCTTGTGGTTTCCCCTTCATACCCATCCCTTAAGGAGGTTGGTTTAGGTTTTGAATCACTCCTTTGAAACATATCACTACATAGAGATATGTTCTTCTGTAAAAATATTCAGTTGAATTTCTGAATCGTTCTACTTCATCACCAATTTCATACAGCTAATCACCAAATTGAAATTGTATTTCATTCAACAGACCTACAATGGATGAAAAAAAGGAAATACACTGGATCGCCTAAGCAGAACACATGAGCACTTGTACAAAAAAAGTTATACGTCCACTGAGATGTCTCTACTGGGGGATACTTTTTTTTTTTACTGTGCTTGTCAGGTATAGAAGTGAGAAATTGAGGCTTGGATAACCAGATATCCTGCTGATTGCAGACTGAACAGCATTCTTTACTGACTTAAAGTTGTCTCAGAAATAATGACATCACTTTTAATGTTTGTAATTCTATCACTTGAAATGTGGCAAAAAGAACATAAACTGATTACAAAATAAATTTACAAAAAAAGATCATTAGAGTTATAGGGATATTGATAGACTAGTTTTAATTTTGACTAATGGATATCTACCAGTGTCAGGAAAGCATATTGTCTTGCCCATGTAATTCTAAAGAACATGCCTAGTCACTAAACAAATCATGCTACAGTTTTTAGTTGAACAAGTCACCTAATAACTTGAAATGGTATGATTCATTACTAGAAAATTCACATGCCTGGTAAATGTGAACAATTCAAAAAAGTGCAAGAAGCTGTCATTGTATTTTGTTTCATACAAGTTGTTTGGAAGTGACCACTTCCGCCTCTGTAAGGCAATACCAGGTTTAGTTATGTTTGAAAATTTGCCAGAAGTACAGCGTTGGGGCTGTTCCAGATGGGGGGAACTTAGTACTAAAAGCAAATGTCTGTAGTACAAAAGTGATAAAATATTTACTCAGTGCCATCCAGAAATGTGGTATGAGCTTCCCCTTAGCATCAGAATAAACCGGTCATTCATTTTTTAAAAATATTCCTGAAATATATATCACACTTTTAAAATATAATCATGGGGTTATAGCAGTCAAGCTTCTTGAAGACCAGTAAGCTGTAAGCTTGACACTCAAACATGTGACCTTATTTTTGTTTCAAAACCAACAGACAAATGGACTCTGCAAACGCAGTAAAAAGATATTTAGTAACAATCGCAAAGCTTTCAGATTTCAGTGTTTTAGCAATGAAGGAGGACTGTTTTTATCCAAAAGCTGTGAGATTATTAAATATCTTTTTTACTGTGTTTGCAGACTCCATTTGTTAGTATATATTGATACTCTGCTATAGCACAGCATTGATCCTGATTTATTTTACCATTTTTTGTTGCAATGAAATTCTGGATGATAACTTTAAAGACTTGATTACCTTTCCTAGAGCAGAAGTTTGGTAGTATTAAGTATAAGACCTTCTGAAGAGAAATATTTAAGATTCTAAGTACATGTTTCCACTTGCCCATTTTACTACAGCCACAAGGATATTTAAAAGATGTTTAACACAAGTGTTTGCACATTTGAGGAAAAAACATATAGCCATATGTAGTAAGCCAGATTTTGATTTTAGGTGTGTGTTGAGGAAGGTTTTTGATGTCTAGGTGAGGCATTTGAAGAAAGGCTCAGTGTGATCGTGGGTGATAACCTTATGACCTAAGCAGACAGATTTCTCTGGCTTATGCATAACAGCTGAACACAGTAGTATTTCATTAGGCTATGAATTTTAAAGAATAATAAAATTGGCCCTATTTTATATTCCTCTTAGTGCACGTGTTGTTAATCCCCAGAATTTAACAAGCTCTGCACAGAGTGCAGGAATAGTGCAAGAGCTGCTACAGGCAATATGGCCGACGAGCGATCCAGGAATGAGCTCCCGGGACGTGCACAAGCGCTCCTATACTATTCCTGCACGGACACCACAGCTATATGCTAATTACCCCATTTGCTGGTGAAAACCATGCAAATGAGGTGAATTAGTGATCCAGGAAGCAGGCAGGCGTCTGTGCAGGAATAGTGTAACCTGCAGAAATGTATTTGGTTACTAACCTAATACATTTCTGTAAATTACAAAACGGAGGCATGACAGCTCCAAAGAAAGCATGTATTCAATGTAGTAGGCATGCCAATGGCCAAATATATGGCCACTGGCATGGGAAATAGTTGTAAAATTATAAAAAATAACTTTTATTTATTTTTTTGGCCGATTTAGTCCGTTTAAGCGTAGGGCAACAGTGCCCGAATGGGATCGGCCCAAAAATAAGAAAAAAAGTTGGAAATAAGCTTTTAAACCCAAATCAGCATTTTGCTATGATAGTCAATGGCATACATAAAACAACAATACCAGGGAATAATGGTTGCTAAGGGGGAAGGCTCAGTGTGTGTGGTAACTATGAATTGGCATTCTGTTTTATGCAAATGAGGGGATGGATACTGAATCACAGAATTCCTTTCAGTGCTAGCTTGCACCCAACCGTGTAGGTGCAGCAACACCATGGTGTAAGTATAAGAGGTAAATGACCTCATAAGGGGGAGTATCATGCATGCTGTAAGCTTATTGGAGCTCTGTGGCCCATGTTTGCCCTTAGCTAAGCACAGCCAAGGAGGGGGGGTGTCTGAGGCTGCCTAGCAGTGTTTACATTACCTAAACAGGTGGGCAAGCCGCGCACTGGGATTTAAACAAAAAAAAAAAAAAAAAAAAAAAGAAAACACAGGAAATAGCAGCTCTGTTCACATCTGAGCACTGGGTATGCGCAGCACGCCTCGGGGCTTAAACGGGAAGGCAATGGGAAGGGAAAACAGCAGTAGGAATGCAAACAAGGATAGCTGGCAGGTGAAATCCATCAGAATCAGCCATTTACACAGGCAGCAGCCCAGCCCAGAACACTACTATAAACTATGCAAACACCTTTCACTCTGGTTTTTCCCACAAACTCTACACCACCGGTGTACACAGACGGGAACATTTTACCAGACAAAACTAACAAAATGTTAGGGGCTGCTGTTGCTCTCATACATCAATATGTGGAAGAGACTGAGGGTGGTGAGGATGTGAATGCTGATGACAAACCCACAGTGAGGAGAAGGAGAAGAGTGTACAGACCCAGGGTACCCTACCAGGGGCTACATGAGCTGGAGATAGTGGAGCGCTATAGGTTGGACAGGGACATTCTACAGCAAATTGTTGAGCTGTGCCAGCCCCGCCTCACACACACAGAACCAACAGAGGGGAACCCATCTCAGTGGATATGAACTTATGTGTAGGCTTAAGAATACTAGCCACAGGTACCTTCCAAAGTTCAACCGGGGATATCATGGGGAATCTCACAGGCATCAGCATCCAGGGTACTCCACCAGTTCCTAGATGCCATGTCAGCACATGCCGGTGATCACATATATTTCTTCAACACCCGTGAGGTGTTGACCAGCAATATGCATCTCTTCCACCAAATAGCAGAATGCCCTGAGGTAGTGGGTGCTATAGACTGCATGCACATACATATCAAAGCACTAGCTGGCAAGCGGGGAAGGGTCTACATAAACCGCAAGGGTTTCCCCTCCATCAACTGCTAGGTCATTTGCGATGCCCAGGGCATTATCTTGAATGTGTGTGCTGGCAGCTCTGGAAGCTATCACAACTCCCACATCTGGCATATGACACAGCTGTGTACCAGACATTTGCCAGTAAGGACAGTCCATATGGCCACCTAGTGGGGATGCTGGTTACGCACTGGAGCCATGGCTGATGACACCCATCAGAAATGCACACACACCTGAACAAGAACTCCATAATGAGGCACATGCACAAACCAGAATCATAATAGAGCGTGTGTTTGGGATGCTCAAGTCATGGTTCTGCTGCCTGGACATATCCGGTGGAGCCTTGCAGTACTCTCCAACTACATGTGCACAAATGTTCATAGTATGTGCCATGCTACACAATATGATTCTGCGGAAAGAGCTGCAGCAGGAACAGCACGGGGCAAGGCCACACAGCCCCCCACCATTGCCAAGGCCATTACAGGCACAGAGGGACACGGAGGAGGAACTACCTGAGCCTGCCCATGTAGGCAGAAGGAGGCTTGCCCAGTATGCCCGGGCTTTGGCAAAGAGGCAATGCATCGCACATGCACTGACAGGGTAGGGACCCAGGGAATGACACCTCTCTCTGACTCACACATACCGTAAAAGAGATGCCAAACATGACACTACCTGTGCTTTACCATGTATAGGAAGTGTACTATGTGCTTCTGACAGCATCATCATCAATACTGGCACAGCCACAAGGTAAGTCACTCTTCCTATCAATTGCTGACTGGAGTAGTATATTCTGCTAATTGTATATATGGTATGGATGTGAGCATGCAAGGGAATTGGGTGGCTGAATGAGATGGCAGCAGATAGTGGACAACTATATGGGCAGCATGAAATCCATAACAAATCCTGGTGTCAACAAAGTAGGCAGTACTAGACAAGGTGACAAATCCCACTGCAGTACATGTTGTGGCCCAAATGTGTGTCCATGGGACACACGCATGTCAGTGAGGCTCACATACCCAACACCAGCATCAGCCAGCAGGACAGGTGTAGATGGCCATAAAGAAAGGCTGTGCTAAGGCCTCCAATTGATGTCAATGGTGAACAGTCCCCCTCCAGACCTACGCAAACAGACTACAACAGGTCTGGTGTTGTATGTTAGTTCTGAAGGGTAAGAAGTCTGAAACTGAAATGTAGGTCAATAAAACCTAAGATGTGTACTCTACTGATATGCTTCTATTGTGCATGATAGGTCAGAATACAAAACGAAATGGAAGCCAACAGAACACCTGAAATATCAGTACAGTCATTGAAGTCATCAGGTGTCCCCCCCCCCCACAATCCTATGTAGAAATCCAGTAACATGTACGTGTGGGTTTAATAACAGTGGAGCACGGATTACCTGAGCTGGCCCAATTTACAGGATAGATTGTTGTATATGTACAATATGCAGGGGTCCGTGTGTTAGGTTGTTGTGTGTTTAATATTGTCTGGAAGTGGTCAGCATGTAGGGTTATGTCTCGATGGCGTATGGCCAGTACTGTTGATGACAGGGCCATGTTCTGACAACTGCAGTGCCAACCACAATGCATCCATAAATACCCATGTCAGCAGTCGTCCATACTCACTGTCCAGATGTCAATATCTGTCACTGTCTGAAAGATGGACATGCCATGAATGTGGGCCCAGACCTACACACAGTACACAGGTGGAAGTACCCTAGACAGAGTACAAAAATGTAACTGTCAACTGCACACACCTTTGGAATTGTACATACAGATTAGCAGCACATTAGTTGTCTGTGTAGTATGGAATACTGATGTAGTCTGGCCAATCAGTGGCAGACCACAAAAGGCAGAGTTAAGAAGTAATGAGAGACTGCCTGTGTCCCCGCACAAGGCAGTATAAGGGGAATGTTCCAGGTATATCTGTGAGTCAGCTGCAAGAAGCTTCCATATCACACATGCACTCAGCTCAACCCACCATCAGCCACAGGTTTATCACAGGTCATATCCCTGCTGTTGGGAATGAGTACAGTATGACCCCCACTTCTGTATGGGAATACCCACAAAATGCAGAATGCTGAAGAGCTGTCCCATGCAGGTGTGTCCCTAGCTGTAAGCAGCACCCTGCCAGCATCCAGACCAATGGATTAATATGGACAGGAACTATTGCCATTAGCACCTTGCACACTTACCCTGTCATCCCAGGGGAATCCAGTGGCTTGCAGCTGGGAATGTAGGAGTGACAGAATGCACTGGCCTGCTACAGATGGCCTGCATCACTACTAAATGGCCTACAGTCCTCTGTCAAAGGCCTGTGCCTCACCCGTACTGCCAATGTATGGTATCCCATGGGGTCCCAACTAACAACATAACTCAGTCAACACACAAATGCAAGGCCATGTTGACAAATCCCAGTAGCATGCCCACCATGTCCTACTGCATGAACTGTGGACCAACCCCTAAGTACCACTGGGATGAAGGGACAGCTATGGGATACTTCTCAGATATCGCTTGCATAATGTTAGGAAGAGGATAGAATAACAGAGTCGGGGGGTGTAGAAGCATGGACATCATGGAGTGTGTGAAATCTGAAACTCTGATGTGTGGCCATACTACCCCTGCCTGCAAACCCAGTAATGGGTGGCTAGAAACCTGGACTACAAAAACTCTGTGAGTATGGCAGCTGCAAGGTCTCAAAATAAGAGACCAGCATACAATGGCTAGAAACCTGCTCATAAACCACAATGTGAAGGGGAACTGACCAGATATATGAGCCCTGCCTCTGGGTAACCTGGGTGAATCTGTGCACCTGAGAGGTATGGTCACAGCAGGATATGGGCATTCTGCTACATCGACATATGTGCAAGCAGGGGATCCTCAGCCACCACAGTACGAAGGTGCTGGACCATTTACACAGACCCATCAGCAAGTGTCTGCAGCTACCCCTCCAGAATGGCATGAGTGTGCAAGAATATGTAGGCTGCAGACCACAATACTGGACACAGCTTCATTCATCTTGTATTTCCCAGGAAATAACTGTGAGCAAATAAGTATATCTGTCAGTAGTTGATGACATAATACATCATAGTGTAAAACAGTACATATGTCTGAATATCTCTGCTAACACCAACCATATAACACAAGCAGCACAGACACAATAGTTACAGTATCCCACTATCTGTTGCCCATTGTGACTCCATATTGTAAACCTATCTACAGATGTCCTGCAGAAACAGCTTGCTAGCTGTAGGTGTAAAACACCAAACCCTGGACTGGAGTACAACCTACCTGGAATGGATTCACACACTCAATACAGAAAGTCATACTGGGCATGCTTCAACACTTAGAGAAATGAAACCCATGTCTGACAACAACAGTAGACTATACATATCTGTCAGTCACAGATGTCTATGCACACACACCACATTGCACACCATTCACGCTTTGTACACACATTGGATAGGAATACTCACACATATCCAAGGCCAACACACTATAATATGTCAAACATACATACACAGAGATGTGGGGAAGAGAGAGACAGACAGTGGCAGAGAACTTTCCATCATGAGGCCTGTCCCACCCACCACACATCCAGCTGACCAATATCACATGATGTTCTGATGTCACTCACTGTAGACATTGCTTTTGGTAGCCCTCAGCCCTATAGTGTCTGTGGTGCTTGTGATAACTATGTAACATGATAGCACAAATCAGTAGTCATTTAGCATTTGTATACCCAGTCCTGTCAAATGTAAAGTTGCGTGTGACTGTGTGTGTGTGTTTCCAGAGGAATGATTTATGGCCCATTCACACACTGCACTTCCCATTGCCCATATTAGTACTCCTGCTGATGTCAGTCACCTTGAAATAACCCTCTGGCCAAGTCTGAGCCCTGTAAGCTTTGTGGCGCTTGGGATAAGTGTGTAATACTGTAGTGTAGAAAACTAGTTAGGTAGGAGTTCTAATCCCAAACATGGCAACTGTGAAACTGTCTTTGTGTTGAGATGAATGATTTTGAAGCCATTCACAGTCACTACACCTCCCATTGCCCTACTTTAGCATGCCTGCTGATGTCAGTCACCTTGAAATAACCCTTTGGAGAAGTGCCAGCCCCATAAGCTCAGTGGTGCTTGCAATAACTGCATAATACTATAGTGTAGCATACTAGTTACATAGGAGTTCTAATCCCAGAGATGGAAAATGTGTGTGTTTTTGTGAGTGTGTGTGTTTTTGATGATACCTGATTTTATGGACATTGACACTTACTACTGTCCCCTTACCCCTCCTTTAACACAGATGCTGATGTTAGTCACCTTCAAAGATACCTTGGCACAGCTCTCCAACATGTAAACTCCATGGTGTGTGCCATAAATGTGGACAATGTTGCCAACCCTAAACCATGTAAGGTCAGTGGTGGATGTGGTAAATGCGTAACATAATGGTCCGTAAAGATTGTTAGATAGAGGTTTGAACCTTACCCCTGGCAAATGTAAATGTGTCTAGGGTAAAATTTTTTATGGGATCTCTCATCCACTACATCACCCAATGCCAGTATTTACAAGGCCTGGTGATGTTCCTCACCTTAGAAGTACCTTGGGACAACATTCATCCTATAAGCTCTGTGGCGCATGCAATAAATGTGGTAAACTATAGTAGTAATACATAGCTAGGTAGGGGTTTGAATCTTAGTACTGGCAAGTGTGTGTGTGTGTGTCTGTCATTAGTATCCTGTATGGAGGTTGCTGTGATTGTGTAATAGGATCCATTGTGGTTTGGGGTTTGCTAAATTATTATGTTGAGGACCTAGTATATGTCACAGTGTCCACCTTACAAGAACAACTGATGGCAAACACCAGAGAAGTTGGTGTAGACAATCTATAGCCCTACATGTGACACTATGGATTGGTGAACAATATAGGCAACCCTTCTATTACTCAGAGAACTCTATCCACCCACATCTCATACACAAACACACTTGGCTAGGCAACAACCACTATATTGATAGTTCCCTGCATTTTGCCTCACAGATAGTAACCACGGTATGATTGCAGTATAGTAACTACGGTATGATTGCAGTGGACTACATCCCTGTTGACCACAACAGTGCCACTGACATCAGAAAGTACTTTGATGTGTTACATCTCCTGACTGAGTGTATGTTATCCAGCAAGTAAAAGGACATGGCACCCTGTTCCATCCCTGCAGTAGGCAAATAAATGTGTAAAGTGGCCCTTTTGCTATGTTCCCCACTGGAGGCCTGCAACAACTGTACAGTCTGCAAACATAACCCACAAAGGGAAAACCATGCCTTATACACATGCCCTGTGAATACCTGTATCATGCTGTCAATGTAGGTGCAAGCACAACCTCAGTTACATAGCTAGGTCTCACCAAATGAGGTCAGGAATGCTACATCAGAAGATAACAATCTGTCCACACAGCATGCCCCAGAGACCTCAAGTACACTTCCAGATGTCAAAGAACATGCATGTGGGACATGTGCACAACCCAGACACTGTCCATGTTATGGAATATAGATCACATACATGGAAAGCAGTGCACATCATTGGCCACCCACAATAGTAACCCAGATGACTGGATGGTGAATACAATACCTACCCCTGGGGGAGTACACCCCTGAGCCACACTGGGGACTATTGTCATGTGGCCTGATGCCAAGGTATTCCCTTTGCCTAGCCTTGTACAGCCTTCAGGCCCATTCACCTACTACACACCTGTGAATCAATATACCTATGCATCTCAGTACTGGCAAGTGTGTGTGTGGGAGTACACCCCTGAGCCACACTGGGGACTATTGTCATGTGGCCTGATGCCAAGGTATTCCCTTTGCCTAGCCTTGTACAGCCTTCAGGCCCATTCACCTACTACACACCTGTGAATCAATATACCTATGCATCTCAGTACTGGCAAGTGTGTGTGTGTGTGTGTGTGTGTGTGTGTGTGTGTGTATGGCTGAATGAATGATTTTGAAGCCATTCACACTCACAACACCTCCCATTGCCCTACTTTAGCATGCCTGCTGATGTCATTCACCTTGAAATAACCCTTTGGCCATCTTTCAGCCCTATAAGCTCTGTGGCGCTTGTGATAACTGCATAATACTGTAGTGTAGCAAACTAGTTAGGTAGAAGTTCTAATCCTGATTCTTCTTGACTCATTTGTTGGCGTCTCTCTTCATTGCTTTTTGGCTTAGTTGCTGCACAGCAGAGGGAAGTTTAAGAGACTATCTTTTTTGAGGTTGCCTGTTCTTTTTTCGAAGTTCACAACAAACTGATGTGTGTGTTTTTTCAACCAAGCGACACCATTTAGATGTTCGCCATCAGCAAGACATCATTAAGTACTGGTTTTCTTAAACTCTTTTTGTTAACCACTGTGGAGTGTTTTCAGAAGATTTGAATGCATCTGCTGACTTTGGTTTTTTGTTTTCTTGTCTTTACAATAAGACAATCTTTACATGGACTTTTATTAACACGTTAATATGTTTTTTCTTTATGCTGGGCAAAGTATTGTTCATTGTGAACCATATGAATATTTTCGACAATTGTATTTCGTTAAATATTAATAGTTTAACCAATTGGTTTACACAGTATACACATTACTTTATTTATAATATTTGGCCTATTGGGGACCAACATTTAATTTAAAGATGGTGTTATACTTCATGTTTTTTCTTAAACACTTAGGCAAGACCTGTGGGTGAGTTAAATGAAAGTTTTTTATGGTAACAACAGCTTATTATGTGCCTTTGTTAACCAAACAGTTCTACCCCCCCTTTTTTTTGCTATACTGAAGCACATTTTGGATGTATACCAATATACAACTGCCTATAGTGGTTTATATGTTATTCTCTTGGTCACCACATTTTTTATAGTTTATGTGCTTCAGCATTACAACCCAAATATAGATATTTGGCTATACTCTTAGCTAGGTAAGGTTAATATTTGACTTTTTACTCAACATACGTTGAGCTCCGTTTATATTCATAGGGTGTTTTCAATAATTGCATTTTCTTGGGTAACACCCACAACTGAAGCTTTAAATTTGCATGTTTTTTACTGACAATGGGTATCCATCTAGTTGGTGGTGCTTTGTATCATTAGTTATACGGCATTTGTGTTTTTCACTATTGTTATGATAAGCTGTGCTTAGTTCACATTATATTTCAACATTTATATTATTTGAACTGATGTCTTTAGTATTTTTTACATATTAGGTAGATGGCTTATTTCTATCCAAAATTGACAATCTGGTGAGCTGGGTGTCTTATAGTTGGCAACAATACATTTATGCCTTTGTTTTGTTACAAGGGCTCATACAAGATATACAAATCACCATTGTGTTTAACACCAGGTGTGACATTTCTTTATAGCAATTTAATAGGTGTTGTTTCCACCTTCTTTGATATGGAAGTGGTGTGAGTCCTTATTAATATGATTTTTGATGGCATATTCACTGGTTTCCTATACATCCTTGTCACGCCTTGCTTTTATGTTCTTTTCTTGTTTTAATAGTAAGCTCAGCATTAATGTCAATATTGGTCCCATTAGGTTTTTTTGGGCTCAATAGTGGACAATCTTGCTGTTAGACATTTGTTAATATCAAACCATTTATATATGGTTTCTGATGACCGTCACTTTTGCTTGGCCTCACTTTTTTGAACTGCTACATCAGGTTTGTTTTATTGTTGTATGACTCTATAGCATCAGTATCAATCTCTACAAATTTTTCTATTATTTTTTAGATTTTCATTCCATATTAGTTTGAGCTATTATACACTTGGCCTAATACTACAATACTTACCACAAATTGTGCATTAATTAGATTTTTTTATAGATTTCCACATTACGGGCCTTTCAATCTATTTATGATTATCATCAGTAAGATTTTAGATCTCGTTTTTTCAGCCTGTTGTCAAATATTATTCCAACTATCATTTTGAGTAAGGAGCCATATGATGCATCGGACCTAAGGCTTACTGGTTCAGACAGGACCGGCAATAGACCTAATCCAGGTGAATAGTCCCTTTGGGAATATTTTCACACTTACTTATGTCAGCTATAATATTATATTGGTCTGCTGCTTATTGATCCTATGCTGAACCAGCTCAGGTCTATTTAACTTTGGTATTATTTTGGACAGCGGTCTTTATTAATATATTTAAACATGGAATTGCATCATTTAATAAATGGGCTGTCTTCTGACAGAGACAATCTTTCTATTTTTGGAATTGGTCCCCTTGGTGAAAAGTTGGATGACATTGGCAACACAGGCCTTGATGAAAATTGTGTAAACATTTTTTCAAATCTTAACAAACATATGAGATCTTTGAGAAATAACGTTTGGCATTACAAACTTTTTTGTGCATATTTACTCAAAGGCATTACTCCACGAGGGTTACGAATACGTACCCAACCATTGGTTAATTCCCCTGATGGTCTTCTATTGAAACAATGGAATGAAATTCAACAAGAGACAACTCTGAAATTTGTTGAAGTACTAGCAAATTTCCATAATAGAGTAATTGAACAAGAAATTAAATCCATTCTTCTCTTAGTGATAAGGCCAAGCAATTTGAGGGTCAGACCATATATACAAATAGTATCAAGAACATAAGCAAGGAACTTATGACATTGGAATCACAGCTTAAGGATAGGAAAAAGAAAAAGTTCCAAAGGGATTTAGATGATTATACCAGAGGGGATCCCTTCAATTTTACAAACAAAAACAAACATGTACGATGTTCTCCTTCGAATCGTACCTATCCCAAGAGGAAATGGACTAAATCTATCCTTAAGAAAGGCACATATAACTATACTGACACTTCAGCTGATGAATATTCATCCTCATGTCTTGACACTGATTCAGGGGGTGCCACAGGCTCACCAGTATCCAAGAGAAGAAATTCTGTCACCTCTCAGGATTTACACGTAGGAGGAGGGGGGGCAGGAAACATAAAAGATGTGGACAACATGGAAATGTTATTAGAGATGTTTGTGACCAAACAACCACTGTAAACATTACTAATATTTCATCACATGTCCTCTCCTCATCTGAAATTGACATTCTTAATAAAGGATTATCATTCATCCCTGGTTTTTTTGTTTCTGAAGAAAGTTTTGTTCAAGATATTGTTTCATTTTGTAGAAATCTTAACCTTAAACTATTTTTCCAGGAACAAGAACCAAAGATCTCTGATGAATTTAAATACCATAGATCTTCGTTCATGCCACCCATGAATCACCAAGTTTGCATGTTTCAACAAGCCATTATCAAAGATCTACATTTTCAATTTAGATCAATTCCACCATTACCTAATAATGTATCCAAAATTTGCATGGAAAATATCAACACATTGGCAAACAATCACAATCTAGTCATAAATGGTGCTGACAAAGGTGGTTCTATAGTGATTCAGGATACATTACAATATGATCATGAAGCACTGAACCAATTATCCAACGCACGCTATTACTCGGAACTCACCATCGATCCAACACCAGTATTCAAGGAACAGATTGATTCTTTCCTTAGTTTATTTGTTGCAGAAGGTATCATCACTCAAAACACACAGCATCAACTCACCATTGCCAACCCTTGTCCACAATACATTTATTTCCTACCTAAAATACACAAGGACCTTCAAAACCCACCCGGCAGACCCACTGTTTCAGGTAGAAATTCATTAACAGAACCATTATTTCTATTCCTTACCAAATTTCTTAAGCCCCTTTTACAATGTGTCCGTTCTAGAATTCAAGATACCACGGAATTTTTACAGATTATCTCTGAAACACAGCTTGAGCCCGACTGGTTACTTTGCACATTGGATGTAAAATCATTATATACCAACATACCACATTGGGCTTGCCTAGAGGCGTTGGAATACTGGCTCAACAAAACTGAAATATACAAGCCAGGTTTCAACACCCTTTTGTTGTGTTTAACAGAACATGTTTTGACAAAAAATGTGTTTTTTTACAAAGACAAATGCTATTTACAAACCAAGGGGACAGCTATGGGTGCATCTTTTGCACCCATATATGCCGATTTGTTCATGGCATACTTTGAAGAACAGGTTATTTACGACAACTCTCATAACATTTACATGGTTGAAATGGACATTTGGCACAGATATTTGGATGACTGCTGGTTGGTATGGAGAGCGAATAAAGAATACCTTTCGGAATTTGTTTCTTATTTGAACGAAAATAAATGGGGGATTGAATTTTCTGTCAGCTATGATAGAGATAAAATTATCTTCTTAGATGTATTGGTTTGCCGTGCATCTGGTCATACGCTGACTACAGAAATTCATTGTAAATTCCCCCAAAATAATTCGCTTCTCCATGCAACCAGCTTTCATCCTCCTCACATCTGCAAAAACATTCCCAAATCACAGTTCATGTGCATTAAACACATTTGTTCTGATCAGCACACTTATAGACACTTCAGAGATGATTTAGTACATCGATTCCATGACTGTGGGTATAAAATGGGTCAACTATTACATACCAAACACACAGTTGACCAGATGGAACGCACTGAATTGCTTCATTACAAAACTAGACACAAATCACCTTCAGTAACACCTAGATTTATCACCACATATGGTCGGAATACCAACATATTGATGCAAATTGTTCAACATAATTGGAACATATTAACATGCGAACCTAGACTTCAGGACATTCTTGGAGACAGATGTTCGTTTTCCTTTCGGAAAGGCAAAAATCTATCTGCCTTTTTTAATCACTTTAAACATCTTGAGAAGAAAGGTACCAAAAGTATCCAGACCACATTATCAGGGGATCCATTAATTGGTTGCTTCCCTTGTGGACACTGTATCTATTGTAACATCATACTCAAAACCACCAGTTTCAGCAGTCAAAACACCCCTCAAGTATTCAATATAACATTTTTTGCTAACTGTTCCTCAGATTGGGTCATTTATTTGGCCAAATGCACATGTCCTGCATTCTATATTGGCCAAACCTCCAGACCCTTGAAGCTTCGAATCTCTGAACACTTTAGTGATATCAGACACAAGAGAGACACCAATGCTTTATAAAAACATTCTTTGGTACATCCAAAGGCTACTTTTAGTTTTACCATTATTGATAAAATTAGAAGATCCATGCATAACAAATCAGGTTGGCATAATTTATTAAATTCAATGGAGAAAAAATGGATCATTAAACTTGGTGGGCTCTTTAAGCTGTTTCTGAATGAGCATATGTAATTAAGCATATGACTCACTTGAGTATTTAAATACAGGTTCTTTTTTGTTGTTTTTTTAAACACTGAAGAAGGCTTTGTTAAATATTTGCCGAAACCGGTCCGTTTTTCAAGAACCTCAATCAATAAATTTATTTTCAAGGTGCCTTGTATGCTGGTCCTGTTTTCTTTTTCTTTTTGTTCTAATCCTGATCCTGCCAACTGTGATAATGTGTGTGTTTCTGTGAGACAGTGTGTGTGTGTCTTTGTTGACACCTGATTTTGTGGACATTCACAGTTACTACACTTCACTTACCCCTTGTTGACACCTGATTTTGTGGACATTCACAGTTTCTACACTTCACTTACCTCTCCTTTAGCACTGCCTCTGATGTCACTCACCTTCAAAGAAACCTTTGGACAGCTCTCCAACATGTAAGCTCAGTGGCGCATGCAATAACTGTATAACACTGTAATAGCAATACATAGTCAGGTAGAGGTTTGAAACTCAGTACTGGTAAGTGTGTGTTTGTGTGTCTCATCAGTATCCTGTGCGGGTGTTGGGATGATTGTTTAGTGACAGGATCCCTTGCAGTGTGGGTTTTGCTATATCATTATATTGAGGACCTGTATGTCCCAATATCCACATTACAAGGCTAACAGATTTCAAACACTGTAGAGGTTGTTGTAGACAATCCTCAGCCATAAATGTGTATAGCCATGTGCAATTACTATGTGACAGTATGGATTAGTAAACAATATAGGCAACCATTATAATACCCAGATACCACTTTCCACCCACGGATAATACACAAACATGCTTGGCTGTTATTCCCTTCCTTATTTTCTCTCTATCTCTCACTCTCTCTCCCTCTTTCTGGTGGATGTGGAAAAGTACATCTGTTTTGCATAGGCAGCTGCTTGAGTTTTGTAGGTAATGCTCATGATCAGCTGATGGACTGTGCACAAATTGGACTCCCCCACTTGCTAATTGCACAGCTGTGGAATCATTCCTATAGCCATTTGCATGGAAACAACTCCTATAACTAAGCACTTCATGTGGGTGTTGGCCCTTTTCCTTCACTGTGAGCAGGACTTCATGAGGGTGTCTGCCAAACAGCATCACAGAGGGTAGTTGGAAATACTTCTTACGACATACACTGTGGAGACAGGCCAACAAACAGGAGGGGTATGTTCCAGACATGGGGACAGAATGTAAGTATTGCTGTTTTACATGTGAAGTAATGTTGGTTTAACAGGGTTTGTGTGGATATGACTGTTCTACATGATTTAAAGTCTGGCATGACAGTGTTATGTGGTTGAGGAAACTCTCACCTGTAGGGCTATCTGCAGACTAGCCAGAGTTTTTAGTCTTAGATGTGGTGTGTTACTCACACATTTCCTATCTTTAGAAATTCAGTAGCATACTCTGATGATTCCAGTCAGTACATGGTGACATCCATGTGAGTTACTGACTTCATATCCCTCAGAAGAGATATGTCACAACAAACCCTGTTACACCAGGAATTTTTCCAGTTTATCACAGCGATATGTCATTATTGGCCCTGTGTTTGTGCCACTGTCCCCCAAGTCTGTCACCCTTTGTCCATATGTCATGCAGTAAGAGGTGCATATGTACAGTATATCATTATTTACTGAGATCATTCCTGATAACAAGCCAGTGATATATCAGACTGCTAGACATGTTATGTATAGTAGGCCTTATATTTGAGGGCAAAACTTGGACATTCTGTTGTAGTCTGTATAGTAGTGAGGTCTGTGTACTTATGGTGATTGTTGACAGAGTGTCAGTATTGTGTAGCAGTGTATTGTAAATATGTTACTTGGCCTATGTACAGACTGTGGTAGATGTCAGTGTTCTTAGTCCTGTTCTATCTGACATTGCATGCTGCTGCAGTTTCTGGTACCCTATCAGTGTATATGTTTGTAGGGCCAGACTGAGACATGTCCAATACCACAGTCAGGCATCAGACTACACTGTAAATTGGGCCAGTATGTAGGGTTAGTGTGTGAGCGGCAAATATGAGGATGGTTTTGTTCACACAGATAATATACTGTACTATTAATTGGGCTTACCATAATGAGCCTGTGACTGTGTTGAAATTGGTTGTGGGTATGCACTTTCACACTGGTGTCTGTTACTCCATGCTGTTACATGCCTGTAGTGCCTGCTATATTTACAAGTACATGTATATTCCCCCATAGAACACTTGGGTCAGTGTTGTGGCAGTCTGCCTGTAGTTTACACAGTGCTTTGTGACATGCCTTGCAGCTCAGTGTATTTACCTAGTGTGATGTTATGTCCAGATATTTGTCAGATGTACTGTTGCCTGGCCTTCATATGTGTTGTGTAGTTGTGAAAAAGCAGTGGGATGCTGATGAAGATGTATGTCACTAACTAGTGTGAAGTATGTGGGCTTGGGACATCTGCTCCTCTGGTTAATATATGTTAGGACAGAGAATGGATCAACTGTGTGAGCTTATCTATTCCAGTATTTGTGTGATATCCCCATTTTTATGGCTGTAAACATCCCCTTTGTCAGGCTTGCCCCCCACGTCTTGCATTAAGGTGTTCTTTGTATACCTCTGGACTGACCAGATTGTGTCAGACTGTCCACATTTATTGGTCATATTTCTGCTGTATTCCATAGGATCATTACTGTGATTTGTGTGGTACTTCACTATGATGATTTTATGATGTCTGTCAGTAACTGGTGGCGTACATATCAGTATCAGAAGTGACCTCCTACACAACATGTCTGTTGACACAACCCCTGTTACAGTAGCAACATTCTACATTTATACCTGCAATGCTTACATTATATTCCCTTGCATTAAGAGGTTATGACTTATGGTGCTGACATATGACTCCACTATCTGTTATGGGCATATGTTATATATACATACATACATATATATGGGTTCACTACATATGACCAAAAAACCACAATCCCGATGTCCAGAATACCGTGCCCACAAGACCAACAGCCCATAAGCACGAAAGTACACATTACCGATGCCCAGAATACCACCTGCCCAAAATCTCGAAAACAGCGATCCAGCAGCTGTAACATGCGGTGATACAATAGTGAACCCATATATATATATATATATATATATATATATATATATATATGTATATATGTATATCTACACACACACACACACACACACATATATATATATATATATATATATATATATATATATACACACACACATATATATGTAAATATATATGTGTGTATGTACATGTATGCATATATCTACATATGTATATGTATATATATATATATATATATATATATATATATATATATATATATATATATATATATATATATCCATATACTTGTGTAAACATGAGTGTTGTATATGCCTTCCCAGATGTATCATACCATATTTATTTGATATGTGTATATTTAGATATAAAAACATGACTGATTCAACACTATTTTCACTTACAAGTACTAAACAATTGTAGTAGTCAAAGCAGTTCACTACTATTTAGTATGTGTACTGAATGATATATCTGAAAAAATAGCAGACATCTTCGCAGCTCTGATGGCTTAGTTGTTAACTGCTGTGATTATAGTGTACAGAGTCCTGGGTTCAAGAACTGCAAGGGCTGTTTATTTTGTTGCAAGGCAGAACAAGGACTGCTGGATACAGAGTGGTTAAAGCAGTTTTGAGCATGCTTGCATGATGGCAAGCGGTGCTAACGTAAGGTTAAATTAATAGGCACTTACACCATGTCAGCTTTACTTAACAGTGCACAAATATGCTTAGCATTTACATTTACGCAATGCTTACACCTGCTAAGCATAGCTCAGCCCTGGTAACCAGTGTTCACATTGCAGTATGATAAAATAGCAGGGTAAAGACACCTTTAATAAGTCTATTTATTCCCATGTACATAACATGCTTCTATGTGCTGTCATTACAGTAACAAGGTGTGTTAGTATATTGTATGGGACACCTGAGTATACATGGCTAGTACAACAGTCTTTTCTCTTTGTATGTGTTTCATACATGGGTAGTATCCCAGGTTATATGCAGTCACACTTGCATATATTGTATCATTGCATTACTACTTTTAACAGTGCTTTTCCAAGTAAGAGTAGATTGCAGATTGTAGTACTGGAACCATACACCCCCTGCATGCAAAGCTGGACTCTGAGTACTGACTATTGTGTTCTTGGTGTGTGAGCCGTATGCTATTAAGTATCTCCTACTGGATATTGATCTGATATGTGGATATTAATTGTAGACTACTATGTGTTTCGGACATGTCATTGAGGGCTGCTGTCATGTAGTAATGGCATACCTATCAGTGTCAGATATCTATCTGTCAAAACATTCATCTTAATGCATAACCTGTTAGCAAGCTGATTTCTGTCTGTCCTCTGTACAGATGCGCAGATGTCAGGTATCCATCTTGGCTGTTTACAGGCAATCTATGATTGACTGACACTGACATGTCTGCGTAGCTGTGTCATGAATGCCACAGTTAGGAAACCCCATCCTGCATGCCCCACGTCATGGATACCTCAACCAGACTACCACAGTCAACAGAACATGCTTGGGTACAGGTCTCTAACCCAGACACTGGCCATGTTATGTAATATATGTTGCATACATGTCAATTGGAGCACCTCATTGGCCCTCTGCAAGAGAATACCAGATAATTGGATGTTGAATTTAACTGTCACCCTGGGGATCACTCAAGTGGCATCAGTCGATAGATGGTCTGCTGACAAATGTCAGGTGGCATGATACCAGTGTACCCACATTCCCTACTCTTCTCTTCTCACCATGGACATTAGCCTGGTACACACCTAGGAACACCTGAACCTATGGACCCCAGTACTGACAAATGTGTCAGTGTGCATTACTAAGAATAACAGTGTTTGTGTGTTTGTAAACTTGTAGTTGACAATACCCTGAGGGCCTTCTCACCCACTACCCCCCTTGCCATACTTAGAAATGGCTGCTGCTGTAATTGACATTAAATGTACCTTGTTACACTCCTCACCCTATGGGCTACCTGGAGCTTGCAGTACCAGCATAACACTGTTCTACAAATGGGTAGATAGGCGTGGGTTACCCTCTGAATCCTGGCAAATGTGTGTATGTGTGTGAGTGTGCATATTTGAAGGAGACAGCATTCTGAGGCCACATTCTCCAAATACAATAAACCTTGCCATACATTCAAAGGGATAGTGATGTTGCTGACACAAGGAGAGCCATGACAAACCCTCACCCTACTATCCCTGTGGCATGTGCAATAAATGCATATCCCTGTAGTAGCACTGATTAGATAGACAAGGGGTTGTATTGCAGTCCTGGTCAATGTGTGATTGTGGGTGTGTCAGAGCATTATCATGGGTTTCAGTGAGTACAATATCCAATGTGGGGTGTGGGTGCTGGGTATACTGTCTTTACACCATGGTACCCCCAGTACATGTCCCAAGGTCCACTGTATGAGGACCACTGTCACCATCAACCATACAGGTAACTGATTACACTATCCAGCCCAATGATGCATGTGCTGTGTGCAATTTCTCTGTAACAGAATGGACTCACTGACAAGGTAGTTAGCACTGCTAAACCCAGGTCTGTCAGATGTGTCTATGACTGTATGTGTTTGTCAATGTGTATATGACAGTATGTCATACTATGTATTGTTCATTAGCACCCAGTACATCCCCCATTACCATACTGTACAAGTCCTGGTAATGTTCTTAACAGGAAACTCGGGACACACCTCACCCTAAAAGCTCTGTGGTGTGTGCAATGAAAGCCAAACACATTAATACGTACCTAGGTAGGGGTTCTATTCTCAGTGTTGCCAAGTATGTGTGTGTGTGTATGTGAAGGGATCTACTTCAGTTTGCAGAAAATATATGTCCCAGGAGATCATTTGTCCGAGAACTAACTGGCTAAAGGTAACATTTCAAAGCAATCATCTTGTGGAAATAAATTCAAGCAAAACTAGTAGTGGATGTGTACATGCCCTCTTCCCCACTGTACAGCTGTACAATGACACAGGAGTTGGTATATATACATGGGTGTGGTTGTTGTGGCCACAGCCACCCACATTGGGGTTACTATTGTGGGTATCCCCCCACTTAGTGTGCTGTTATACTGTACAGTTTATGTTAACAGGTTAAGTAATTAATCACACTATGTGTGGTTCTACGCCACCCATGCCCTCCAAAGTGGGAGGCTGTGCCACCCACACCAGCACACCTATGTTTATCAACTCCAGGATTGCATTACATTCGGGAAGAGGATATATACCCAGCTAGTACCCTTGTCAATGACATTAAACTGGTGAACTGATTGTTTCCTGTTGTGATGTTTTGGCAATTTGGTCTGGGTGGAATTACATAGGCCAAAATGAGTTCACTGCAAAATGAAGTACATCCATGTGAACAGTATTCTCTGTGTATTGCATCAACACCAAAGTGTGTGTGTGTGTGTGTGTGTGTGTGTGTGTGTGTGTGTGTGTGTGTGTGTGTGTGTGTGTAATTGTCTACTGTAGAAGAGCTGCTGACATCAGCCACCATGCACTCACCTGTATACACCCCTCAGACCTATCACCCATGTGGCATATGCAGTAACTGTTATACAGACCTGTTACCTGTGTTCATCTGTACCCAGGAATGACACAATCAATGTGTCACCACAGTGCTACACCTCTTGTAGGACAGGGCAGCAGACCAACATCCTGCTGCCACATAGACACCTAGAATACAAACAGAATACATTATGGAGACCACAATCAGTCAGTGTTAATAACAGCTGTACTGCATCATGGCTGGACAGCTACACACCCTGATGTGTAAGCATTAATCATTCAAGCTGAAAACACATTCAACACCATTACATTGCTAAACCTTAGGACATTTACCCTGTGCATCAGAACCATATCAGCAGGTCCCTGCATCGATGGTATGGATGACAGGGATGTGGCACAGATATATGCACAGGGTGTTTTGGCAGGTTTGCCAGTGGCCTAGGCTGAGCTATTTGGTTGACATCATGTATGTGGGTTAGGGGATTCTTTATTAAATGGGCTGTGCAGATGTGGTGTGTGTAGTTATAGAGGTGCCCTAGCTGTCTTCGTGAAGTGTGTGTGTATGTATGCACACATGTCTGCCATGTGGCTGCCCTATACAGGGGTTTGTTGGACAGCTGCAGACTGTACATGGCAGGGTGTACAGTTCACTGTCTCTGGCCACAGACATGGGAACTGTGCCTGCCAGGGTGTTTCATGGGTGCTAACAGGCAAAAGCCCAGATATGTTACTCTCCCCTGATGATGACAGTTGTCCACTGGATCTGCATCCCTGTTGGGACTGGCCAGGACCAAATGCACATGGCCTGCTGCATTGTGGTGTGGACAGCACCCCCCCTGCAGTTCTGTTGCTGGTACTCCCACTGCAGGAGCGGCCGTGAGTTGTCACGTGTCCACGTAGACATCCACCTGTTGGTGTTGCTGACCTACGTCCACATGGCTGCTGCCCTACTCCCACCACATGCTCTACCACAGACACCACATGGTTGAGGATTCCCACCATCTCACCCAACTGTCTATCCAGGACCTCTGCAAAATAATGGTGGGCACCTGCAAGATCACGGATGTTGTCAAGTACAGCAGAATGAGTAGCCCTCTGAAGCCTCAGACTCTGGTGTAACATTCCATATATGCCTGTGCCTCCATGATGGCCCAAAACATGCATCTGGTGACACCTGCTGTGGTACTACTGCCAAGGGTGTGATGGCCAGCAGCCCTCCTATGAGCACCCCTGTACATCTGCCTGTGTGGTATCTTGCCAGTCATTCAGCTATGGTGGCTGTGTACAGACACACTTGCCATAGTCCCCGCACTGTCCTGTCCCTTGCTACCACCCACCAACTGGCCATTGGTGATGGGGTATGTATGGGCATTGAGACTGCATGCGGGGATGGGTTGGATATAAGTGGGATGTCAACCGATTGGGACAGCTTCAGCCCCTGACAACACTGCCTGTGCCTCTCCATGCCTGTCATCAGTGTCAGAGACTGTATGGACACTAACATCAGTTTGCCTGCAGGAGGGACCTTGTCCCACCTCGCCACCTGTGAGGGGCAAATAAAAAATGTAATTTAAGACCTGTACACTATGGTTTACTTCTACACACACACACACACACACACACACACACACACACACACACACACACACACACACATACATACACACACACTTACAGGTGAGGTGGCACAGAGATATTACACAGACCTCTCATTACCCATCAGTCAACATGCATGACATATGGCACTCAACAGCATGCACTGTAGCCATACTCAATCCTTGTTACCAATATTATACATCTCTGTGATGCATGAGTTGTGTTAATAGGTGATGGCTCTTCCCCTGGAACACACTGCACCCATGTACACAGTATTGCTGTGCACCTGTACAGCACACTGGCATGCACTGTGCACCATACCTCATGAGTGTACACACCATTGCTGAATGTGTGTATGTGTGGCAGTTATGTTTGCTCTGTTGCTCACAGCCCCTATGTGTTTGCCTGACACATACCTGGGATGATATGAGAACTGATGTCAATAGTTAATGCCTGACCTCTGATTTGCAGATCTCATCATCAGCAGTCCATGTATGAGCAATAAAATCCAATTACACTGACAACCTTCAAAGATTAATGTGGATATGAGGAGTGTACACACCCTTGTTGACATGCCAGCCTCTTCCATGGTATGCAATGGGGCCACAATACTGCATATGTTAACATTGCACACATCTGATATGTGACATATGACCTGTGCAATCCAATGCAGTATCAAACAAATGTGTTAGTTGTGACCAAACAAACACTAATAAACTTTTTAAATCCACAAGAAATGCCAAATGTCCGTAAAGGCAACCGTTTAATGGAACAAGTAAACTGAAGAGCTTCTCCAAGCACTTTTCGTTCAAGTCATACACGAATTTCATCAGACACCATAAAATCAATTAAAATTATTTAAATACTGTGCGTAATACATCAGCTGGTGAATTAATTAAAAATTAAAGCAATACTGTCCTTATACCAGTACATGCTTACTAATATACAATTATTTAATTTTGAATAAAATCCTGTTATAATACTCAGTCTCACATTAAATCATACAGAAAGTTCAAATCTTCTAAATAAATTATTATAAATATGTTAATAAATGTTTAAAACATGTAAACCACTGAAATGTTAAGGCACAAGACTTTTGAAATAAAGCATAAAAAGGCATAAAAAACCTTAAAGAAATTTCTGACATGACCAGCGGCTACTGCAGCAATATTTTTTACATTTAATTTGGTTGTGTTTTTTATCCGTATGCATGGCATACTTGTATATATAAATGTATATATAAATAGATGTGTACTTAAAAATTGTACTCTTACACGTACTATATAAAGTATTTGTTTATTCATTCATCTAGTTATTTATTTATTTATTTAGTTATATTATGAAAAACAACCACCAGGATTACTTTATCACTATATTATCCTGTTCTTATATTATACAACTGATTAATTGATTACCTATGGAGGCTTTTAAGTTTTAATATAGCCATAATTGAACACATATCATTGAGGCCCGGCCAAATGTGTTAGTTGTGCAGATGCTGAATGAAATGCATACAATATGTAGGTTTCATAAGTGTGCACACCCTTTACACAATGGTTTGTTGCAGCACCTAAGTGAACTACAGCAGTCACTATTCCTGGAAGGGGTATACTAGCATGGCCCATCTTCACTTGCCATTATTTGGTCACTCCGCCCTACAAATATCCCCCAACTCTTTTTGATTGCAAGGTCAGCTCATGTGCACAGCCCTTGGAGGTCATGCAGTGGCTTCACTATTGCTGTGGAGTCAGGGTTATGTCTGACACAATTTATGACCTTTACTGTGTTCAGATACAGCCATTCTTAGCAAGCTTTGGATCTATGCTTTAGTTCAATGTTGTGTTTTAGGATGACACCCATCCCCATCCTCCACCTTATTGCAGATGCTTGACAACAATGGGCCACACATGAGTGTTATTTTGCAGTGTTCCAAATTCCGAATGCCATGTCTGCCGGCCTAGTTCCTGCTAATGAACAGCAAACTTAAAGGTGTACACTGGCACCAGTAAGGTAAAAATGGGGATGGTGGCCCTGAGGTAGAATGAGGTGTTGCTTGTGCAACACATGTATCTTTATGAATACTGCCTGTAGGTTTCAGCCTTAGTCTCATGACAATATTACAAATTGCAAAACATGCCTTTGGGAGACTTGATGTTATGCATATGCTATCTGTAGAGAGCCATAGATGATGTTGCCTGTGGAACAACTCTTCCGTCTGATTACCCTAACCCATAGGCCACACTTATGCAGATTCCAGGTGATTGTCGACACAGGTACTTCACAGGCAGTACTTGCTAGACATTCCTGCAAGTCCTCAGAGCTGCTGCATGTTTCTGGGCAGCCTCCATGACCAGTTTGCAACATGTGTTGTCATCTGTTTTGGATGGGCATCTGTTTATTTTCTACATTAATATTGTCCCATACTGCATACACACATACATGACTGTCTGCACTGTTTGCTATGGTATATGCAATGGTGAGGTAAGGCTACTTTTCCCACTCCTGAATGCTACCTTTCAGATATGGGATCCATTTCATGGTTTGTTAGATGTGTGCAAGCCACGGCTGCCTTCTGTTGCAGGTGAGTGGGCAAATGTCATGGACATATTTCTTGGACAGCAGACCATTACTTGGTGTGACACTGAGGCCCTGTACTTGATGGAAGGTCTGTACTCAAGAAGAGTGAATGCTTTCAGTACCTCACAAGCTGCTTCCACAATATGATATTTGGAGTGTGTGCACACATATGCTTCCAGTGTATGTTAAGGTATGCATTCCCCATAGTTGTTGTCCTAACATAGGTTTCCTTATTACACATTCATTGCTCATGTTAGGATCACATTACAGGTTGTAAAAGGTGTGGAATGTGGTTTTGTGATTTGCCATTGTTTAGATCACAAACAGTTGTCATTGTAATAGTGGTGTATACACTGTTGTAGGCACTGTATAAGGGTAATGTTCCCACCTATCCTGTCTGATGTAGATTGTCTGTATCCATGGCATGTGTGTATGAGGTGTGCCTTACCCCCAGTAGAGGTTGGCTTGTGTTACTGGCTCTGAGTCTGCTTACATATGTGTAGACATAATTGCAACTGACTTTGGTGGTTTGCATATGTCTGAATTCTAGTCATAGTCAGCCTTACAGGAGGTCCCCTGTGAACCTACATGCTTGCTCAGATAGAGATGCACTTGCTTCCAAGTTGTGTTCTGCACTTATGTTATTTGTCCCTGTACAGCCACTATAGCAACCTATTATGTGCTCTGTGTAGAGGGATTACTCTATTGTTGGTACAGGATGGTTGTACAGTAAGGTACTGCTGATTCCATATAGCTACAGTCATTATGAAGTGTACACACCCCTGCTACAATGCATGGTACTTGTGCAATTGGAACATGACCCCACAAAAGCACGTCAACACAATCGCCACCTGTGATGTGTCCTATAGCTTGCTCAGTTCAATAGGGAACATAACCTGTTCTGTGGAAACATATAGGTTCATAAATTCATAGGTGTGTACTAGGCTAATGGCTCTAGAGCCTTTACAAGCCTAGCCCATGGGATTACCCTGGCATCGTGCCACCTAACCTTAGTTCCCAGTGCCTCTGTCAAGTAAAGCCACTGTAGGGATCCCTGTGGTGATTTTTTTTATTTCCCATCCACTCATCAAGATTTCTCTTGAAGAGGGCCAGTGAGGTGCTCTGCTTGACATGTATGGAAAGTCTATTTCATAGCATGGGCATTCTCTGGGTTATGAAACTGACCCTCTGGCATAAGGGAAGTAATACTCAGTACAGTAATCCAGCTGAATGTGTGTGCACACCCTAACACTGATATGTTGTGTAAACACTTGCTGAGATGATTACAGCATCCAGTTGTCTTGGTTGGTACTCTAACATCATATCACATCTTCACTTGGCAATGGTTGCTCACCTTCCATGAAACAGCTTTGTTTCTTTTTAAATAGAATTGTACAGGTTATGGGTCACATCTGAGGTGAGAAATGTTTTGACATGACTTCCTGTGGTCTCATTGACATATAGCACACAGAACTGGCATTTCAACAGGGGTGTGTACACTTTGATATCCAGTGTATATGGGTGTTGATGTAGCTGTTAGTGGTAGGCATGGACAGTGGGTCATAACACAGTTGTACACTTCTCTGATTACTATGTGATAAGCATGCCTACTGTAGTACCCATATCAGTTTCATAGCAATGCAACAATCAGTAGCAGTACACATTTTATTTTGTTGTATGCAGTGACAGTGCGAGCATTGTCCCTTTAGCTTTCCTGTGTGAAATACATCCTTCCTGTGTATGGGCAGCGATGTTACAGACAACAGGTAGATATACCTCTTACAACAGGGCTTGCGCACACAGGCCAACTAGATGTTTGCATAAGGTTCCAGACCTAGGGACAGTGTGTGAGTATAGCTGTTATATGCATTGAATACTGCTAGTTTTACAGGGTTTGTGTGTACATGCTAGTTTTGCATAGAATGCAGTCTGTCTGAATAGCTCTCAACTGTGGGCCTATCCACATGATGGCCAGAGGATTGGCTGTCATGTTTTGTCTGTTCCCCACAGAGGTCTTGTCCCTGACATATCAGTAGCATTCTCTCCGTTGATTGCTATCAGTACATGGCAACATCCATTTGTGTTTCTGACTTCATATTCCTGAGTAAGGGTATGTTGCAACCAATCCTGTAACACCAGCAACTTTTACAGTGTATAACAGCAATATTTCAACTATGGCCTCTGTCCTCCACCTATATACCAGGCTTTGTCCAGATGTCATGCAGTAGAAAGTGGATAGTTAATGGTCTATCATTATTTAGTGCTGACATTCCTGCTATCATTCTAGTGATGTTGTGGACTCCCACACAAGTTGTGCAGTAGGGTCCATATATATGAGGGCTACAGCTGGACAAAACATTTGTGACCCTGTACAGTCTGGAGGTCAGTGTATGGAGAACACTGTTATATGCCCTTATAAGACATTTTATGAGGGAGGAGTGTTAAATGTTTTTAACCTAGGCTATTACAAAATTTTAGGGATATCAGTAATAAGAAACATTAAGGTATATGGCTGTACATTTTCATATGTTTCACCATGGGAACAGTGGTGGGCTAGACCTTACTGTCTTGCACACAGTTCTGTTTGTCAGTGTGATAGTGACATTTTAAGTTAAGCATTGTTATGTAACGGATACATTTACATTGTGACAACTGATACTTTTCTTCCTAGGGGGTTGAGTACAGAGTGTAATTGGAGGCTGTTGAACTACATCTGTAATTAAGTGTTGATTGATTCTCATCTTCAAGGCATGTGTATTTTTCACTGTTGTACTACTTGAAGGCTTTAGTCTAGACAGCAAAGTATATGTTTGCAGATTACTGTATCATATGTTTTCCTTGAGAGTTGCATTAATCAGTTATTATGTATTTCAAACACCTAAATGCTATAAGAAATGGCATAAACAACTGAAATAGTACACAAATAAACATTTATATGTATGCAGTCTGAGTGTGGTGTCATGTCCTTTGCATTGTGTGTGGGTATATGTTTCATGCAATAATTCTCATTTGTAGGAAAGAATCAGACACTGGCCATTCGAAAAGGTGGCAACTGTGGGAATAATGGCTGTTTGATATGCTGTGCACCCTCTATCTCTTTATATATATCTATAAGTATTTATATATTTATATATGTATGTATGTGTATGTGTGTGTGTGTGTGTGTGTGTGTGTGTGTGTGTGTGTGTGTGTGTGTATATATATATATATATATATATATATATATATGTGTGTGTGTGTGTGTGTGTGTGTATGTATCATTAGAATTTTTAGTGCTTCCACATTGTACATTCCTTATGGTAGACTGATTGTTCTGCATGATATGTTAGAGAAATCATCCCAACATCTTACAGCTGAGATGGCTTACTGGTAACTTGTTGTGGCTATGTTGTGCATGGTCCTGGGTTCAAGACTAGCACATGCTGGTTATTTTGTTGCAAGGCAGATCAGTTCAGCTGTGAAGGAAGGGATAATCACAATAATTGCAAGAGATCCCTATTTTGGGCCCCTTCACCTCCATTTACAGTGCCTTTGGTCAGATGTTTTGCAGTGAGAGGTTCAGAGTGTGGATCTGATGTCCAAATGCAATACACACACACACACACACACACACACATATATATATATATATATATATATATATATATATATATATACACACACACACACACACACACACACACACACACACACACACACACACACGTGCATATACATATATAAATACATGTTTCCAACTGTTGAATGACTGTGCTGCATGATATGCTTGAGAAAATATCACACTTATTTACAGCTCAAATGGCTTAGTGGTAACTTACTGTGCCTATGGTGTGGCACAGTCCTGGGTTCTAGACTTGCAAGGGCTGATTATTTTGTTGCTGGGCAGAACAAGGGCTGTTGGATACAGAGTGATTAAGCCACTTTTAAGCAGTTGTAAGCAGGTTTGTGTGGTGGTAAGCAATGCTAACTTCTGGTTAAATAGGCTTACAGACAGTTAGCCTGAAAAGTGCTTAATCTGTGTAGGCATTGCTTAACACAGCACAAACAAGCTTAAACCCGCTTACTACTGCTTAAAAATGCTTATTCCTGTGCTAATTTCTATAAAAGAAAAGAAAAAAGAGGTGATAGGAAAGTGGTGAAAAAGGGTGCACAAAGAGGGAAAGACAATAGGGAAAGTAGCTAGGGATGTGCAGGATGGGTGTAGGGAAGGTCCATAGCTGTTCATTTCTTCTACAGTAACAGCTTTGTATATATACTGAATTTGGAGGTATATTTGGACACCCAAACCCCTGAGAGAGGGGTGAGGACAACAATAATGTGTTGTGAAGCCAATTAGACCAGATTATGTGTCCAGTGGACATGTGTGCAAAATGGACAGCTATGTATGGGGAACATTTTTTGGGGGGAACAGATTGCCCTTTTTTTTAAAGGTAAGAGTGGGAAGTTGGAGAAAGATAGTAGGTATATTTGGGGAGGTAGGTTGGGTAGGAATACAGTGAAGAAAGACAAGACAGTATACAGGGGCAGTATATGATACATGTGGGGGTAAACACCTTGGACAGGGAGTGGTGTTTGGAAATCGGAAGCCCATGAGCCCCCAAATGGAAACAGTGGGACTGAGGTCCCCACCCATGGGCAGTCACCACTGCACCTTCACAGCTCCAAAGGTGGCTGCGCTGGGGGCTGAGCAGGAGGGGCACGCTGACCCTCTAAATGCACCATGCGGCCCTCAAGGTGGCATAGCAGATCTCCAAACTCCCTTCGGAGCTCGCTATGCACCAATCCCTGGACCTGACTTCAGGTGACAGGATCCAGTCTGCACCCGTTCCCGGGGGGGGGGGAACGAGCCCCATCCCCTGAGGTTGTTCCACCCAAAGGTGGTGCAGGACCAGCAGATGAGGAGGTCCCGGGGTGGGTCCCAGATGTGCAGAGGCCCGGTTCCACGGCCAGATGAGGTGGGAGATGTGGGTCCACTGGGACCAGCCTTCCCAAACATGCTATGGTGTTGCAGTTTTAGAGCATATGTGGGTTAGTAATAGACAACACAATCCAGGATTAGTTATAACAGCATTCATAGATATTCCCATTAACCCAAAACACCAGATTTGGAACAGTTGTATAGCAAGCAGAACACATGCATATATGGAACCACAATGGCCATTACAACAGCATGCAGATGACATTGATAACAACAGGCCACCGATGATAGCATTTCAACATGGAACATTAATAGAAACACATTTCAATATTTGTTGAACAATAGGGCATATGTTCCAACAGTAGGTCTGGTGTAAACATACCCATTGATTTGTGTGTCTATATTATTGTTGCAGATATGGTGGAGGGGAGAGAGAGAGAGATGTCAATTAACAACTTATATATCCTTGCAGCACTCACAACTTTAATGATCATTTCTCTAATCATTACTGTACAGGTATTATTACAATACCCTATGGCCTTGGTTTGGGCAGTGGTATGACAGTATATACTTCAACTGTCTTATAGCTAAATTCTACATCTTTTACCTGATAGACCTGTGGAGACAATGTTTGTTAACACTACCTGACTGTTTCTACACATATTCCCAGATTCCTAGTTAATATTATGCACATGCCTCTCAATCTCTTAATGCACACACTCTGACTACAATTCTGAGATCATCCCAGTGATTTGCCAGGGAGACAGAGGAACAGGCCAAAAATATGAGCCAATTATCTGGATATTCTGCGAAAATCTGTACAGTTGAAAGGTATGATTTATGCATACAGCTTACTACCACTGCCAGGATTTGAACCATGGCTGTGTCTGCTAAAAATACAACAATATCTATTTAATCAGAGTGAGCTATTTAGACACTGGTGTCTGTTCCTTCAGTGTTTTCTGTCTAAGTCTCTCTTGGTTGTACAATCTGACCTTGTAATTACAACAGTCTTATACAGACATTCCTAGGCATATATTTTTATGTAGCAGAGTGTGAGAAACAGTGGTTGACACAACACTACTACTCTGATATCAGATGTTGTTGAATGCTACATGTCAGGCCATACAATACCAGAGTAAACACTACCAGTTAGGGATTTAAATCTTTATTACCAGGCAGTTACTGTTTTCTTATCTGACAAAGCTGTGGGGGGAATGTTTGTTAACACTACCTGACTGTTTCTACACATATTCCCAGATTCCTAGTTAATATTATGCACATACCTCTCAATCTCTTAATGCACACACTCTGGACAAAGCTTGACAAAATGGGGGTGCAAATAGGGACATATTTTGAGTATTGCTCTCATAAACTTGGATAGTTGCTAGAGTAACAGGATTTGTTTTAATATACATTTTCTGAAGGTTTTGAGGTCTGAAAATCAAATGTATGTTATTTAGTGACTACAATTCTGAGATCATCTCACTGATTTGCCAGGGGGACAGAGGAACAGGCCGAAAATATGAGCCAATTATCTGGACATTCTGAAAAAAATCTGTACAGTTGAGAGGTATGATTATGCATACAGCTTACTACCATTCCCAGGATTCGAACCATGGCTGTGTCTGCTAAAAATACGAACAATTTAAGTTTCATCAAAGTGTGCTATTTCTATATTGCTGTCTATTCCTTCGGTGTTTTCTGTCTAAGTCTCTTTTGGTTGTATAATCTGACCTTGTACTTACAACAGTCTTTTACTGACATTCGTAGACATTTTTTTATGTAGCACAGTGTGGTAACAGTGGTTAACACAACATTACTATTCAGAGAATGCAACACTAAATTCCTTACAATTGCAGAGTAAATACAACCAGTCTGGGATTTAGAACTTTATTGCCAGGCAGTTACAGTTTTATTTAAATATGACCTATATGGGACTATTACTGTCATATTGTTTGGTTTATTCAGTACAACCTATACTGCCAGGTGACTTTCTACTACTTAATATTTATTTGGTATGACTACTACAAGCAGGATTGTTACTCACCAGCCTCGCGACACAGCGTTTGCAACCTACTAGCATGTGCTTCCTGATTCACAGTCCTCTCAGCTGCAGCTGTAAGGGAAATAGAGAAATATTTAGGCATACCTATCCATCACATACACAGGCTGTATATTAGTAAACAGTTATTGGTAAGACTACTTACACACTGCTGGGACATCACCCCTCTGCCTTGCTTCTTGGACCCACTCATCCAAGAGCTCCCTCTTCCTCCGCTTCAACTCAGCATAATTGTGCCAGACCTGCTCACCATTCTGAGGGATACCAGTGGCACTGGTGAGATCACGGGTGAGATGGTCCCGGGCTTCCACTTTATATTGGGAGCCCTGGTACTGGCCCTGCAGCAGTCTCTCATCATGGTTTTGTACCAGGAGTCCTACCATTTTTTGGACTCCTGTATGCTCCAGTGCTGCGTCTGGAAGCACATGCCCTCACCAACTCCTGCCATACTGCCTACAGTGGGAAGCTACAACCCACTATGAGCTGTATTCCTGCTTGTGGGGTTTAAATATGGCCAGTTTCCCACCCTTTGCCGTGATTGGACAGTTTTGAATATGCTGAGCTAAGCTAAGCTACAGGCAAACCTGCTTAGCTAAGGTTGGCAGTGCTTAAAGGGGCAGGTTCAGCATTGTTTACCAATGGGCAAATCCACTTAGCTGGGCTATTCATTGCTTAGTATTCATATGTGCACAATGCTTATACCCAGTCAGCAAAGATGTGCAATGCTTGGCATTGCTTATTTTTTATTTTATAAACTCTCTGCTGTATGGGATTGATTCATCATTCATTACAAATTATAAATTTGTTTACTGTCTCTGACCCCCCCCCCATTGTTTTTATTACATTTATTCATGTGTGATATACTATATGGGGCACTTGTGTTTATATAGGGGTTACACATCTTTATTAAATTGACACCTCACATCTGGACCTACTACAGTACTCTGGATAATAAATATATGTTATTTAGTAGCTAATTATAAAAAAAAAATGTTTATGTACTGCTTTCACATGTAAAATGCAAATTGGTTACAGTGAGGATTTAACCAGGAATGGCTGCTTGCAAAGCATACTCTCTAACCACTACACTATTGCAGTACTGCTTATGTTGGATGTCTCTTGCTATTTAACTTCTTGTGCTGTTTAAGCTGGACTAAGCATAGCTAAGCAACGGGCACGCACATGCAGCTACGCTTAAACTTTATTGCATGTTTTAAAAAAAAATATTTCTTGTGTTTTTTTTATTTGTACCCTTCAGAATATCCCTGCTAATGCTGAACCTGTTATTCTATCAACTTTCTGCTTTGTGGGACAATTGTCCCTTTTGGCTTTGTCCACATTCCTTACTCTGATGGGTTGGGAGGTGTGCGCTATGTGCTTATGCTAAATGTGTTATTCTAACAACTTTTGTCTTGGTAGGGATGATTGTCCCTTATGGCTTTGACCAGATTTGTTATCCTGATGGGTTGCGGTGTTACGAGCATTCTTGCTCTTTTTAAATTGCTGAAAGGCAATTCTGGAGTGCAGGAGGTGTATATATTGTGAGAGCTCTGCTCTCAGACACATCCCATGCGCTCGTACATGGAACCGTGTCCATTTTACAGCATGGCAGCGCACCTTCATGCATATGCATGGTGCGCTGCCGTGCTGAACAGGAATGGTCCATGCCGTGCAGGAATAACTTATTCCCGCACGGTTGCTTGCTGAATCCGGGGGAATTTTTTTTAATATTTATGATATTGTTTATTAATTCTGAGCCATAAAAATAAAGCATCAGTTAAAGAATGTACTCAGAAAAACAACAGTATAGATTGAGGTGTAATTAACAGCAGCATCAGGATTTGATGGTGCAGCTCGTTGCAAATTATTTGTAAAATCAATGAAACCATTTCTTAAAGTGCTTCTTACTTGTTTTACAATGCTTATATAAATGAAAGCTTTAACACTAGAGAAATAAATTCCATCTTCATTAAATGATGTGCTCAGTCAGATTACAGCTTTTGAAAGTAACCGTGTGCTCTCTGTAGAATTCCATCAAAGCAAAGTAAAAGGCTATAATTATCACTTCTTCATAGTGTAAGTATCAGCATAGAACCAGGGATGGGAGACCCAATCTGTATTAACCAACTTGATCAGTACTCATTTTATGTATGGACAGGCCACTGTTAAATCAGCAAGAAGGTAGGAAATGACTAGGATGCTACCGGCACATCAGTTAGAGGGCTCATTTGTCAAGGTGATTCCACTTATTTCTGTTACCAATACCCGTTTGCTTTCATAAATGGCTGTTGTCATGTTTCTGATACCACTGGGGAGTGATAATGACATTTTTATTTTCTGTTTACTATTTTTTTGGTCATTACATCAAAAGTCAAAGACTTGCCGAGTCATGTGTTTAGTAACCTTTTAATACCAGTGCACCGTAAGAGTTTGCTGGAGTTAAAACAGTCCTTTAGGGCTATTACTTATCACAAACAGATTAGAAGCCCAACTAGTGTCTCTAAACCGCTTAATTCCACACACAAAATGTGGATCCATGTTCCCACAGTATCTAAGATGCTTCTTGCAATGATTAGGGGAGGTGCCTGGAAATAAAGTTTAGCCTAGTTGGAATATAAGGATATTTGTGCAGGCTTGCAGTTAAGAGTTTTGATCAGTGTAGAAACAGATCTCTTCAAGACTACATAAGTCTTTCACTGAGGTGCTTTGCATACAGAACTTTCTAATAACTTTTGCTCACCATCTGGTCCTGCTGTCACCAAAAAAGAGATCCATAGAGGTCTCTATTTTTTTGAGTTTGTACTATTTTGGTATCCTCAATTTAGTGAATGGGTGGGTATAGTTTATGTAGTCACCCCCCCCCCAGCCATATTAAATGCTTGCTTAAGTTTTCTTAGGGAGCATACACATTGGCCTTAAGCATTTGTCTCTACTATTTAAAAGAGAGAAACTGATTTAAACAAACTCTCAGTTCTTTGTCCAGATAGTAATCACTTTTCCAACAATGAACAGGGAAAAAAAACTAATTTATCTAGACAACTAGACCTTACTCTGCCAATATACAGCTTTTCAACTAGATCTTACTCTGCCAGTATACAGCTTTTCCAAGACTGGAGCCATACTAGTTAAGTGAAACTTCTGATGCACAAGTCTCCGTCAGTCTTTTACTAGTTCTTGTAACTAGACCTCTGACAAAAATGTACTAAAACAGAGATCAAGGGTGGGTGTTTCCCTGTTCTACAGGTAAAGAAATTTTCTTCTGTGCAAAATGTGACGTTTCCACTCTCATGTAAAAGACAATCCTAAAAAAAAAAAAAAAAAAGCACATGGCTTAGTTGTAGCATATAAACTGGAGTTATTAGGGAAGATGCAATTTTCTTTAGAAGTGATGGTTAGAGAGTGGGATAAAAAGAAGATGGAATTGAAAAATATGGTAGAATTAAGGGGGAATGACGTAATAAAAATTTAGAGGAGTTAATGGTATTGCAAATGAAGGTGAAGTTTACATAAGAAGAAAAGGAGCAATTGCTGTGTGCTAAAGGGAGACAATGAGAATATTTTGAAAATATGCATGAGTAGAGAAAGGTTGCTCTTAAGCAGGTATTTTACAATAATTTAAGAACACAAAAACTATAAGCACAATGACTTAGGCAACATAAAATAGAAAGGAACTTTGCCAAACTTTGGGCACCTATGACAAGAAAAATGGCCGGACATTATGGAGATATTAGACAGACTTTGGAAATTCTGTGAAAATCTGTATAAAGCAGAGGAATGGGAAACCAAGAAAAGTACAAATGGTTATAAGATCCAACTATGCCAAGGTTAGAGGAGGATGAAGCTCAAGGATTAATAGCTAAGAGAGGAGCAGATTAGATAAAAAATGATGTTTAATCAGTTAACAGGGAAGTCTCCAGGAGCAGAGGGTATTCATGTGGAAGACTGGATGTTAGGAGGGAAGAAAGTGATAAAGATCCAGAGGGTTTTGTTTAATATTTTAAAAGGAGCGGAACAATATCAGCATCTTGGAAGAAAGGTTTGGTGGCTCTGCTGCCCAAAGAAGTTAAAGACCCTTGAGATACAGCTTTATATTGACCATTTCTAATTGTGAGCCATAATTATAAAGTGTTTGTCAGTACTGATAGATATTGATCAATATGGTGTTGTTAAGGGGAGGCAAATAATTGACAACATTAATAGAACTGATAACCCAGATAGAAATTAAGTGTATGACACTGCTATTGTTGGTTGGCTTGATGCAGAGAAGGCATTCAATTGAGTCAGCTGTGATTTTATGAGTATGGCAATGTTCATATCTGTGTTCCCTGATACAATAATGGGGTTAATTAGAAATATCTGTGAAGGATCAAAGGCATGAATTAAGGCTGGGGGTGGGGTTCCTCTTTGACAAGTTGTGCATGACTAGTGGAATTAGTTAGGAGGTGTCCTGTGTTATTTATTTATATTTATTTATTTGACATCTGTTGACCAGGAAAGTCCAACTGAGTTAGTGCCATTTTTCAGTGGAGGCCTAGGGAGAAAAGCTCCACAAAAGAAACAAAATTCTATAGATACAGTTCACATTAATCATAGAAAAAAATTATCCAGTGTATGTCAGTGTAAGTACACAAGAAGGCTTATACAATTAAAATCAACAGAAAAGGGGAAATTACTCACGCAAAGAGAAAAAAATACAATTAGATTAAATTCACTATAACTCACAAGCATATAGGTTTATTTGTACACAGTCAAGTAAGTTATTAGGTACAAAGGTTTGAGGGGAAGTGGGAGGCAGTTATATTTTGTCATGGCAGTTAGGACGAGAAGCAGCTTTGAGAAGACTAGGATTGGAAGTTAAGAGAATAGTAGTTAAAGATTGTAGGTAAGTGGATATTGAGAGAAATGAGGAAATAGTAGATAACTAGTAAAGTGATAGTGGAGGATGCATAAGTTGGGAGAGAGAAGTAATATTGGGGAGGGTAATTTGTGTTAGACTTACTACAGTGACAGGTCCAGGTTTAAGCAGATGTTGTCTGAGTGCTTTTTGAATTCATGTGCATGGGTTATGTATCTAATATGCAAGTGTAGTTTGTTCCAGGCTAAGGGAGGTGTGTAGCTATAGACAGTTTGGCCTATGGATTTTTTGGGTTTGTAGATTTCCAGTAGTTGTTGGTCTGAGCTTCTGAGAGCTCTGGATGGGGTATAGTGTGTGATAAGTGTGGTGTTAGAAGGACAGGCAGAGGGTCTGTTTAGGATGGAATTAATCATAGTGAGTTCGGAGAAAATAAGTTAGTGGTGGAACTCTAGCCAGTTTAAGAGTTTGAGGGATTGGCAGTGGTGTGTCTTTGAGGTGTGATTAGCAGCAAATCTTGCTACTTTATTATAGGTGGATTCCAGTTTGGTAAGGAGAGAGGCTTGTAGGTTATTTAGTATTTGTGAACTGTAGAGAAGACTTAGAAGGAGGAAACCATGGGCTAGAGTAAGTCTGGAGTCTTTTCGAGAAATGTATTTCTGTACAGTAACCCAAGTTTGTGATGTGTTTTTTTAATGCAGTGGTGGACATGGAAGTCAAATTTGAGTTAGTCATTTATGATGACTCCAAGCAGTTTGGTATATATTTCTGCATTAATGGTAGTGTTGTCAAGGGATGTAATGGAGAAGGTAGGTTTAAGATGTGTGAGAGATTTTGGTAAGAAAAGAAGAGGCTTAGTCTTTTTAGGATTTAGGATGAATTGGTCATTGGAGAGCTGTTGTTCAATAGAGTTAAATGAGTTTTGGTGAGGAGATGAAGGTCTGAGAGGATGTCTAAGGTAGAGATGACAGTGGAGTTATCTGTGTATTGTATAAGAGAGAAGTAGGGACAGGAAGAATGCAAGTAATTACTGAAGAGTTTGAATAATAAGGGACCGAGAGTTGAACCTTGAGGAATCCCTGTTTTGATGGGGAGAAAGGGTGACATTGAGGAGAGCCATTTAACTGATTGCTGTCTATTAGTGAGATAGCTTGAGAACCAGGAACATGTGGAACTGGATAGGCTGAGGTCAGAGAGTTTGGAGAGTAACACAGGATGAGAGACAGTATCAAATGTCTTAGAGAGGTCAAGTAAGAGAAATGAAGTAAGTTTGTTATTTCTCTGGCAAGGGAGATTGAGTTTGCGAAGGAATTGAGCACAGTAGTAGTGTTGTGGTAAGGAGAGAAACCATACTGTGTGTTTGTAATTAGGTTTTCTTTGAGTAAGTAGCTCATGAGGTGTCTGTGTAGACATTTTTCGAGTATTTTGGAGGGGCAGGACAGTATTGCTATAGGCCGGAAGTTAGCTCTGTGGAATTACTGCCCTTATGGAGAGGTATGGTATAGAATTATTTACAGAGCATGGGAATGGTGGACTCACTAAGAGATCAGTTTATAAGTATAGAGACAGGGTAGGCTAAGGAGTTAGCTACTAATTTGTGGAAGAAAGGAGGTAGGTTATCCACGGAAGGCGAGCATGACGTGAGCTTGAGAAGGAGGTGTTTGATATAGCTAGTGGGGATAGGCTGCAGAGAGAAGGCTCTATTGTTGTTTGCTGGAGAGGATGGATCTGAGTGAGTGCAGGAGTTTGGGGTCTGCAAGGATGGAGTAGAGGGATCTTTGGGGTTTGGGGACATAGGGGTTTGAGTTAGTTTACTGATAGAGTCAATGAAATAGGAGTTGAATATGGTAGCAGTTTCAATTGGGATGTTATTAGGACAAGGATTTGATGCTGAAAGGATATCAGGGTGCAGAATTTGATTAATAATGTTCCAGAATTTTTGGGGTTATTACAATGGGTTGTTTGGGGATTGAGATAAAAGTTTTTCTTGCCATAAGTAATTTGTTTTTTTGGTAAGGTTATGGAGTTCTTTGTAGGTTTGAAGATGGATAGATGATTTAGTCTTAGTCCAGAGTTTCCAGGCAGTCTCTTTTCTGTGTAATAGCACTAGTAGATTGGGAATGCCAGGGAGAGAAGAGGGATTTAACTCTTTTTTCCTAAGAGGAGTGAGAGAGTTTAGTACATTTAAGAAAATGTTATTAAATTTTTGTACTGCATCATTAAGAGGTAAATACGATACAAAGGGCCATTTAATAGAGGAGTGTGTGTTGTTTAGTATGTCAGGACTGAAGTTTGATAGGCTATGGCAGTCTTTTAATTTGTGAGGCCTTGGAAGGTGTGGAGTGAATATTTGGATGAAAATGGAATCAGGTAGAGATGTAGAGTGGTGGTATGGGACTGGGTTAGATATGAGTATCCAATCTATAATGGAGCAGGTGTTGGTTGGTTTATTGAAGTGAGTAGGGGAGGTGATGAGTTGTGAGAAGCTATGAAGGTTGATGCTAGAGCTAGGGGAGTTGGATGTAAGGGATAACCAGTTGATGTTGACATCCCCTAGTAGGATAGTTTCATTAATTATATTGTGTGTGAACCAGGAGAGTACGTGTTCTAGCACTGGTAAATTTTCACCAGTGGAATATATATAGCAGCTAGGGTTAGTGTTTTAAAAATCATTTAATTTACAGTTCACAGTTAAGAGTTCTGCATGAAGAAACTGAAGCAGTTGGCTGTCTAAAGGAGAGGTTGAGGTTTTGAGCGTAAATTAGGGCGATGCCTCCACCCTTCTTTTTAGGTCTTTCAAGTTGGAAGATATTGTATTCAGAGGGTAGCAATTCTTTGTTTAAGATGTGACATTTGAGGCAGGTTTCTGAGAGACCTATGATTTCAGGATAGTATTTGTTGGGTCTCTGTTATATATTAAAACTTTCAAAATGTTGCTCATATGTTCGAGACCATATGGTCGATATTTGAAAGTTCGACTATATAATAAAAAAAAGAAAAAGAAAAAGAAAAACATACCTTAACAGTGCAAGCAGGGGGGCTATCCCCCTGCATCCTCCACACCCCTCCCTACTTAGATATACCACCTCTGAGACCACACTTCAGTGCAGCAAAGGGAAATTCTCCCATTCTGCACTGTACGGCGCAGTTAAAGTCAACCTTTGAACACTCGAAATGTCGATCATATGGTCTCGACCATATGATGATCGACATTTCAAACTTTCGTTTATTTGACATAGACCCGTATTTGTCAATTAGTGCATGGAATTCACTAATTTTGTTTAAGAGTCTGTGGTTGTTAAGAAAGAGGAAGGTTAGATGTTTAGAAGGGGAGTTAGACTTGTGGGAGGAAGGTTGAGTAGATTAGCAAGTAGAAGTGCTGTTGCCAATGGGACTGGTGTTGCTGTGGATGCCTCCTGAGAGTATTGTAGATTTAAAGACGTGCAGTACAGAAGGAGAGTTGAGGTAGTTGTATTTAATTTTGATTTTGGGGTGAATTGGAGGGTGGGGGAGATTTTGATTTTTGGGAAGACTGGGTAGAAGGTGGGAAGTATTGATGATGATATGGTAAAAGAGTAGAGGGTTTGGGAGTATAGAGTGTAGTGAATGGAGGTAGGAGAAAAAAGGGAGGGATTAATAGGCATGTAATATGAGGTGAGGAAGTATACAAGTATTAGAAGGAGTGCTGCAGTGAAGAGGGTTTCATACATGATGGGGGTGAGAAGACACTGAGTGAGGAGGAGATGTGGTTGAAAATATTGGATGAGTATGAGTGAAGGTGAGGAGTTGGAGTAAGTTTAGTTGCAGTAGTGTGTTGAGAGTATGGGGTGATGAGGGGTAACAGATTTGAGAGGTGGGAAAAGAGGTAAGGCTCTCTTATAATGTCTTCAGTATTCAGTGGGCTTCATCGATGTGATAATTAGTGGGAACTGAATTTGTACCAAAGGGGATGATGACGCATATTTTGGCATTAAGCTTAAGGCCATGATTTTGACACCAGTCATTGGTCTCAGTGAGGCCTTTCTGTAGGATGTCTGCATCAGTTTGGGAGTTAATAATGGCTACCTGTTTGCAGTTGTCTGCGAACGTGGTCAGCCAGAGTCCCTTTGGGTTGGCCTGGACTTCTGATAAGTAGATGCTGAACAGGAGAGGACCCAGGTCCGATCCCTGTGGGACTCCACTCGTGACTGGTCTGCAGTCTCACTTGGAGTCCGCTACTTTCACACTGTGTGTTCTATCTGTGAGCCAATTTGCAACCCACCTAGTGATATAGGGGTTGATGCCTAGTTTGGTGAGTTTATCAATAATTCCTGAGTGAGGAATGGTATCAAAGGCCTTGGCCAGATCGGGGTAGGCTGTATGCACTGCCTTTCCTTCATCCACAGCCCTGGTGACTGACTCAAAGAAGTCAACCAGGTTGAGCGGGCATGATCTCCCTTTCACAAAGCCAAATTGCATGGGGTCTAGAGTTTGGAGATTTCCTATATCTTTGTTAATCAGGTCCATGATGATGCACTCCATAGCTTTACATATCAGACTCATCAGGCTAATGGGGCGATAATTCCTAGGGTCTGCAGTCACTCCCCCTTTATGGAGAGGGATGACTGTAGCAGTGTGCCATTCAGTAGGGACAAAGCCTGAGGTGAGGCTGTGACTAAACAGAGCACACAGATGTGGTGCCAGTTCACATTGTAGTTCATGTAGAACACAGCCAGGGATATTATCGGGTCCCATAGAAGCTGTATTCTTGGCCTTGGACAATGCAGCTTTAACCTGCGCTACAGTAATGCTGGGTGCCTGGCATTAATCCAGTATCATGATTGGTCCTTTAGGGGGCGAGAGAGGGATAAAGTTAGCATTGAATCTGTTGGCTAGTATGTTAGCAATATCTGTTGGCTCAGTATAGGAGGTACCATCGTGCAGTAACTCAGAGCAAATCTGGGTATTGCTGTGGAGGTTCTTTATATATCCTCCAAAAAGGCTAATACTGTAATAACAGGTACACTCCAAAAGTTGATTCAATGACCACAACCACGTCAAACAAAACCAAGTTTATTGCACAAACAACATAGCTTTCAGGTCTACACCCTTCATCAGTGATATAAAAACTAATTAAACTCACAATTTAAATAGGAGCATCATTAATCAAGAGACAACAGCCAGTCTATCAAATAAAATCCTCCCACCCCTTCTCTTAAAAAATATATGACAATTTTTTCGCATTTTTTTACATTTTCATGTCACATATATACACACACGCACACACACACACACATATATATATATATATATATATATATATATATATATATATATATATATATATATATATACACACACACACACACACACACACACACACACACACACACACACACACACACACATACACACATACATACATATATATATATATATATATATATATATATATATATATATATATATATATATATATATATATATATATATATATATATATATATATACATACATAAATACACATATAAACATGCATACACACATACACATACATATACATATAAAAATATACAAAATAAATTCTCACAAATCTACATAAAAAAAAATTGTCATATATTTTTTAAGAGAAGGGGTGGGAGGATTTTATTTGATAGGCTGGCTGTTGTCTTGTGATTAATGATGCTCCTATTTAAATTGTGAGTTTAATTAGTTTTTATATCACTGATGAAGGGTGTTGACCTGAAATCTCTGTTGTTTGTGCAATAAACTTGGTTTTGTTTGATATGGTTGGGGTCGTTTAGTTTATTTATATAGCTATAGAAGGTCTGTAATTGTTTTTAGTTTCTGCCGCAATTCTGCCTTCATAGGTGGCTTTAGAGGATTTGATGAGGGATCTCAACTTTTTGTTGAGGCTAATAAGGGAGTTTTTCCAGTCTTGGGATTTCACATTTTTCTGCAACAGTTTCTTCCTTCTGTTGTAGTTTATTAATGGCAAGGGACCACCAGATTGGCTTCCTTTTTTGGGGGAGAGTGTCTTGGTTCTGTTTGGTATGGCTAGTTCCATGCATTTATTTACATGTTCGTACAGTGCATTGATGTATGATTCAGCAGTCATGCAGCTATTTTCCATTGGAATGGGTGCCATGAAGTTAGCCACCTCTGTTTTTAGGAGTCCAGAGTCAGCTTTGGAGATCAGTTAGGTTACTATATAACATTTCTGAATTACTTGGTCATGTAGAGTAACATTACATCAGGGTGCATGCCTTGCTCAATTGAAATAATTAAAAGAAAAATATAAGAGATTTAGCTGGCTACAATAGTAAGAAGAGTAGACATCCATTTTATATCACTGGCAGTTAAACAACACCAGTAGCAGTCTAAAGACCGGGATCAAAGGCACAGTCTGTAAAACACCGTATTAATTAAAAGACAAAGCTTCCATTGCAACCAAACACTTGGATTATCTAAATTGAGTAGTGAAATACAAGTATAACATGCCAATGGTATTAAACCTTATTATCTGTATTACAGCCTACCAAATCACTATTTTTACTTATAGCAAGTATTTCCCGTGCCTCATAAATCACGAAAGCAAGGAGAGTAGAAAACTGTTTCGGTAGTTCTAAGCTAAGATGCTACATCCAAAATATCACATTAGTTGCAACAGTTGTAGAATAGCTGGACAAAAGCATTTACATTACATTCATTAAAATCAAGAAAACAGTAAATCACGTGTGAAATATGAGCAAGCAATTCCTTTTGAGAAAATGAGAAAGCGATTCATCTCAGAGTACAAAAAGAAACAACAATGTGCAAGCGATTCAATTCAGACAAAAAACATTCAAGTTCCCTTTGTAATTTGCTTTATATCTAACGCCACTGGCAATTAAAATAAGGGACCCTCACATTCAGTGATATAACTGGTAGTAGTATTCAAGAAAAATTAGTCTTATTTGGAAATTATATTTTGTACATGATAATTCCAGGAAAAGACATTTCAGTGTTGTGGAACATTTTGAGGCAGTTTCATTTTTTTTCAGGATTTAAAATAAAGAAAGATAAAACAAAGGCTATATCAGTAAACTATGTTCCCGCACATGAATTGATTTAGTGGTACCTATATTTTTAGAAACATGATAAAAGGAAGTACTTAGAATAATTTTTAATCCATACACCATCATGGCAGCTAAAGGTATTTTGGAACAGACTGAAAGACAGTGCAGAAAAATGAGAAGTTGGAAACACTTGACTGTGGATAAAGATAGTAAGATACAAGCAGCAAAATGATTCTAGTTTCTTAAGTATTATTTACAGGTAAGGTGTATGTTTATCAACCACTTTATAAGTTGTTTATAATTATTAAATAATTGAATGAATTTGAGAGGGAAAGAGGGCAAAAGTTAAGTGGGACAAGTTGTTTCTCCTCACGTAGTCAAGATGGTTTAGGATTACCAGATTTGAAGGGATACTTTAGAGCTGTTCAATTAAGTCTTGTATACATAACACATGCAAAAAAATTACAAATCAAAGTGTAAAATAATTTTGAAATAGGGGAGTTCACAAAATAAGGAGAGAGTAGTATTTTGGATGCAGCCCATTAATGATTCTCCACATTTATAACCTCCTCTTAACTCAAAGCACAATGCCAAACATATGGAAAACTTCTCTTACCAAATCCCTTCCCAAACAACCTCAGCCAGAAAATGCCTCCAATTTCAACCCTATTTCCGTCCTCCCTGTACTTGGGGAAAATACTTGAAAACTAATTTACAACCAGTTCTTCACTACCATCTCCTCACTCTTAAACAGCATAGACTCTGGGCTGGTCAGAACAAAATTACAGTGCTATGGTCACTTGCAGGTCAGATCCTTCTCAACATGGTTAAAGGAAACCTTTTAGGAGCACTCTTTATTGACCTAACCAAACCTGTTGATCTTATTGACCACCTCTTCCTCCTTCACTTTCAAAGAAATCACAGTAAGTTCCAGCATACTCACCTGTTCCAAGATTTCTTAAAAAAAAAAGTTATTTCAGATTCAAAATTGGCTCATCCATATCACCTTCAGCACCCCTTACTAAAAGAGTTCTCCAGGGCTCCATACTCACCACATTGTTGTTTTCACTATTTATTAAGAAACTGCCCTCAAATATTTTCTATTGCTCTTTATGCAGACAACATGGTTATCCTTTGATTCAGTCCCTCAAAGACAACTATTCAAACCCATCTTCAGTCTGACCCCAACTCCCTTAATTCTTGGCAAACAGCCATAAACTACTCCTAAACCCCATCAAAGCAAAAATTATAATATTTAAAATACCACCCACAAATGCTGAAAAAAATCTTATATATCCCAACATGACAGATCTCAATGGTGCCCCAACAGAAATACCCCCTTTCTTTAAATACCTAAGTTTGCGACCTTATCAGTCATTAACTTCCATAACCAAATTGAAAATACAAGGAAAAAGATCAGCTGATCAATCCTCATTTATTCTGTCTGTGGAAAATATGTCCCTTTCTCTAAGGCAGCTAGAGCTGTAATAGGGAAAGGAGTCATCCTTGTTCAGCTTGAATATAGGCTCTCTGTCATAACCATAGGCAAAAATGATTCACTCTCCAGTCCATTAAAAGCAAAATCTGTCAATTCGTTATTAACCACCCCACCCAGAAACACAACTGAACCACACTTTTCAAAACCAGATGGCTCCTAGTCTCCTACAGATTCACCCTACCATAAGAGTCAATTCTTTTCAAACTTCTTCAACCAGGTACCTTCCTGTCTGTTGCTGTCAAACACCATAATAAAACCACCATAACGTCTCCCAAATAACTCTCACCCCAATCCCCCCAAACCAAACTACGCTTTAGCAAATATGCCTCCTCCATTCTTGCACCCAAACTCTGGCAGTCTCTCTCCATCACCTAAAAAACATCTCACCTTTTCCTACTTTCAGAACACAATTGCAGATACACCTCCATCAAAAGTCTGACTGTAAGAGCTTTTCCAGTGGACACATTACTCTGACTTACTGTTCCTATCTGCTGCTTACCTCCCATATTTAGTATTAAAATTAACCTACACTTATTTTTTCTAATCTGTCAATAAGAATTGCTCATTGTTTCAATTGTCTGCAGGTACTCTCTACTTTCTGTGATTGTACAATGATTGTGAATTAGTTATGTTTTTTTTGTGTGAATTTCTTTGCCTTGGCTGTGCATGCAAATCATCTGTAGTGATCAGTGCAATACCCTGATAAACTAAATTAAAATAAAATAAAGAACAGTAATAACAACCATACAGAGTATTATATTTTTAAAGTAGCAGAAAGTATTCTAAGAACTATAACTAGCACAGGAATGGAAAAAGATTTTACCAGCAGAGATGACTGCAAGTAGGGACATAGGAAATAAGCAAGAGGGGGCTGGAGTTTATTGGAGGAAATTAGCAATGGAGCCAAGGTACCGGGAGCAAAATAACTAGGGAAGGAAACGTAATAGAGTGGGATTAGGCCAAACCGATGTTCAGATTGCAGCCTGCATGCTGCCGTCTCTACCAGGGATTTGATTACAAATTATATGCAATGAGAACGGATAGCAGCGTTAAGTGAAAGACTAACCCAGGTTAAGTTTTTAGTTGGGTCTAGAACAGAAGCTACTGTTAGAAAAGCGATAATTAGTAGGACATATAAAATAGTGCAAAATATAGGAATACACAGAGACAGAACACTTGTTTGGCTCCCAAGTATAATAGAAAGTCAAGAGGGTTTAGGATTTTTGCATGGAAGTATTTACATAGTTTATACCCCAAGCAGACTTCAGAGAATTTTTCCTCAGGTTGATAGCAAATGCTGAAGGTATGATGGCAAAGAGAGAGGTAAGTGAGAACATGTTTTCTCGGAATGTAATGAGTTGGCAGAATTTAATAGTTCCCTACAGGGTACATTTGTCAGAAATGTTGAGGGAGCAAATTGTAACTAAGGAAATGATTCTTTTGATCTGGGATATAGAAACTGAGCTGCCTAGACATAGAAATGCATTGTTAGGTTTAATGCTATTGGCTGTCAAAAAACAGTGCAAATCTATATTAACCATAATCTAATCTAATCAACCATAATGGAGTTGTTGTAAAGGAAATAAAAGAATTGGTAAACTTACTTTCTTTATGGTCATAAAGTAAAGAGAAAATCAAATACTCAACCACGCAAGCATGTTCCCTGCTAAGTGTGCTTGGTATGCCCCAACCTGGCTAATGCTTCTGTATATCACACAACAAAGGGGAAAGTGGGCACCCATATCTCACCCCTCTGGTTAATTAGAAACTAGATGAGAGTTTGGCTCGTACCTTAATTTGTGCCGACGATTGATGAGTATCAAAAATCCCTGGGGAAAACCAGTTTCCATTACCAAAACAAGAATTTCCATAAGAGCCAGTCAAATGCCTTCTTAGCATTTAGGCTTATGGGAAGTAGAGGACAGCTATGTCATTTGTAGCCTCCAGTAAAATGGCTGTGTTAAATAGATTATTGCAAATACAACATCCTCTGACAAAGCTTGTTTGGTCATTATTGAGGATAGTAGGTAAAATTCCTGTCAGACTACGATAAACCATGTATAGTCATGACTGAGAACTTAAACTGGGTGAGAGGAAGTAGGAGATAATTGCTTGATTCCAGGAAGGGGAAGTTTAGTAGTTATACATTATTCTTTTAACCCCTGCGTAAAGTGTTTAATAAAAGGGACCTCTCCCGTGCTATACATTTCCATGTGAATGCCATCTGGGCCAAGGGTTTTATCCCTAGGGTGATTGGAAAGGGACCTCTCCTATGGTATAAATTTCCATGTGAATGCCATCTGGGCCAAGGGTTTTATCCCTAACCCAGAATAAGGGTATCAGGTGGTGCAAACCAACTGCTTTACATGTCTCTCATTTGTGATTCAAACAGATCCCCCTGCCAGAGAAGCAATCTAGCCTTCCAGTGTGTTGAGTACCTATGAATATCAGGTCTGAAGCCTCTCACTAAGGAAATATGGTTGTAAAGTAAATTAGCAAGAAAAATAAAGTACACAGCCATGCAAGCATGGTCCCTTGTGACTAATATCTTGTTGATTCTTCAACAGGATCTATACCACCAGTATTAACATGTTAAAATGCCTGGGGGGTCACAGAGAGATAGAGATGTCAAGCACCCCATCTGCCTAGGATAGGACCTAGCAAACGCCCTCAGGGTCTGCACTGTCAGTGCCTGTGGCCCAGCCTCCGCTTCATCTCTAGCAAAGTTAATGTTCCAGTTTCCTCCTCCAAAAGCAGAGTGCAGTGTTTCAGTCAAACTCCCCAAAACACCACACCCTTCTGAAAGGAGATCTGCTCCCTCATAACTTAAGCAGCCTGTCTAGGTGTAACACCTGGCAGACTATATAAAGTAATGAAATTATGGAATTTCCTACAAAAGAGCCTATTTGCAGCAACATAGTGACCCCATGGGTCTGTCAGGATATCCAGGATGCAGAAGGGGAACATTCAAGAGACCAGTATCACCATCCCTCTTCTTTGCTGGGAGAAGGTAAATGCCATTGTCCTAAAACCTATCCTATCTAGCTGCTCATGTTCTTTTAAGGAGAGAAATGTCTCATGGAGAGAAATGATTTATGATTATGCTTCCTCAAGTAAACCTGTACCTGTGCTTTATTTATTAGCATCTGTTTCTTGGGAAAGTCCAACTTGATAGGAAAAAACCTTTTCATTGTGGAAGTCTGGGGAGAAAAGCTCCACTGAGACTACAAATGTAACATAAATTCATAATTAGTGGCATTAAATGCACAGCTACCATGGTTATGCATGCACAAAAATTTAATAGACTCAAGATATTGAATATTTGTAAATAATAAACATAAAAATCATGTAAGACTTATAGTGATTGACAGAAATATCAAGAATTGTTCATGTGGAGAGAGAGACATTAAAATGGATTTGAATTTATAAGTGGGTTGTATTGCATGTAGTTAAGGATGTTATGGATTGTATCGTAGAGTAGAGAGGTAGAGGAAGATTTAGTAGTGATTACATATTCTACTTACGTGAAAAAGTGGTCGTGCAACAGATAGTATTATATTTGTGTAATTTCCTGCTAGTGCACAATAATAAAATAAGGAGAAGCTGAGTGTCAGAGAGATAAGACATTAAGGGTAGTAAGAATTAAAATATGAGTGACAGTGTAAGGAAAAGGTTTTTAGGTTAAACAAGAGTGTTAAAATAGAGATACCCCGGGATTCATGAAGCTTGTGCCAGGCGCAGGCATAGTGTAGGTGGTATAATGCCAAATATGGCCGTCAAGCGATTCAGGTACGATCCAATTCCACGTGCACTACCGGCGTACGCCAGAACTGCGTAGCCCCAGGCTTAGGTATGCTAATCACCCCATGCGCAGTGTCGCACCATTCAAATGAAGGCATATAGTGATTCATGAAGTGGTGCAGGCGTAAGCCCACGGAAATGTAAACCAAAAAACACGGTTTACATTTTCCCAAACAGAACATCGGAGCTATGGAAGCGGGCCAGACCCATGTATCACAAAGTTAACATATGCCAATGGCGAAATACACAGCCAATGGCATAAGAAAAGATGCACAACACGTAAAAAACAACATTTAATGTCATGTCCACAGTAACGCACAGCACAACCGCAGGGCATGTGTGCGGAAGCTGTAACATAAAGAAATAATATAAAAATGTCATAAAATTGCAACGTAATAGAAATCAGGTTTACAGCATAATACACAATGGTAGGCATGGAACACCACAACCAAGGTGCAAGGGTTGCTAAGGGCCTGTGATAGTGTCCGGCGCGGTAACTATGAATTAGTAGTCAATGCCATGCAAATGAGGCAGATAATACTGAATCCAAAATGTCCCGCCGGATGAAGGTTGTACCATATGGCGCAGCGGTATAACACCGAGGAGTGGCTCAGAGGAGATACATGACATCAGCAGAGGGGTGTGCCACCTGAGCAGTAAGCACATTGGAGCAATGCAAATCTGGCCTGTCCGTTGCTAAGCAAAGCTGCAGGACAGGGGTGGGGAGGAAGGTATAGAATCATTTAGCTGAGAGCACACATGGTGCCCAAAAGCGCATGTGTACAGGGATGAAAACGTGCCCAAAACCCAGTAATCGGATGCGCCGTGAACAACAGTACAAACAGAAAGGTCAGGGGAAGAAAAGAAGGAAATGCGGAAGTAGGGTAATTGGAGTACTAATGAGCAATCAACACCAATTAACTCACGATGACCAATCGATGGCAGCTGACAAGTCTGCTTGCAGAAACCTGCAAAACAGGATAGGGGAGGCATTGAAATGCAAAGAAAAGAGGGGAAGTATTGGATTGCAAAGATAGGAGACCTGACACAGCAGACCAAAGCAAACCAACAGCAGATCGGCAGTAGCACACATAACATAAGATACGCCAGGTCCAGGAAAGTACAAATGAAAGTAGGCTGCTGGATGCATGCCAGAAAATGGTAGGTGCAACGTGCAGAAATGTAAAAGGAAGGTCAAGAGGTAATCCACGGCAGCCAAATGTAATTCAACACCAAAGGCACCACAATAGTAGTTCCGGCAGTAAAACACATAAGATACCCTGTAGCTACGATCGTACATACACACCCTATGACATCATCGGTGTTCACAGCACAATAGTATAAAGTGTGAAAGCACCCTACACACACCTGTGTATTCCAAAACACTGCACCATAGGTGTAAACACACGGGGAACTTTTAAAATGTATATGTTGGGAGCTGCCATAGCTGTGATTCATCAGCATGTGTTAGAGACTGACGGTGTTGTGGAGGATGATGCCAACAACCACCGCAGGCCTCGGAGGAGAAGGAGAGTGTTCAGACCAAGGGTAACCTACCAGGGGCTACATGACCTGGAGATAGTAGAGCGTTACAGGGTGGACAGGGACATCTTACAGCAAATAATGGAGCTGAGCCGGCCACGCCTGAGAACCAGAAACAACAGAGGGGAACCCATCCCAGTGGACACGAAGGTATGTGTAAGCCTGCGAATACTGGCCACAGGTACCTTTCAACGGCCAACTGGAGATATAATGGAGATCTCACAGGCATCAGCATCCAGGGTACTACACCAGTTCCTGGATGCCATGTTACCACATGCCAATGAGCAGATATACTTCCCCCAAACTCAGGAGGAGTTGGCCAGCAATATGCACCACTTCCACCATGTGGCACACTACCCGGAGGTACTGGGTGCGATACACTGCACGCACATACAAATCAAGTGACCACCCGGTGAGCATGGTAGGTGCTACATAAACCGCAAGGGATTCCACTACATCACTGCCTGGTCGTGTGCAATGCCCAGGGCATTATCATGGATGTGTGCGCTGGCAGCCCTGGAAGCTACCATGACTCCCATATCTGGCATGCCTCACAGCTGTATCAGGTATTTGTCAGGGGGGACATCCCACATGGCCATCTTGTGGGGGATGCTGGCTATGCACTGGAGCCATGGATGATGACTCCCATCAGAAATTCACACACACCCATGGAAGAACGCCATAATGAGGCACATGCACAAACCAGAATCATCATAGAGCGTGTGTTCGGGATGCTGAAATCATGGTTCCGGTGCTTGGATACATCTGGTGGAGCCTTGCAGTACTCTCCAGGCACGTGTGCCCACATCATCATAGTATGTGCCATGCTACATAATATGATCCTGCGGAAGCAGCTGCAGCAGGGACAAAATGGTGAAGGCCCTCATAGCCCACCGCAATTGCCAAGGCCATTACAGGCACAGAGGGATTCAGACCATGAACACACTGTGCCAGCCCCAGTAGGCAGACGGAGGCGTGCCCAATATGCCTACGCCTTGGCAAAGAGGGAACGTATAGCACATACTCTAACAGTGTAGGCCCCTATGGACTGACACCTCTCCACCTGCACACACAGTAAAATGGATGGCACACAAACATGACCACCTGTAAATTGTAATGTATAGGTGGCCCAATGTGTGACTCCTACATAGGCAGCCCTCAAACACTGTACACACAACAGCTAGTGGAACACGGAATGTCAACACCTGAACAGTACATGAGCCTTACAGCATATGGTGGTGCTGTGTGCCTGTCACGTTCCCTGCCATATATATATATATATATATATATATATATATATATATATATATATATATATATATATATATATATATATATATATATATATATATATATATGTACACATATGCATATATATAACAGATAGAAAGAGCAATAGAGTGATATATGTTGATATAGATGGATTCAGCGATATCTGCAAATATAATGGATAGTTCAATGACATTCATAACACCTTGGAGGTACAAATAAATAGGATACCGCCAACTATGGAATGTGTAACATACCGACATGCGTAACCACGAGGCTGAAAGACCGATAGAACACAGTACCGGAACAGTACAGCCATGAGTAATAGTATGATGATTTGAAGGGACATTTAGTCAATGCTGCCGGTGTTGCGGTCCACGTAGGTACTGTGTTCAACTGTGTTTGTGAGTGCCGTAGTCTGTGTATGTGTGCGTTGAGGGTGCCGTGTGCGTCTCTGTGTGACTGTAATGTGTGTCTGTGTCCCCAACATGTGTCTGTTAGTGCCAAGTCAGAGGTAGATCAGTATGGTAGATGTGGGTATAGCTAGCCATAGGCATACGGTTACCACCTGTCCCACAGTAGGAGGGACAGCCCCACCCTGGGCAGGTGTGTCCTGACATAAAACAGTACAAAGGGCAAATGTCCGAGATGTTAGGACATTAATATGTCCCATATATAATGTAATAGTCATATTTAATAGTTATGCCTGTATGTAAGAAACGTAAATGTTAGATGCAATATGATAAGTAGCCAAAGTCCCACAACAATAGGTATGTATTGAGGATAAAAGTATGTGCTAACCTGTGTACTGACCGTGGCTACGTATTGGCCTGTAAACACTGCTGTGTGTCCCGCAAGTGTCCAACAATGACCATATGAAAAGGTGGCAACCCATGGCAAACAGGTTCTTTTACCAACACAACCGCAATGACTGCAAATATCTGGGTCAGAAATACAAGGGATAGCTGTCACACATATCCCTTGATATATCGCTGCAATTCCGGAGGTATACAAGTAGCAAGCTCACCTGCAGATGATATAGAAACCATTTAACAATGGCCCAACGTACAATCCCATAACATAAGTCTACTAACTGTTAGCTCTCTAATTAGGGACGGAGCCCACACACATATATATGGAATATGTAGAAATGCAAGGCCCACAAACCTGTATATGCTACGTACACCCACCGACATCCCCCACACTAGAAACTAAAGCAATACAGACTGTAATAGCAGCACAAACATCCAGTCAGTCAATTACATCTGCAGAACCCTCAACATACCATGTGAGAGACACAATTAAAGGCATCATGCAAAATTGCAGACGTTGTATAATGGAACAAACAGCCATGTTACAGGTTTTGTTTGCAATAGTCCATTATTAGACGTTGGGATGACAGGTACACCCACATGTTGAACCAAATACTCTACCTGTCACACACAATCCACGGGAGACATGAATCCAAAGTATACTTGTGTCCATGCATAGCAGTTGCAATTACACATAACAAAACACAATACAGACCGTCTCCCCGAAGGTAGGGCAAATAGGCAACTCCCAAGTGGAGAATTCAATTATACCCCACTGTTGCCGCGTAATTGGCGAATGGAATAGCTGCACAGCTGATATGCAAGTTATTAGTCACTCAGGAGCACCAATTGGCGGGATGAATCCACATGTTACAGGTATCGACGTATATAAGGATGACTTGCCAGACATTCAAACCATATGCTCATACCGAATACCAGTTGAAACACTGTGAGAGAGATAGAAACGAAACACCGTAACAATAACAAGGTATGTAGAACACCCGATATGTAAGGTTATGTATAGCATGATCTGTATTAATTAGTTTTACTGTATGTATAGCCTGGTTTGCATTAATTAAACGTGTCCGCAATGCATAAAGTGGGAAAAGGTATTTATGTAGTGATGTCTTGCTGAGCACACTAACGCTTGTAGAAACTGTGCGTTCAGCAGTGGGACACAAGGTACACATCACAGACACCACAAGGGATGCTACATGAGGGCGTTAAACAGAACAATTTCATACAACCCGCCGTCAGTGGTAGGGTATGTCCAACAAGGACGTGCCATAGCAGGGGATAGTATATGTTGATATACTGTCACAGCATGCATGTGTATGGGCATATAATGTCAATGACATATCTAAGGTGGTCCCGCTGTGCAAGTATGCTTTGCATTATGGGATACTATGTGAAATATGTGTAATGTATAGTATTGTAGGTAGATATGACAGATATTCTACACAGCATAACAGGCATATCATGCATACCAAAGGTATCGTCTATTGGCATGTACAATAACAGGATACATATGGCTTGTAGGCATGGGACATTGTAATAGCATGATAGCTAATCTAAATGGAAGGGCTACCAAGTAACCATGCACAAAGGACATGTAATAGCTTCACAGGTGCATAGTGGGGTACTATGCAGTCTGGCAAGTCCATGTGTAAGCACAACTACAGTGTACCAGTGGCACCTCTCTAGGGTAGTGTCCTGTGAACAGCAGAGCCTTGTGTCACCTGCACCTCTGCACAGTACAGCCACTGCAGTGATCCCAGGCCTACATGTGTCTCCCAACCACCAAGGGAGGTATCACATGAACAGTGCTACTGAGTGTCCCTGCGTGATGTACATAGGACTTATGTTCCAAAGCATGGTGAGTGTCTGGTTTGGGAATGTAACCCTCAAGCACATCCCACTCATTGTGGCGTGTGTGCACATATCCATGAGCATGTTGCTCACAGTGGCTTTTGCTTATGTCGCGTATGAGGAGTATATCCATTAATAATGTTGTGGACATGGGCCCTGTCTGATCAGCAGAGGTCACCCCTGAGTATGTAGTATGCAAATGTGTACAGATGTGGTGTCCATAGTGCAGTTGCATACTTAAACTGTCGGAGCTCAGTAAACGTCATGGCGTGTTAATGTTGTGGTATGTAAAGCTGTAGCTGTTGTGTAAGGTACACCCTAAATGGGGTGGTGTACCCTTGAATGTGTGTAGAAGTCTTGAGTTCAGAGGTACAATGGGTGCCTATGTACCAGCTACACACCCAGTACAGATAAGTGTGGCCACGTAGAAGGATATCCACACCACAGTGGCAATATGGTAACCACAGGAGTGGGTGCGACATATGTGTGTACTGCAAACATGTACAATGTGATATGTATGTAGGGGACTACCACCCATGTGATAGTCAGTGGGTGAATGGTGTAATGCAAAGGTGATGTTCATGCACCTTGTGTCATGCAGCTTGACGCCATGATAGTCATATCATGTATCTGTCACAGCGACACCCGTATGGATGGAGTCATTATCAGCTGGTGGAGCAATCATGGCACTTTGTATGCAGGGGGTTGTAAAGCTAGGCAGGGAAAGTCCCCTGTGCTAGCCTGTACCACAGGGAAGCATATACTGAACATGAGGGGCCCTATGACTGAGGACTGTGGTATGCCAAATGTAACTGACATGTAGTAGGTACTATGGTATGCTGGCCTCACTGTGTGTGTCCTGTCCATGAGCCACATTGCATAACATCCTGAGACATAGGGTATGATGTGCAGGTGGATGTGGATGTTGTCAATACCAGAATGGAGAATGGTGCTGAAAGGCAATGAGAGGACAATGTAGGATGTGTGGACTCCCGTACCATCAGCAACTGCCCTGGTAACTGTATGAAAGGAGTCCACCAGGTGTAGGGGCCATGCTCTGGCCCTAACAAGCCCAACCCAGGTGGCATCAAAGGACGGGAGCCCAACAATGTCTCTGTGAATGACGTCCTTGATGATGTGCCCCATAGCCATGCAGAACAGTCCAGTCAGGTGTGTAGGACTATAGTCCCACTCGTGCATTGTGGTGCCACCTGTGTGTAGTGTGATAAATGCTGCTGTGTGCCATTCAGGGGCTACAATGTCTGAAACAAGGCTATTACTGAATATGGTGGCCTAGTGGGGAGACATGTCATTCAGAGGTTTGTGGACATCACAGCCTGGGACGTTGGAAGGTGACATGGGGCCAGTGTCCCAGGACATATAGAGTGCAGGTTAGTACTGTGTAGGTGTGACCACAGGGACACCACAATGTTCCTGTATGGATTGTGGCTCTGTAGTGAGTGAGAGGGTGTAATGTTAGCATTGAATCCATCCTCCAGCATGTTGCCAACATCACCTGGGTCTGTAATGTTCCTGAGTGACTGTTGTATGTGACAGCAGATGTGGGTGTTGCCATCGACTACTGACATACCACCATAATGCCTGGTGGTACACCCCGGAATGTGTCGCAGTCATGTTTACGTAGCTAGTCTTGGAGTATGTGATGAGGGACCCTGTGGCCCTACCAAGGCTGACCAGTGAGCTACCCCACCCATGGGAATGTACACCACTGTGCAACAGCCTACACCTGTTGTTGTACATCATATGTCCATGGAACATGACCACCAGAGTGGCGTCTGTTATCTGGTGTGTACCATCATGGCTCTGTGTGGAATAGCATGATCCATGCAGTTGTGTACATACTAATGAAGTGCACTGGGGTATGTTTCACCATTTGTATGTGCATCGTCCATCTGCACGGGTGTCATGACATTAACAACTGCTGTCAGAAGACGTCTGTAGTAGGTGTTGTAGTACTCATGTACTGTGTATGCTGTGATGGGTGTGGTGCCGGGATGTGGCTAACAAGGTTGATTAGCATATGTTTGGAATCCACCAATGAGGGGATAACCCCAGGTGTGTAACACCAGTCACATGGTGGTAGTGTTCATGTCAAGGTTAATGTAGGTCTTGGAGGTGGTGTGTATGGGTTGATCCAGCAGAGCGGAGGTTATGACTCATGGATGTGTTGGTACATGAGTGGCTATCCCAGTTAAGTGTGGGGTAGTGTCAGTCACACATCAGTAGTAGCTGTCTGAGCCCCACTGTCCAATATACCAACAAATGAGGTATGTTAACCGTGGGGTATGATGTTGACTCTGTAGCTTGTTACAATGTGTATAGTGGTCCCGGACACAGTTAGTTGCACGTGGAGCACCTCTGATGCATTGTGCTAAGTAACTAGCCAGGATGTGTGCACAACATAGTGGGATATGGGAACCCCATAGCTGTGGGTGTGCCGGTCCAGGTATGTGCCTGAAAGGTATGGTCTGTCTATAACCTGTCATTGCAGGTGTGCTCTGCAGAGCCTAGAGGCAGGTCCCAGTCACTGCAGAGATGTTGGAGTGGTGCATTATAAGGTGTGCCTTGCCTGCGTGCATCACAGAGGAAGATGCAAGCATTGTGTCACATGACCCCATGTCATGCTTGCCAGTTCCCGTTCTGCCGGTGACTGTTATTGGAAACTGTGCAAGACAGGCAGTATAGAAGCAGCAAGAGCCTTACATGTGAGCTGTACTCCCAGGGCTGACAGGTGCAAGTCATCTGTGCCACAGCATTGTGTTTGACCAGGTCAGTCAAAGCGGACAGATACCAGATGCCTGTGGAATGACAATAGGAGCATAGGCAACTGTTGAAGTGACACGGTCGGTCGTTGTACAGTGGTATCGTGTCCAGATGAATGTATAATGCTCCCCAGGGCTTGGCCCACACCCTCACGGCTATAAGACTGGTGAGCTATTGCATGTCCCTGCACACGTAGTCTGTAAAGTGGCATCTCAGGGCAGTCACACTAACATGGAGAATGACAGTCACATCATACCTGGTGAGGTGTGGCATGGGTGCATAGGTTATGTTGCAGAACCAGTTACCCGACAGCAAGATGTAAGCTACTATCGCCTTGTGTAGCCTGCTGTGTGGAACTGCAGTGTGACTCCATACAGAGTCACCTATGACTGGTGTGTTGTGAATGTTATAACTCCCTATTGGCTGTATGTGATGGGCACACATGAGTCTGTGGGCTATAAGTTGGTGATGTTGTCTTCCATGATGGGGGCTACCTCTGGTGCCTACACAGAGTATGGAGATGTACTGCACAAGTTGTCCTCGTAGGTGTGGCCTGTGGTGGAGATCATGTGAGACTATGTGATGGGTGGGGTGTGTTGCGAATGTTACACATCCCCACATGACTGTCAGGTGCAGTCAGGGTTGGTGACAGCATTAACCCCAGCCATAGCTGTCAACCTCCTGTCCCCAAAATGAGGAACATTAGCCCTCATAATGTGTGACAAATGGGCAAAACATGGAACACTTACAACTGGCTTACTAACAGCTTCAACTAGGAAGGGCATATGATGGCTAAAATAGGCTGGTTTTACGTATAAAAAGATATTCTAATGAATTAATATGATTCCCATCTATTTAGCCATGGCTAGCAGGTAAACAATTTCCAACAATGAATGTGTGACAGACCCTTTCAATGTGGAACCTTGAGAAACATGCACTTTTAAGACCCCAAATGAGGTGTTCCTCGTAATGAGGTACACTTGAGAGCTCTGCCCCAGCACGGCTGCAGAAGTGCATCCCCCACAGGCTGTAGTGTCGTATGTTGGGAGGTGAGCATTGAATGTGTACATGAGACAATTGCTCTATTGCCACATGTACGACATATCCATCATATAGACAGGCAGTAGCACTGGTACATGACAGTTGGACATGCCTGTATATACAACCATGTCCCACAGGATATGTGCGTTACGTGTGTACAACAGCTGTTGTACCATAAGCAAGCTGGGAAGTGTAGGACAGCCAGTGTACCTGTGGGAAATGGTGTGGAATGGGTGCTATATTAATCAGTAGCTCATGACATGCTCACAAGTTCTGAACAAGTGCCTAGCATGACCATACAATACAGATAGAGAGTTGGATAATATCAACCCACAAGTGGTGATGACAGTCATTTTGGGTGGCACCGCACTATAACCCTGCTGAGTATGGTGTGCATGTCCATGAACCATTATCACTGTAGATGTTAGCAGTACAGATGTACAAGACAGCATGGATGTTTGATTACAAATACCTTTGTATGTCACAGGAGTGGTCCACCAGTGGCCTGTTGACAGACTCACAAATTCAAAAGGTGCAAGAGTGACATGTGCACATCACACCAGTGCCAGCTACAGTAGAACAGGGTTAATGTGTTGTACCCCACCCTCATTGTAGTCCATACCACACAGACAAATGTTAGGCATCTGTGTATGTAAGGCTGTGAATGGCCATGACCTATCAGTATAGCTGTGTCAGTGTTGTGAACAACATACAGAATGGGCTGTGTGGGTGAGGTGTGTGACATATGTGCACAGTCTGATGGATGATACCAGCATTGCCACTACTAGGTGAACATCCCTGTACCCATTAACTACTACCTAGGCTGTGGTCAACATTATGGACACTGTGTAAGGGATGGTGCTGTGCAGTGCACCCCCGACTTGGTGACATCTCCAGGCCCCTTAGGTAGTCATATGAGGTACCCATGTCATGTCAGGGTGCCATCCATGAGCATGGAGATCACTGGACAGGCATATACAGCACTGTGGTGACCAATATTGGATCACATACCACCTTTAAGGGGTAATGGCTATGCGTGGATGTGCGATACCAGCCTTCACAATCCTCACCTCCACTATGCAGCATGCTGTCTACCTTGCAGAAAGACATTTGCTACACCATGATGATGGACATGCTACATGTCCATATCCTGATCTGTAAGACATATGTCATGGACAGCTACCATCCTAATACTAGGATCGCCACAGGCTGGACTGATCCCTGTGCCATATATGTGACATACTCTTGCCATACCATGCAACCCTGTCCATCAAAGCTGCACATGTCATCCCAGTCATACATGGTGTGATGGCCGCATGGTAGATGTACTATCAACTGACTGGATCAGTAATGTGGCACTGATGCACCTTGCGGTGGCATAATGGCTGTCTGTTACAGCTTGGAAACCGTGCCCGCACATGCTATGGTTGATAACCATCCCTGCGGATGTCGTCTGACTAGCCATTGTCCCATGTCTATCACATGTGCAATACAGGCGATCCGTGGCAGGATGTTGAACAGTTATACAGTGCTGTGTAGATGTATATGGCAAAACACATGCATGTACAGGTGTCCATGCGTATGTGTGCATTGTCACTGCTCAGGTCCATTACGGATGTGTCTGTGTTGATATGTGACATATACACAGCATCCAGGTCAACAGCATTACCGTGGACAGATCCAGGCATGTGCAGATAGGTAAGAACACAAGTGCAGGCAAATAGACATGCCCACAGCGAGACAGCATTCACATGGAGTATGAACACTGTAATGAGGTGACACACACTGCTTCGCAAGGGATGGCTTGCACCTGTCACCCCTGGGCTTCTGGATATTGGCCAAGGCTCTTGCCACCCCCATAGTGCCTTTTTTAGGCAAGGCTCAAATGACAAACCTACCTCCCTACAAAACACAAGTGGAAAAAAACTAAGGGTAATGCTGCTCAATGGCAGAAGTCTAAACCTCAAGATGCACACCCTCGAAGCCCTCCTCAGTATGGAAAACATCGATGTCTGTGCAGTGACTGAAACCTGGTTCAAGGCTCCTGAGAGCACCCCAGCACTATCAGGTTTTACCTCATATCATGCTTTCCGGCCCCAAAACTTGGACCGAACCACAAAAGGAGATGGAGTATCCATATTCATCAAAGATACCCACACCTCCAGGTTAGTGGCAATGCACGAAGCATTGGAGACCATCCAGGTGCAACTAACTATAGGCAAAACTGCCTTATAGTTTGTAGCATGCTACAGACCACCCTCTCAAACTCAGGAACCCCACACAGCCTTCCTGAAGACACTGGAGAGTATGAATGTCTCTCCAAATACCATCATATTGGGAGACTTCAACTACCCAAACATAGACTGGGAACATTACTCAAGCCCCAACACCCTAGCCCAAAGGTTCCTAGAACTCATAAACTCAAATGAGATGGAACAACTAGTCACCATTCCCACAAGAGGAGACAATATACTAGACCTGATCATTACAAACATGGGGACAAAATGCTCCACACCGGAAGTAAATCCTTCTTTGGTAAGATCAGACCATAAATTAATCTCACTGGAAATTCACATCCTGCCCCCACCCCCTGCACAAAAGACCACAGTGAAGAACTTCTCAAAAGTGAACTTCGCACTTCTTAAGACTGAAGTGGTATCCTTCAAGGCCCCTGGACCAGTGGAAACCACAACCCACACTGCTGAATCCTTTACAAATGCCTTCTACGGGCACCTTCAAGAATGCATGGATCATGCAATCCCAAATTAAACCAAGACCCATTCCCCCAAAGGCAAGCGCCCAGTCTGGCGGACCCCAGCCATAAACAAACTTTACAACAGGAAGAGGAAGCTACTACATGACAGAGCAAAATCCCTAAAAGGGAAGGCATCTCTGATCAGTACTAGCAAAAAACTACGATCATTCATAAAATCATCCAAGGCCAACTTTGAGAGAAAAATCGCAAAAGACACAAAAGACAATCACAAGGCCTTCTTTAGCTATGTTAGAAACCTGGGTGGAAACTCCCAGATATGCTCAGAGTTAGTCCAAAATGACACAAAATACACTGAACCCACTGACATTGCCAACATTCTGGCAGACAGGTTCAGTGCAAATTTCTCCTCCCCCTCCCCCCAAAGGAGAAATAACCATCCCAGCAGAGTGTAGCCTCCCTAACATCTCAGATGCCCAGGTGAGAGCCACCCTCTCTAAAGCTAAAACACAGCATCAATGGGACCGGATGGTGTTCCAGGCTGTGTGCTACATGAACTCCAAGAGGAACTAAACCCACACATAAGGCTGCTGTTTAATCTTAGCCTTACTACAGGATACGCACTCAAAGAGTGGCGTGGCAACAGTGGTCCCACTTCACAAAGGCGGTGCTTCTATGGACCCTGAAATTACCACCCCATAAGCTTGATGAGCCTGGTCTGCAAAGCTATGGAGAGGATCATTATGGAACTCATAAACAAAGACATTGGGGACCTACAGACATTGGATCCTACCCAATTTGGCTTTGTCAAGGGCAGATCCTGCCTTTTGAACTTGGTCGACTTTTTGAAACAGTCACTAAGGCCATTGATGAGGGTAAGGCAGTTCACACAGCCTACCTTGACCTTGCAAAAGCCTTTGACACAATACCCCACTCGGGCATCATAGACAAACTCACCAGATTAAATGTAAACCCATATGTCACAAGATGGGTTGCAAACTGGCTCAAGGACAGAACCCACAGGGTCAGAGTTGCTGGAGCTATGTCAGACTCTAAGCCAGTCGCAAGCGGTGTCCCACAGGGCTCAGTCCTGGGACCCCTCTTGTTCGGCATTTATTTTTCCGAGGTAAAGGCAAACATAGGAGGATTGTGGCTGACAAAGTTCGCAGATGACTGCAAACTGGGTGCCATAATTGATACTCCAGCGGACACAAACATCCTTCAGAGAGGCCTTATAGAAATGGATAATTGGTGCCAGAGCCATGGCCTTAAGCTGAACACCAAAAAATGTATAGTCATACCCTTTGGGAAAAACAAGGTACCCACAAATTACCACATAGGTGGTAATCCATTAAGTACGGAAGAGGTAATCAGGGACCTAGGGACCCAGGTTGACAGTAACCTCTCATTTGACACTCACATTGCCAAAGTGGTTAGGAAGACCTTCTATATTGCCCACCTAATCATGAAGGGTTTCACATCTAGATCAAGAGAGGTCATTGTGCCCCTGTACTCTTCTCTTATCAGGCCAATGATTGAGTACAATGCCCCATTTGGGATGTATCTTACCCGACACCTGCAGCAGTTGGAAAGACCCCAAAAGTTCCTCACCAAGAGGATAAAGGGTCTTAAACATATATCATATGCTGCCCAACTGGAAAAACACCAGCTCTATTCAGTCACATACCGCCTACTCAGAGGTGATCTGTGCCTGACGTACAAGGCCATGTCCAATCCGGAATTAATGGACATGCTCCACCTCAGAAAATACAAATCCATCAGAGCCACGAGAGCAAGAAACTTAAACCTCAACACAGAAATAAATAGGACGTGCTGGAGGGACAGATTCATAACCCAGAGGCTCCCTACACTCTGGAACAGAATCCCTATCCATGTTAGGCAAAGCCCTTCACTAACTCTATTCAAGAGAAATCTTGACGAGTGGATGGGAGATCATAGGTTTACTCCGGGGGTCATCTCTGTGTCACTACTAGACAGAGGCACAGTAAACTAACCCCTAAATGGGCATAGTATTCTCATCCTAAAGGGTGGTGAAAGCCACACACACTCTGGCTTGGCTTATAAATGCCCTAGGGCAGATAGCCTAGTACGAACCTATGAACCTATGAACACATATATGGTGATGATATCCAATGCATAATGGGTGTGACATGTGTGTGACACAAACACGTCAGTCATGTCAGTGTCATGATGCTTTGCAAAGATAACTGTGCAGATGTAGTAGATGTCATAGAAATGTATGTGCAGCAGTATCTCTGTACATCTCTGAAACTGTGACCTGTCACCATCATTATGTCTTACAGATAATGCCCCGTACACGCCTTCCAGCATACAGCCGCCAGGAGGATGATGTCCTCATCCCACAGCTCCATGAGAACTATGACTTGTTGTTCAGCCATGTGCCACAGCATGCCCAGCAGCAGGATGACCTGTTGCAGGATCTATGCAGGAGGGTGAACGATGTGGGTAGCCATAACCGCACCTACCAGCAGATGCGCAGACACTGCATGACTTGATACAACATGCAAAACAGCGTGCCACTGCAATCACCAGGGAACAAGGTGGAACAGGTGGTGGGCCACCAACCCAGCCCCTCTCACACACACACCGAGGAGCTACTGGCCAGTCTGGGGACACCCAGGGAACAGCAGCCACAAACACTAGCTGCCATCGTGGAGGTGGGTGTCTCCCAACCAATGAGCCTGGAGTTGCCTGGTAAGTCAGTACTGCACATATGGCTATTATATCCCATTTAGTTGCATGTGTCACTGTACATTATGTAAAGTAACAACATATGCAAGGTATGTGGACACACATGCTGCATACTACAGTATGCTACTCTGTGTATGCACACATGTGCATACTATATGCTATTACACAGGTGAATGTGTTAACATGCACAGTGCAACCTGTGGCTGTCATACAGTCATGGATAATGCTCATGCTGCTGTATCACCCCTATACAGGTACCTCTGGTGTGCCACACAGACATGAGTCCGTTGCAGGTGAGACTGTCATCAGTATCAGGCATGTTACAGTGTAGATCTATTTGCCATGTGGCCAGTTAACACTTGCACACTTGATGTTTGTTCCAGTCACGATATACAGGTCGCATCACCCATCATTCACACAGGCCACCCATGTGCAATATATACAAATGAAATGATACACCGACTTGAAACCACAGTACTTGTCATTGCGACATGTGTGGTCAGCTGTGCATACAACGGTGGAGGTTTTCTACAATGGAGGCATATGTAGTATGCATTGAATCAACATGTGTGGTATGCACACAGTACCACACAGTGAGCTGTGCTATTGGCAGCCCACAGGTGTCACCATTGTGTCATATGCCCCTGCATTGGGTGCACACATTGTGATGTGCCACCTGACATGTCCCAGACACTTAGTGTTCTGTCTGCAATATTGTCACACTATCGCATGACCTATACCCCACATACCAAACATATAACCCGTTGTCTGCATAGCCCTGTGGATTGTGACATATTTGACATCTATGGGTGTATGTCATATGGGACAACACAGACATGTGAGATAGATGGCCATCACACACATTTGGCCAACACATGTGCACACATGGCCATGGGGGATGGCCAGAGACATGTAGCCACACGGTACATGGGATGTGTATACACCCTGTTGCACATTGTCCACACATGGTCCAATTATAGCCTTAGTTGACCGATTATACAGTTGATGTGGTACACTGGACATCCTAAAAGCCTGTGCACAGCTACTGGAGGTGTCACTGAAGTCTACCATATACAATCTGTTGAACATCATGACTGTGTCATAGCATGCAGTTATGGCTATGCAATGTGTACATATTATGCATTCTACAGCAATATAGATGCCTCATGATGCCATGCAATGGCACAGTGTCTGTACTTCACACTGTATAGCAATGTAGATGGCTCACACTACCCTCCCATGCTCATGCACATTTGCTAAACATGCATTCTATCTGTAGGGCATACAGAAAACACTGCAATGTGAAGCCCATTATGATGCTGTACATGTGTCAGGACACCATTGTGTCAGACATGTATGCATGTTAATGCACATGTCAGCAGATTACACGGCAAGTTCACGTCAGCCATGTGTACTGTTATCCTGTTCTGGGCCACATGGAGTATCACAGGGATGCATGCATACTACCATGATTGTGTGAACTGCATGGCTACTGATATGACACCTGCTTGCTGTAGTGTGCACTCCAGGGAGGTATGCTTACTAACACTACTAATGTCTGAGCTGCATGCCCTCTGCTGTATCACAAGCATGCTGCATGCCATCTGACAAATCACATGCATGGTGTGTCTGTGTATATGTGTGTGTGTCTGTGTGTGTGTGTGTCTGTATGTGTGTGTCTGTGTGTGTGTGTGTCTGTGTGTGTGTGTGTGTGTGTGTGTGTGTGTCAGTGTGTGTGTCTGTGTCTGTGTGTGTGTCTGTGTGTGTGTCTGTGTCTGTGTGTGTCTGTGTCTGTCTGTGTCTGTGTCTGTCTGTGTGTGTCTGTGTCTATGTGTGTCTGTGTCAGTGTGTGTCTGTGTCTGTGTGTGTCTGTGTGTGTGTGTGTCTGTGTGTGTCTGTGTCTGTATATGTCTGTCTCTGTGTGTGTGTCTGTGTCTATTGTACTTTACAGTATTTCTTTGCATTCACAGGTGATGTAGGTGCATTACCCTCCTGCGGTCCATCTGATGTTAGTGTCCCCACAGATACTAGCGGTGATGAACATATGCATGAGGTACAGGCAGGGTTGTCAGGGGCTGAATCTGTGCCAATGGTTACCATCCCACCTATGTCCCCCTCTTCCCCACACACAGTTCTGCTGCCAACACATACCGCATCACCAGTGGCCATAGAGGAAGGACAGTCAGCGTCTGTTAGCGTGGAACAGGAATGTGTGGTGGCTACAGAAGGTGTGTCTACACACCATGGTGTCAGTGTAATGACTGCAGATGTGCCACACAGGCATGTGGCTGGTGCTGCTCATAGGAGGACCTCTGGCAGACATGCACCTACAGGACAGAGCGCAGCAGCTGGTATCACCAGACGGATGTTCCAGACTGTAATGGCGGCACAGGCACGTGCTGAACGGCAGAACAGAGAAGGGCAGAGGCTGCAGAGGGCTGCTATCCATACCCTAAATGACAACATCCAGGCATTGGCAAATGCTCAACAGCAGATTGCTGATGTTCTGGATAGGTGATTGGGTGACATGGTCGGAATCCTTGATCGAGGCATGGCAATCCGCTAGTGGAAGCTGTCTGTGCTGGAACATCTGGTAGGAGTGAGGCATAGGCCATGTGGATGTAGGCCAGCAACACCACCTAGTGTAGGTCGACTTGAGCGTGCCACCTCACATACCCGCTCCCATAGTGCCAGTAGCAGTAGCAGTGCAGCTGGTGCTGCGCTGTCCACACCAGGACACAGCAGGCCATGTGGACATGGCCCTGGACATTCTCAGCAGGGACACAGTTCCAGCGGACATGTGTCGTCGGACAGTAGCCACTCTGTACCTCCACCTGGTAGTGCCCGTGCAACCCCAGGCAGGCACAGGTCATGTGGCCGTGGACGGACACAGTGAGCTGTACAACCTGGTCTGTACAATCTGGGGCTGTCAATTGTACCCCATGTAGGCCTCACAAATGGCAGAACTGTGTACACACATACACGCACACAGCAAACACAACTGTAGGGCTCCACAACATCCACATGCATTCTGAACAGACATGTCCAATCAACTCACCGGCCCTTATACACACACATGATGTCATCCATTGGTGCAGCCTATGCCCCTGGCAAACATATCACCCTGTGCATATGATGAAGCCTGTGCTGCATCCCTGTCATCCACACCATTGGTGCAGGGTTATGCTCAAATATTCTGATGCACAGGGTGAACAGAATAGTGAGAGGTGTATGTAATATTACCTGTGTATGCATAGTGAGGGATGTGTATGTTGCAGTGGTTGTGTGTGAATACTGAGAGATGTGTATGTGACATAGGTTGTGTACTGTCGACATGCACCGGTCATACCATGTAGTTCAGGTGCAGCATGCATTGTGATGTGTTCACGGTATGTGTCTCGGTTACATCTGTAGAACCATGTTGGTTGTGATACCCTGGTTCCCTCCTATGGTGTACTTGCATGTGCCTACAGGTAGCAGTGTTTTCAGTTCCCCACATGTAACTGTGGATTACTCACAGGCACGTCTGGCAATATCAGCATGCTACATATACCCTCAACCTGACTGTTGGAAACACCAACATGACACAGATGTCCGCACATATACTGCACATGACGCATGTGGTCAGTGCCACAGGCTACACTGGACAGAGACGTGACATACATAGCAGGACACATTACAGGTATGGTGACATGGTGCAGGGGTTGTACACAGCGGTCTGGCCAATGATGATGTGAGGTGTCACTTGGTAGCTGGAGGCCACACTGTGCAGCAGTAGGACCCTGTAACAGTATGGGAACATGGCCACATTCACAGGGTGTACACCACTATAATGCACACCCTATAGTGTTCAGGTGGGGACCCTTGCCTATGTGGTCATCACCCTCACAGTACTATGCACCCACATGATGTGTCACAGAGAAGGAACATGCACAGGTAGCCAGTATGGCTGGGACCTATGGCATCAACAGGGTAGTGCACTGCATCACCATTACGGGTTAGTCACCATGTGGGGTTAATGATCATTTCTCACTGTATATTAGCATACACCCTCACACCAAGCACCAGACATACATACAGACACACACACACTGTGGTGACCACACATGTGTATACGGACAGCCGTGTGTGATGCACCACACCGGCCGACGTCATGCTTCCCACACTGACGTATGTACAGATCTCTACAACGGTGTACAGGGATGTGTAACAACTGGGACATATTCCCCGTGATATGTATCATCTCTGGTCACACATTCGAACACACATGGCAGTGCTGGGAATGATACACCTGCCATATGATGACACGTTTGATAGACATGCAGCGGTATTGATTGCATTATGTGTACCAACGCTATATCTGGCAATTGTGCTGCTATATGCACATGGGAGGTTGTAGGTGTTACAGGTGCCATGTGACATATAGTTGGTAACACCTGACCGCTGTGTATGCATTATGTCAGCACCGTCACGTAACACTGACATAGCGTACTGTTTGCACATGGCATGATAGGATGGTGTGTGACACAAATGTGAGCCACCCCTGCACACATACATCTACACAGGTGGTTCACCACTTTATGTACACACATCCCTCCATATGTGCTGTTTGTATGTCACCGTATACAGGTGTCAATGATGGGTCTGCATTGCGACTGCATGTTGTAGTTAGGTGCAACTATGTTACGGACATCGGCCACTGCACATGCATGGTTGCTGCATGCACAGTACAGATGTCACATGTGTCTCCTGTTGCCATGTTTGTATGCATTGCTATTGTTGGACATGTGTGTTGACATACATAACACATGGACTGTGGTATGATATCACGGGTGTCACAGGTGACCAGTACAAGGGTATGTGTCCCGGTCAACATTGCTACCCCCTGTAGTGTGAGCATTCAACAGACATGGACCCACCTTCCATTTGCATGCGTAGCATTGCTTAGGCCACTGTTATGCACGAGATGCATCACAGGCTATGCTATGTATGTATGTGTTGTGTGTGCAGTCCATGCACACATCCACACAATCACATGTATGACATATCCAGATGTGTGTTCATTGGTGTACAGCAACAGTCATGTGTCACAGCTGTGTAAGGGCCGTGGTATGTCTTGAGCTGACCTGTTCATGTATACTGGTATCGTTGCAATGCATAACACCTGTTGGATCCCTGTTGGTACATGTGTACTCGGCACAGCTGGTGTACACCTCTGTACAGCCCAGTGGTCATGTGTCACATGGTGTTGTGGAAATGTAAGGCTGTGTTTTGCTGCACCGATGACATGGTGATGACTTGACAGCTACAGTGTACACTGCAGTGTGTACGTGTGTGACCTACACCTGTGACAGATGTGATGGCAGCTGTGTGTGTACAGGTCACTGCATGTGTGTGACCGCCCTGTGCGTGAGGACAGTTATACCATACTGTGCCCTTCTGTACTGTGCCCTTCTGTGTGTACACTCCATCTGCATGCACGACAGCCCTTTGCAACAGCTAAGTGTGTGAGCATGCCCAGTATGCTGTTGTGTAGATGGACACACAGTACAGTCCATGTACGCAGTTGTGTAGATGGACACGGTACAGTCCAAACTGAGACCTTCCGTGTTTACACTCCATCTGCATGCAAGACGGCCCTTTGCAACAGCTAAGTGTGTGAGCATGCCCAGTATGCTGTTGTGTAGATGGACACAGTACAGTCCATGTAATGCAGTGTGTAGATGGACACAGTCCAAACTGAGACCTTCCGTGTTTACACTCCATCTGCATGCAAGATGACCCTTTGCAACAGCTGTGTGAGCATGCCCAGTACGCCGTTGTGTAGATCGACACACAGTACAGTCCGAACTGACGTATATTACCAGGTGTGCGGCCATGGCCAGTGACACCTTGTGTCGGTGATGTCCCTCTGTGCATGGGCATGGCCGTTGACATCCTGTATTGCCATGGTGGTCATTCAGGCAACAGATTTCCATCTTCAACGTCAGGATGGATGCCTACTGAGTACACACTGGGTGACTATCTGGAAGGGTGTACTGTCTGTGGTGCGTACTGTGTCTATGTATTGTCATTGTAGTGCTCCACACATGTACAGTTGCCCCGAGTACACCACTGCTGTGTGTTTGTGTACGTCTACCGTGGGACAGTACTATGTCTGATCGTGCACTCTCTATACAATCCCTGCCGGCGTCCTGGCATTTGCGGATGATGACACGCACCTAGAAGAATGCCTGTGGGACTGCTATGTTTAGTAATCTTGGTAGCACGTTCTGTAAATGCATCATGCTGTAGTGTGATAGGGTAGTTAGGTGTAAGTTCGATTCCCAGCCCTGCCAAGTGTGTGTGTGTGTGTGTGTGTGTGTGTGTGTGTGTGTGTGTGTGTGTGTGTGTGTGCGCATGCTCCTGTCTGCCTGGGGACTCAGGTTATACTTTTAGATGCTTCACACCACAGATATATCCTGCTGACGTCTTTGCCTTTGCGGATGTCGACACGCACCTAGAAGAATGCCTGTGGGACTGCTGTGTTTAGTAATCTTGGTAGTGCGTTCTGTAAATGTGTCATGCTGTAGTGTGATAGGGTAGTAAGTTCATTTCCCAGCCCTGCCAAGTGTGTGTGTGTGTGTGTGTGTGTGTGTGTGTGTGTGTGTGTGTGTGTGTGTGTGTGTGTGTGTGTGTGTGTGTGTGTGTGTGTGTGTGTGTGTGTGTGTGTGTGCATGCTCCCGTCCGCCTGGGGACTCAGGTTATGCTTTTAGATGCTTCACACCACAGATATATCCTGCTGACGTCTTTGCCTTTGCGGATGTCGACACGCACCTAGAAGAATGCCTGTGGGACTGCTGTGTTTAGTAATCTCGGTAGCGCGTTCTGTAAATGCGTCATGCTGTAGTGTGATAGGGTAGTTAGGTGTAAGTTCGATTCCCAGGCCTGCCAAGTGTGTGTGTGTGTGCGCATGCTCCCGTCCGCCTGGGGACTCAGGTTATGCTTTTAGATGCTTCACACCACAGATATATCCTGCAGACGTCTTTGCCTTTGCAAATGTCGACACGCACCTAGAAGAATACCTGTGGGACTGCTGTGTTTAGTAATCACGGTAGCGCGTTCTGTAAATGCGTCATGCTGTAGTGTGATAGGGTAGTTAGGTGTAAGTTCGATTCCCAGCCCTGCCAAGTGTGTGTGTGTGTGTGTGTGTGTGTGTGTGTGTGTGTGTGTGTGTGTGTGTGTGTGTGTGTGTGTGTGTGTGCACATGCTCCCGTCTGCCTGGGGACTCAGGTTATGCTTTTAGATGCTTCACACCACAGATATATCCTGCTGACGTCTTTGCCTTTGCGGATGTCGACACGCACCTAGAAGAATGCCTGTGGGACTGCTGTGTTTAGTAATCCCAGTAGCGCGTTCTGTAAATGCGTCATGCTGTAGTGTGATACAGTAGTTAGGTGTAAGTTCGATTCCCAGCCCTGCCAAGTGTGTGTGTGTGTGCGCATGCTGCCGTCCGCCTGGGGACTCAGGTTATGCTTTTAGATGCTTCACACCACAGATATATCCTGCTGACGTCTTTGCCTTTGTGGATGTCGACACGCACCTAGAAGAATGCCTGTGGGACTGCTGTGTTTAGTAATCTCGGTAGCACGTTCTGTAAATGCGTCATGCTGTAGTGTGATAGGGTAGTTAGGTGTAAGTTTGATTCCCAGCCCTGCCAAGTGTGTGTGTGTGTGTGTGTGTGCGCATGCTCCCGTCTGCCTGGGGACTCAGGTTATGCTTTTAGATGCTTCACACCACAGATATATCCTGCTGACATCTTTGCCTTTGCGGATGTCGACACGCACCTAGAAGAATGCCTGTGGGACTGCTGTGTTTAGTAATCTCGGTAGCGCGTTCTGTAAATGCGTCATGCTGTAGTGTGATAGGGTAGTTAGGTGTAAGTTCGATTCCCAGCCCTGCCAAGTGTGTGTGTGCGTTTCCAACTGCATGACACAGTACATTGCTTTTACAGTATTCACTCACCATAACATCTGTGCGGTGTCTTTGCCTTTGATGCCGCTGTCTACAGGCTAGACATATGCCTGTGTGATTTCCGTGATCTACTAATCACGGTTGCACGTTCTGTCACTGCGTAATGCTGTTGTGTGGTACAGTGGTTACGTTCGTGTTCTGCTCACAACCCTGCCACGTGTGTGTGTGTGTGTGTGTGTGTGTGTGTGTGTGTGTGTGTGTGTGTGTGTGTGTGTGTGTGTGTGTGTGTGTCTGTGTGTGTATATATGTATATATATATATATATATATATATATATATATATATATATATTTTTTATGCACATAACTCTGCTCTTGCATGGACAGCTGACTGTTTCATGTATCGCATATTTGCATAGCTTTCACATACCAATGGGGTATGTTGCAAATCCCAACATTGTCCGTGCAACGTTCATGTTATGGGCGGTGTTACATGCCCTTACAGGTGTTTGCTGTATAGCTTGGCAGACATCTATCCTTGCTGTACTCTCACTCTACTCAGACCGCCGGAGGCTTCATGTATCATGGCCTAGTTTTGCTGTGTGTATGTCTATTTGTGCTGTGTGCATGGCTGTGGGTATGTCCCACTATCATCATTTGTAAAGGTGACAGCCCTATAGGTACTTCATGTAGACTGCTGTGTCATTTGACATGTCAGCACATACCTGCGGACAGTACTGAACATCCTACTGCAGCGCTTTTCATACCTTCTGAGTTATCTTGCAGTCGATAATGCTGTTTCCTCACACATGTATCTGTTTCTGATCATACCACTCCACCTCCTAGAGCAAACATCTGGCCAAAGCCTTAACTGATAGTGGGACACATAGGGGCAGAATTTAAATATTGCTCTTACAAACGTAGATAGTTGACACAATAATAGGTTTTGCATTAGTATGACTTTTCTGATGGATTTGGTGTCTAAAACTCACGTTTGTCATTATTTAATTACTTCAGTTCTCAGGAATTTGCCAGAATGGTACTGATTTTAAGTGGAACACACCAAACATATGAGGCAAAACTCTGCACATTCTGCGTAAATCTGTACAGTTGCGGAGTATGTGTCTGATACAAGATATCAACTTTCTGACACCAATACACACACTGTATGGCGGCATCACAGGCCAGATGCCATTACATTTATATTGCAGGACACACCCACCCAGAGGGTTGTATTCCTCACACAGGCCAACAGCTGCTTATCCACACTTATTATTCTATCATGTACCTTATGTGTACGCCGGTATTTGCGCTTTCCGTCAGTGGCAGAGCTCACGTACGAGTATGGGGGACTGGACATTGTAATGGTGACACTGCATGACACCCTGAGGGACACATTTCTTTTGAGTCTATTAACCTTCCACATTGACTTTCACAGGGCATACGTTGTCATTCACATTTGTCGGAGTACATGCGTATGACTTGTACATGTTTTGTCGTTTGTCCTGACGTCTTTCTTCTCACCTGCCCACCTAGTATCACTAGTTCTGTACATGTATTTTGGACAGGTTACCTTCATACCTCTCACCTGTACACATTATGGGTAAATGCCCTGATGTTTGACCTTTGCTCTTGTTACATTTGTCATAATAATGTGCCTTTCTGGTAAATTACTGGCAAGGCATTACGAACTGTGCGGTTAGATAATAGTGACTGACATTTCTATGTCATGATTAGTAACACTCATAACATTCATATTCCTGGCTACGCCAGTATTCTATCAACGTTCTGACTTTGTCTGGGGTATATCTAATATAGTCCCTATTTGTATTTCATGTACTATGCCTTAGTGCAGCTGTCTTATTCTGACAGTTTGCCAGGTATGGTTACCATCTTGGTCACACGCATGTCCATCCATGATAATCGACTATATGACACTGATATAGGGCCCTGCATATTCCCACAATGGTTTACGCAATATCCAGTGGATGGTTTGCCCCATTATTGAGAATATAGGCGTGTGCTATACCCACATCACTCCCACGGGGCGGACCTAATAAATCTCTGCCAAACAATGCCTAGGCCCATTTCTGCATACCCATGATTCCCATACCTGACACCCCTCCACAGTACCCATTACACATGTTTAATGTGAGCGGTACTAAAGTGTGGAGACACTTATAAGCACTCCCCACTCTCCGGATATCAGTTCGTACGTCATACATTCTATCGACACATGTGTTATTACCCTTGCACCTGGTACTGTTGCATGTACAGCTATATCGTATTTTCTGAGGTCACTTATTCTGCATCAATGACGGTTGACACTACGTATGGATCAATTTTTGGGGTCCTGCAATGGACACCTATATTCATGTTTAAAGTATAGAACTTGCCGGACTGTCACTTTCTGGCCAATGATTTGGAAAGCAACGGTTTATTCACCTTTCATGCATGTCTGTTTGTCTACCCATATTAGCTATGCCGTGGCCTATTTATGTACATATGTCATATCTATGGGACATATGTTTGTTGTGTATACATATATACATGTACAGTCCTCATTTCATAATTTGCTTTGGATTACGTCTGTGGATTATGTGTATACACATATATCTATATCCATACCATACCTTTCCACTGTACAGATTGTCGCAGAGTGTACAGCTGGTTGCCTCCCCCCCTGGTGTGTGTGTGTGCATGCCGTCCGCCTGGGGACACAGGTTATGCTTTTAGACACTTCACACCACAGATATATCCTGCTGATGTCTTTGCCTTTGCGGATGTCGACACACACCTAGAAGAATGCCTGTGGACTGCTGTGTTTAGTAATCTCAGTAGTGCGTTCTGTAAATGCGTCATGCTGTAGTGTGATAGGGTAGTTAGGTGTAAGTTCGATTCCCAGGCCTGCCAAGTGTGTGTGTGTGTGTGTGGGGACTCAGGTTATGCTTTTAGATGCTTCACACCACAGATATATCCTGCTGACGTCTTTGCCTTTGCAAATGTCGACACGCACCTAGAAGAATACCTGTGGGACTGCTGTGTTTAGTAATCTCGGTAGCGCGTTCTGTAAATGCGTCATGCTGTAGTGTGATAGGGTAGTTAGGTGTAAGTTCGATTCCCAGCCCTGCCAAGTGTGTGTGTGTGTGTGTGTGTGTGTGTGTGTGTGTGTGTGTGTGTGTGTGTGTGTGTGTGTGTGTGTGTGCACATGCTCCCGTCTGCCTGGGGACTCAGGTTATGCTTTTAGATGCTTCACACCACAGATATATCCTGCTGACGTCTTTGCCTTTGCGGATGTCGACACGCACCTAGAAGAATGCCTGTGGGACTGCTGTGTTTAGTAATCCCAGTAGCGTTCTGTAAATGCATCATGCTGTAGTGTGATAGGGTAGTTAGGTGTAAGTTCGATTCCCAGCCCTGCCAAGTGTGTGTGTGTGTGTGTGTGTGTGTGTGCGCATGCTGCCCACCTGGGGACTCAGGTTATGCTTTAGATGCTTCACACCACAGATATATCCTGCTGACGCCTTTGCCTTTGTGGATGCTTCGACGCACCTAGAAGAATGCCTGTGGACTGCTGTGTTTAGTAATCTCGGTAGCACGTTCTGTAAATGCCATGCTGTAGTGTGATAGGGTAGTTAGGTGTAAGTTCAATTCCCAGCCCTGCCAAGTGTGTGTGTGTGTGTGTGTGTGTGCGCATGCTCCCGTCTGCCTGGGGACTCAGGTTATGCTTTTAGATGCTTCACACCACAGATATATCCTGCTGACATCTTTGCCTTTGCGGATGTCGACACGCACCTAGAAGAATGCCTGTGGGACTGCTGTGTTTAGTAATCTCAGTAGCTGCTCTGTAAATGCGCCATGCTGTAGTGTGATAGGGTAGTTAGGTGTAAGTTCGATTCCCAGCCCTGCCAAGTGTGTGTGTGTGCTTCCAACTGCATGACAACAGTACATTGCTTTACAGTATTCACACACCATAACATCTGTGCGGCGTCTTTGCCTTTGATGCCGCTGTCTACAGGCTAGACATATGCCTGTGTGATTTCCGTGATCTACTAATCACGGTTGCACGCTCTGTCACTGCGTAATGCTGTTGTGTGGTACAGTGGTTACGTCAGGTTCTGCACACAACCCTGTCATGTGTGTGTGTGTGTGTGTGTGTGTGTGTGTGTGTGTGTGTGTGTGTGTGTGTGTGTGTGTCTGTGTCTGTATATATATATATATATATATATATATATATATATATATATATATATATATAATTTTTTTTTTTTTTCTGCACATAACTCTGCTCTTGCATGGACAGCTGACTGTTTCATGTATCGCATATTTGCATAGCTTTCACATACCAATGGGGTATGTTGCAAATCCCAACATTGTCCGTGCAACATTCGTGTTACGGGCGGTGTTACATGCCCTTACAGGTGTTTGCTGTATAGCTTGGCAGACATCTATCCTTGCTGTACTCTCACTCTACTCGTACACGCCGGAGGCTTCATGTATCATGGCCTAGTTTTGCTGTGTGTATGTCTATTTGTGCTGTGTGCATGGCTGTGGGTATGTCCCACTATCATCATTTGTAAAGGTGACAGCCCTATAGGTACTTCATGTAGACTGCTGTGTCATTTGACATGTCAGCACATACCTGCGGACAGTACTGAACATCCTACTGCAGCGCTTTTCATACCTTCTGAGTTATCTTGCAGTCGATAATGCTGTTTCCTCACACATGTATCTGTTTGTGATCATACCACTTCACCTCCTAGAGCAAACATCTGGACAAAGCCTTAACTGATAGTGGGACACATAGGGGCAGAATTTAAATATTGCTCTTACAAACGTAGATAGTTGACACAATAATAGGTTTTGCATTCGTATGACTTTTCTGATGGATTTGGTGCCTTAAACTCACATGTTTGTCATTATTTAATGACTTCAGTTCTCAGGAATTTGCCAGAATGGTACTGATTTTAAGTGGAACACACCAAACATATGATGCAAAACGCTGCACATTCTGCGTAAATCTGTACAGTTGCGGAGTATGTGTCTGATACAAGATATCAACTTTCTGACACGAATACACACACTGTATGGCGGCATCACAGGCCAGATGCCATTACATTTATATTGCAGGACACACCCACCCAGAGGGTTGTATTCCTCACACAGGCCAACAGCTGCTTATCCACACTTATTATTCTATCATGTACCTTATGTGTACGCCAGTATTTGCGCTTTCCGTCAGTGGCAGAGCTCACGTACGAGTATGGGGGACTGGACATTGTAACGGTGACACTGCATGACACCCTGAGGGACATATTTCTTTTGAGTCTATTAACCTTCCACATTGACTTTCACAGGGCATACGTTGTCATTCACATTTGTCGGAGTACATGCGTATGACTTGTACATGTTTTGTCATTTGTCCTGACGTCTTTCTTCTCACCTGCCCACTTAGTATCACTAGTTCTGTACATGTATTTTGGACAGGTTACCTTCATACCTCTCACCTGTACACATTATGGGTAAATGCCCTGATGTTTGACCTTTGCTCTTGTTACATTTGTCATAATAATGTGCCTTTCTGGTAAATTACTGGCAAGGCATTACGAACTGTGCGGTTAGATAATAGTGACTGACATTTCTATGTCATGATTAGTAACACTCATAACATTCATATTCCTGGCTACGCCAGTATTCTATCAACGTTCTGACTTTGTCTGGGGTATATCTAATATAGTCCCTATTTGTATTTCATGTACTATGCCTTAGTGCAGCTGTCTTATTCTGACAGTTTGCCAGGTATGGTTACCATCTTGGTCGTACGCATGTCCATCCATGATAATCGACTATATGACACTGATATAGGGCCCTGCATATTCCCACAATGGTTTATGCAATATCCAGTGGATGGTTTGCCCCATTATTGAGAATATAGGTGTGTGCTATACCCACATCACTCCCATGGGGCGGACCTAATAAATCTCTGCCAAACAACACCTAGGCCCATTTCTGCATACCCATGATTCCCATACCTGACACCCCTCCACAGTACCCATTACACATGTTTAATGTGAGCGGTACTAAAGTGTGGAGACACTTATAAGCACTCCCCACTCTCCAGATATCAGTTCGTACGTCATACATTCTATCAACACGTGTTATTACCCTTGCACCTGCTACTGTTGCATGTACAACTATATCGTATTTGCTGAGGTCACTTATTCTGCATCAATGACGGTTGACACTACGTATGGATCAATTTTTGGGGTCCTGCAATGGACACCTATATTCATGTTTAAAGTGTAGAACTTGCCGGACTGTCACTTTCTGGCCAATGATTTGGAAAGCAGCGGTTTATTCACCTTTCATGCATGTCTGTTTGTCTACCCATATTAGCTATGCCGTGGCCTATTTATGTACATATGTCATATCTATGGGACATATGTTTGTTGTGTATACATATATACATGTACAGTCCTCATTTCATAATTTGCTTTGGATTACGTCTGTGGATTATGTGTATACACATATATCTATATCCATACCATACCTTTCCACTGTACAGATTGTCGCAGAGTGTACAGCTGGTTGCCTCTTTATCTTCGGTGTGTTTTTCATAAACTTGTGTCTATCTGGCAATGTACTGGCATTTCATTTAAGACTTATGTTGGGAAATACTGGCAAGCAGTTCAAGTTACGACTGCATACCCTTCAGAGAATCCATGCTACTGACACACCTGTTATTCTATCCACTTTCTATGTTTGTTCTGGCACATATCTGGGGTTTGTCCCTATTTGTCCCAGTAGTTTGCATGCCTTTGTCTGGTTTCATACTTTACGGGGTTAACAGGTTTGAGCCATGTATATATAACGTGGGGGAAACAGCATTCGTTTACTATGCTGTGAGCGGATCACACAAGCACAGGCGCACTTGCATTTATATGTTGTGGGTTACATCTATTTAATAAATATGTGGACTTGCGCTGCCTTTCATAATTCTGACCGTAACACTTACTTATCTGTAGTCTGATTTACGGACTGGTGTGAAACACATGGTTCACCTTTACGTATTTAACTGTGTGTACAGCATGGACGCATTCATTACACTTTACAGGGATATCTGCAGTGGTCGTAGGTCAACAGGGACTGCATTCACATTGGACGGATGCCAGAAACAGTATTCTGTTGCTGTTCTGCCTCATTGATATGCATGCCCATAGTACTTAGCTACATCAACATATGCCTCATCGCTTCACTTACAACACAGGCATCCATTCCCCTGCTGTGGGAAACGCGGTACTACATATTACACATTCCCTATTGCCTACTGCTGTGGACCCCAGCTGCATTGTTAATCAATCTGAAGATATGCAGAGCACCAGGGCATATAGTCGTATCACATACATGTTTCTGATTGTCAGGGTGTTCATGTAGTGATCTGGGTATGGGCTTGTCCGCCTGGTGAACGGAACTTCCCTGGCCGAGTTCAAATGTCAGATGAAGCATGTGGACAGGGAGCTTCTCCCTATTATGAACATTTTACCTGTATTTATAGACACATGTGTTTGGGCACCTATCAGGAGCTTATTCTGTTGGCTGTACATATTATGGGTGGGGTTGTTACGGTCCATACTCCACGGTGAGGGGGGGGGGGTTCCCATTCACATTTGACTGTTACCTGTATTCATTCATATGGGAATTATTTTCTTGGACATGTTGTGACTACAGCTATGCAGTTGTACATTACACAAATGTCATGGGTTGTTACTGTACATATGTATGGACCATACCTCTCGACCTCTTTGAGCAACAAATCTGCGCAAACCCTACATGATGGGGAGAGTAAGAGGGACACATTTTAACTAGTTTCCTTACAAGCTTATAACGTTGATAGAATACTAGGATTTGCATTGTCATGACTCTTCTGCAGGATGTGGAGTGTTATAATTAATGCTCATTATTTCATGACATCAATCCACACCTATTTACCGGACAGACGCAGATTGTCAGAGGCACACAACACTATGAGCCAACACTCTGGTCATTCTGCGAATATCTGGACAGTTGAGTGATATGGTACGAACCTCTGTAATATGCTGTTGTGTTCTGGCACAGCAGTAGCTCGGCATTAGGGACAGATGTTGGGACGTGCTGGCAGACAGTTGAGTTTCAGACTTCATACTCCGGACATTAATGCCATTGTGCAAACTGTCATTCTATGATATATCTATGTTTATCCATCCACATGGATATATTCCTGCTTGCACCTGTTATACATTCTAGGGATCTCACTCCTCTGAGCTCTCCATACTCCTGCTCCTCTCTACCCTCCAGCTTAACCAGACTTAGCTGACACTCACTTGACTCCAAGTATGTCATTGTTGTAAATTTCTGTATTACCACTACAAAACTCTGGATTTGCACTGTCTTATTATGCACATTTTATGCATGTGTATTTCCTGACTGTATGCCTTTTACTCTTGTATTTTACCTTTAACATTATGTAGCCTTTATTTCCTTGTATTGCTTGTGGAGCTTTTCTACCCGGGCCTCCGCTGTTACTTGGCACTTCTTCGCCCAGTGGACTTCCTGGGTACTCAGACTGCACATACATGAATAACTTCTAACAGCTATCTTTGCATATTTTACCTGCTGTTGTACCTTTGTCTCACTTGTATTCACGGCTCTGTCCAGATATCTAGCTCACACAGGTTGTCAGGTATGGACGGTCATGCCGGCACACACTAGGTATCCCTCACACTTCATCAGGGTTATCCTGTTAATGTTGGGTGTCTTCCTCACCCTTCTGCCATTTGCCACTATGCGAGTGTGCAATATATTCTCCCGCATATTTGTGTGGGGACACGTGCATCACGGGAAGGTGTTTTATCCTGGGTACTGGGTTATGCATGACCACTCAGGTCTGGGCAGTGTCTTGGACCTGTACTTCACGTTCTGACTTGTGTCCAGATATGTACAGGATTGGACATCTTGTCATCATACCCATTCTACTATTTACACAGGGTACTTATCCCGTAAGGGATATTCCAGAAATTGGACCATTCCACACAGAAACGATATCAAAATGTATTTTGGCTTTATGAAAATGTGCAGGGGGTTTAACATGCAGGGAATACATGGTTTGCTATCCTGACACTGCCTAGGGTGACAATACCTACTACATATGCGTAGGGGTCGGTATGTGTAGCTGTGTCTGCAACGGACCAGTGGGCCACGTACGGGTGGATTTGGTGGATGTTCTGTTATGGGGCTGGGTTGTGTGATGTGGAGGGTATGCTGGGTAGCCCATTATGCAGCCAGGTGTGTTGCATTTGTTATGGCCAGTTCCATCAGGACCAACCTGTGGGTATGTGATGGTGACATATCTATACATTTTGATCGCACATTTACATGATACATATGTTTGTGGGATTGTGTTCTACACTATGGCCTGTCTGCTTGTCTTGCAGCTGTTTCTCCATGTGTTTGTGTTTATGTCCACTTCACCCGCTGCCCCCTCCTATACCCCTGGGTCACCTTTTCTGCATACGACACAGTATCGCCTTTGCGGGTTTTACCATTAGCCATCCACCCCTCACATGCAAATTACTCACATCCGATAGCTCACTACTTTTGTTGTTGGGCCATGACACAGCCAGAGTAGCACATTGACTGCCCTACAGGTGTCGGGTACATTTATGGTTGTGTGGACTACCCTGCCATGTTTCCTTCCCATGTGCTATACCTCACACACATAGGTACATGCCCATACTTCACTTTCATTACTTAGTTGGTATACCCGGGTACTACCCGTTCGGCTGTGTCACATACTAGTATGGCTTCTACCGATGACTCCCGGGTTTTGCAGACCTGTTATACTCATTGGGGGGATGGCACCTTTTCCTATGTCCATGCTATTCCTTCCACATATCCGACTGTTGTGGACAATGCCTCCCCACAGTCTACGATACTGTTTCCACCTTTTCAATTGGCCACAATGTAACATTTGCGGTGGACACAACACATTTTCCATGCCGACACATACCCACGATCAGTTCGGCAGATAGAACTTACAACTCTTGCCTATATCTAAGCTTTAGTCTTGTAGCATTTCAGTGGCTTATTCCTTTTCTTATGACATTTATGTAATATACGTGTGGAGAACAACTGTTTAATGCCACTATTACATGACATCTGAGGGATAATTATGTCCTATAATCTCTGCACATTTGCCATGTTTACAAGCTTGTGTCAGGACACATCTGGCCAGCGGTACTGTCGCCCCCAAAGTGGGACAGGTGGTATTCTTAGTCGATGGTACGGGTCATACTGTTCCTTTCGGCCTACATGTGTCCTTATTGTTGTAGCTGTTTCTATACTCCTGATTCGTTTACATGTGTATTCTATTCCCTATCACATTTGTTATGTGGGATACAGACATACCTTTTGTATGTGACTATTACATCCATTGTGGGATATGATTCAGACATACAGTCACTACATATATCTACATTTCTCCTCGTGTATTTTGTTATGGACACATCTGCACAGCTATGTACCCTCCCTCACATTATGGGTCAGCTGGTGACCCTCTCCATTGGGCTGGATGTACCTCCTGGCGGCGCCCTAGCATATGATATGTTTCACTTCCACATGGTATAGCTATCAACACTATGTTGGACCACGGGCACACGTTTTTTCTGTCATTTGTTCAAGGGTAGGGACCTGTTATTCCCTATCGTGCATTTGTGTTTGCTTCTTCATTTTCTGTTTGCAGGGACTATCTTGCATGCTTTGTATACATTTCAGTCTCCACGGACACTGATAGGTGCGAGTATTACTGCAGGCGGACTATAATATTCAGCAGTTTAGGTTGCTCATCGACAGCCGACATTGACACGCCTCCCTCCGCAACTTCGTTATGCCCCATGCACTCGCCCACATTTCCTATGCACGTGGCTGTGGCGGCTGCACTCCTTCATTAATATGCATATTGCGCTACTACTCCATATATACGCCGCACGGCCGGCACAAGCCTTACACCGGCCTTGCACCGAGCTTCATGAATCTGGGGGATAGTGAATGATGGGGACAAAAGTTGTTAAATGTTGCCTTGCACAAATATATTGGAGATGGGGTTGTGATATTTATAATATTTATAGGTAATTTAATAGAGTTGTATGAGCTGAGAAAAAATGATACCAGTTAACAGGTGTCAGTAATGATGTTTTAAGTTGAGAGAGTTATTTTAATTGAGTTGATTACACCTATTTTTGTGTATTTTTCTGTAATAATCCATATCACAAAAAAACTCTGCTGTATTCATATTGTAAAATTTTACCTAAACACCACAGCATCCTTAGAAATCCTTCATGCAAGGCATATATGATGAACCTTTCCATCATATAAGGCATGTATGATAAACCTTTCCATCATGCAAGACATGTTATGATGAACCTTTCCTTCATGTAAAGCTTGTATGATGAACCATACAGTTTCCCTCTGCTCTCTGGACCCATGGATCTATGGATAGGAGAGGGATGATTTATGTAATGATTAAAAGCTTATCTTGTTAGAGGCCTGTCTAGTCAGCAAGCAGTATTCTAACAAAAAAACAGAGAGTGATTTAGTTCTGTTTTCTTTGGGATACCACTTAAATGTATGTTTTCTTTTTCATATGAGTATGTCTATATGTGTTATCCACATCTTTAGGAGTTCATTTTTCACCTTGGCATCTGCTACTTGATATTTGACATCTAAATCATTCCCTTAAAACAATAAATATCATCCAAGCGATCAGTTAGTTTGTCATCTGTTTCTTTTTTCTTATCCATTTGTTGATGTAAACTCCTCAATTCACCAGTCCAGCCTTAAATATGTATAGGGTTATTCTTCATTCTAGGGCATTGAGTATGCCATTACTGCTGTTTCTTCTGATCTCTAATTGGCTATCTCACATGTCTGTTAAAGCTAAGACACCAGTGTGAAAAAGAAACTGAAACACAAAGGCCAGGAACTATGTCACTTTTAGTAAATTCATTTACTGACTAGTAAATGCACTGCCTGGCTGCTAGCAAAGAAGAAACTAAGAGAGCCTTGAATAAAATTATCTTAAAAAAAGGTTAAGAGAAAACACTGTCTGTGAAGAATCCTGTAGCTATTCAGTAAAACACAATTCAAGCTCCAGCTTTTGTGCAAGACTTGGCTTCCAGTAATTTAGAGGAAAAATATGTCAAATGTGCTCAGAGCTGAGTAAAATAAATGAAACACTGAAAGAGCAGTTCAACTCAGATAACAAAATGCTTTGAAGAATGCAAGAAGCTTTAAACAGATATTCAGATGACCTGATAAAACTGGAAAATTCAGATGAAATGAAGAAAAGGCTGGCTGAGTATGAGGCTGCTCAAGAAGACGTTTCAAAATATGATAGAATTAAACAAGAAATGTAGGGAAACTCTGAGATTTTCTGCTGTACCAAAAAAAGTTGAAGGAAGAACCATACCTCTCAACCTTGCATCTCTGAAATGAGGAATGCTAGCCCTCATAATGTGGAACACATACTAACAGTTTACTAACAACTTCAGCTGGAAAGATCATACAATGATTAAAATATGCTGGTTTTACTCATATAAAAGATCTTTTAATGAATTAATATGATTATTTTCTGTTTACCATGGATATCATTTTAAAAAATTCCTAACAATGAATGTGTGACAGAGCCTTTCATTGTGGACCTTTGTGGAGCATGACCCCAAATCAGGTATAGTCCTCATAATGAGGTATACTTGAGAGGTATGGAAGAGACTATTCCTTTTATGAAAGTAGAAATAAGCAACTGGACTGGTATTCCACAGAAGGAACTCTTAGGTGAAGTGACACACTGCTTGTATGCAACGAATCTAGCCACAAGAATGTAGCCAATACCTGTATTCTTAAAGATGCAAACCTATCAGCAGAGTTGATCCTGACAAAACTGTGACAAAAGGTCAAAATATTAAAAGTTGGAGACAGTAGAGTTTTTTTTTTTTTTTTGGAAAATGATTACTGACGGTACACAAGGCAGAAGAGAAACAAATTTATTCCCTAATTAGGGAATGTCAAGAAGCAGGTCAAGAAGATTCATGCTGCTGTATCCAGCTGTCTTCAAAGTCAAAAGATGACAGAAAAGGCTAAGGAGGAAGTACAAAAGTTTGTCCAACAAAAAAGGGAGCCATCAGGCAGAAGGGACTCTGCTTCTCATTGTTCTGATAATAAAGCACACGGAGAGACTGCCAGTGAAACCTTTTCCGTTGTTCCAAAGGAAAATGCTTGAGAGACAGAGAAAAGTATGGGAGTTTATTGAAGAATCAGGAGTACCTTGAAAATAACCAGAATCTTAAGTTGGGAGATGGAGCTGAACAGGAAGAAGACCAGCAACATGGGACACTAAGGGGAGGGCAAGAAAAATGGAAATGGTACCTGTAAACAATTTCTGTTAACAGTATTTCTATTTAACTTTTCACAATATAAATTGCATGATTTATAATAAAGTACTTTGTGTTGTTATGTGCGACAAAGTTACTAAAGTAAACAGATGCCTTTCTTTCCTTTGTTTCTTTATTTTTACATGCACCTATTGTTTTGTTTTTTTATTGTATGTCATGTTCTTTACTGTAAACTCAGTTTACTCATGTATGTTACTCTATTATTTGTGGAGTTTTTCTCCCCAGGCCTCCACTGAAAAAGGATCTGTGTCCAGTCGGAATTTCCTGGTAAACAAATGTAAATAAAATAAATAATAAATTGTTATAGTATTAAGAAATGTAGGCACTGCAGTGGAAAAAGAGAGAAAAGGCTAGACAAAAGCATGTTTAATTTAGTAGACTGTAATCTTGGCTTGTTGAAGTTGGGGATGGGGTGCAAAAGTACAGAGATCATAATATATATAAGATATGTTTTCCTCTTACTTTTGCATAGGTGGATGTCTGGATAAAGACCCCTTACTTAATCTAATAAGCTTTATGTGGACACAAGTGAATATGGAAACACTGAAAACAATGAAAAGTTTTCCTTTAGCAGTAAATGTTTCAGCTTGTATTTCAAGCTGCAACAGAGGACTACGTTTTCTTTATGTTTCCATGGATTCAAGTTGATAACAGGGCAATAAAAAGCTAGAGCACTGGTTTCTTCAAGGCTTAATGCTTTCTGAAAGCATACAAGTTGTTTTCATATCTGGGAGGGGGATACAGGTAAAAAGAACAGACACCAATTAGTTTGAATATAAACATAAGTAAATAACATGCATCTTAGCATAGATTATCTTAATTTCAGGTTAATTAAGGCCTGTGTTCGCAGCTGTCTATTTGTGCAAATGTTCCTGTTAGGAGGATTAAAGTGCATTATTTAAAGATGTAAATAGTTGCATGCATTTGTACAAGTTAACAGGTTCAGGGGGGAGGTTTTGTTTTGAGGGTTTCTATTAAAACAAAAAGTCTTGTAAAATGTGACAACGGTTCCAGTGTTGATAGTAAGAAAAAAAAAATGTGTAAAGGATTAACCTGACAAATATTAGTGAGTGCATGTATCACAAAAGCTGGAAATAGACATTTTAAAAAGCTTCCATATATAGTAGGTGAGAATAATGACTTTTTACCATTATTGCGACACTTTCCATATTATCTTGGGAATGTAAATGGCCTCACAGGCATGGACAAAAAGGAATGAATAATTATATTAAGAAAGGCAGAATGCAAATAACAATGTTACATGGGATGCATTTGGGAAGACCTGAACATGTGAATGTGATAAAGAAAGCATTTCAGGAAGGATATTCAGCAGTGACAGATACTGTTAAATTAAAATGCTTTTTTCGAATAAACTGTGTGTACAGTGAAAGGAAATGTGTAAGGCCAAACAGCAGTTTTCAAAATAATATGGCTTGCTTTGCTAGAACAGTTACATGTTCAGCTTAGATATTAATAACCTATAGTTGTAGGCATTACTGTAAATGCATCCTGTTATAGAAAAAAAGGAAGTTGACTTTCTTGGCTTTCAGATGCAGAAATAAATAAAATACAGACAGGTCAAGTGACGCAAAGATGACGTGGAGAAACTTTGGTGAAGTCTTCAGATACAGCAAGGACCCAAAAAGGGCATGAAATAACCATGGACATTTTCATGACACAGACAGAAACCAGAAGAACAAGTCACAAGGACATTAAAAATAACTGGTTGAAAAGAGTATATAAACTGGACAGTATGTTTCATTCGGTGGTGACGCCTTAGACTAAGTGTGCCTTAGTCTATTCATCTGTCTAGCTGTGTTATAATAGAATTGAAATAGCTCTGAAATAATTAACTGTTTGGCAATAATTTGTTCTGAGACAAATACAGAATAACAGATACAGTAGTACGGAGTTTGTCTGGTCTACTTTTGGACATTTTTTTCAGTAAAGAAAGAAATACATATCCTCAGTGGCGAGCCAGCCGGGAGTCGAACCTAGAAATTGTCCATATTACAAACGATGCTTCTTCAAAACCCAAAAATAGGGAAAGAAATCAAGATAAAGAAAATACATTAAGGGACAATCGTCTCACAGGAACAAAGACAGAGGGATACATAAATAAAGTATACCCTATAAAATACCAGATCATGGCAGGCAATAGGCATTAAAGCAATAAATTAACAAAATACAGGTTATCAGTTGGCAGCAAAGTACAGGGATCTTTTAAAGCAATGGAAGACAATGTTAGTATACAAAACTTAATGTTAAACAAAGGGGACAGTAAAAGACAGAAAAATAAATATTACTTTACTGGTTTAATAAGCCAGGACAGATTCAAAATAAAGATAGAAATAACCTATAGCCATATAGACATAAAGTTAAAGTTAATACAGATACAATGTAAAGTTAAAGTTAATACAAATACAGTAAACACATTTACAGTAGTGCAAATGGTATATGCAAAACTAAATGCAATTAAATGTTGGACATGTAAGTCCACATCTAACATTTAAGGAAGTACCTATGACATATCCTAAATGACAAAAGGTTCTATAGTAACAAGAGAGGGTCAACCCCCCCCCCCACATTAAAAGTACAGTATGTCTCCAAAGGCAGCTTATGCATACAGCAAACAGGATCAATACTGGTAAAAAACAGTGACTGTAATGTCATATTTTCAAAAGAATGTCTTACATAAAATATAACAGCAAACAGTTATATAAACAAACTAGTACAGCAAGAACATCATTAGTCAGACTGGTGTAACTGCCATCCTGGGAATAATACACAGGAATACATACAGGTAGTAAAGTACAGAGTCATTAAAAAACTTAATAAAAACTTAGACAAACAGCATTTTTCAGCTAATAAAAATCCAAGCAAAAGCAGCACACCATGTTGGTTCATAAAAATCAGTGTAAGTTAATAACAATCAAACAGTATCAGTACAGTAACAGTCTGTTAACAGTCTTAGAAAAGTTTAAATTTGTTTCTATAATAGCAATCTATGGACAGGACAAGGCAATCTAAAAAAATGTATATACAAAAGCAAATGCAAATAAAACAGTTGCAAAGAAAAAATGGGGAGAGTTACTCAGATATAATAAATCATGAGAAAGATATAATAAATCATGAGAACAGGGACATCATAATTGGATACTTAATTTCAATACATTTTGGACATGCTAAATTTGTTTGCAAAGGCATGTGACAAGTCAAATTGTTGGGTTTTTAGCCACATTCCTTACAGAGGGAAAAATGCCATTACATGCAGTCCCTGTAGAGGTTACACATACAGGTTTTATATTTAAAAAATATTTATAAAAATAGAGTTGTAAAACAATCAGCCATAAAAAAACATTTACAGTTGATAAAGATAGGAAAAGGGATACTGTTTTCAAAACAACTATGGTCATGTAAAAAAGCTTGAGTATAAGATAAAAACAGCATGGAGTTAACACATAATACTTCTTTTAAGAAATAAATAAAAGAGAAAAAAATTCTGTTATATAGAGTATGCAGTTCCAATAATGAAAATTACTCACACATTACCAGAGGACATGGTAAAAAAATCACCAGAAAAAGAGGGAGGTTCATGGTAAAAAATAGGGAAAGATTTTAAAACAGCTGGACATAGGAAATGGTGTTATTTCAGAAACTGAATTTTTCACTGGTATGGTGCCACTAAGTCAATATAGAAAGTTACAAAGTTAATAGCAAATGCAACCTATGAAGCTAACTCAGATGTGTTATAAAACTGTCAAACAAGTAACTGTTGTTAACAATGAAGAAAGGCTATTAAGTACAGATCACATTTTCCTGTAAATATTCTTTTCCAAAGCAATAATGAAATTATGCAATGCAAAAGAATATGCTTGTTTCTAACACAAAGTTTTGCCTTGTAAACCAAGGGTTAACTTGACAAGATTTTGAAATGCTTATGTGTAACTGCGAGAGTGACAACTTGCTTAAGTAGGCATAAAAACAGTTAAAAATAGATAAGTAATAATAGCTATGTGTCTATGGCGGGGTACTATAATTTCCGCATTAATTGCTCTTATTATCATTATACGATTTGTGTTAATAAAAGTATTGATCAAGTAACAGCCATTGGTAATGTAACACTCTTTAAAGAGAGAGCATTGAATGCAAGGGATTCAAAGTACTAAAGATCATATTCTGTTGTAAATTGTCTTACAATTTTCATGGGTCTTAAATAAAAAAGTGGGAATTGTCAGATGTTGTGTAAATTAAAATGCTTTTCCCCAATATACTGTGTGTACAGTGAAAGGAAATGTGCAAGGCCAAACAACAGTTTTCAAAATAATATGGCTTGCTTTGCTGGAAACAACAGTTCAGCTTAGATATTAATAAATAATATTAAGCTGTAGTATTACTGTAAATGCATCTTTATAGAAAGAAAGGAAAAGAAGGAACTTCTTGGCTTCAGATATATAAATAAAATAAATAAAGACACAGTGAGGTCAACGGTGGAAACTTTGAGAAGTCTTCAGATACAGCAAGGATACAAAAGGACAAGGAAAGGCATGAAATAACCATGGACTTTTTCATGGGAAACGAAAAAACAGAAAAAAAGAAATACAAAATAACAAAATGACTGGTTGAAAAAGAGGAATATAACTGGTAGTATGTTTGGACAGTTTGGTGATGTCTTTGGTGATGTCTTAGACTAGTCTGTGTATAGTTCTAGCTGTGTTATAATAGAATGACAATATTAATGACATAAGAATTAACTGTTTACTTGTTTGTTGTTCTGAGATAACAGAAGACAAGATCAGAACAGATCTACTTTTGGACATTTTCTTCAGTGACATTTTCTTCAGTAAAGAAAGAAATGCATTTCTTCAAGCAGAATATGAGGGACAAAGGAAAAGGGGGTACATATTAATTTCTACAAGAGTTCCAACAGTAGTAGAACAAGGGAAAACAATAAGAACGGCAGCTTTGTGGTAGTAAGGGGCTAACTGCTACTGGCAAGGGATGAGAATTATGCTGCCATGTATTTATATTCCACCTAAAACTGCTATTATGGAGCTTAAAAACATTTTGAGAGAAATAATCTGCTTTCTACAAGGAATATTTCTTAAAGATGGGACTAGAACTAGATTTACAAAGGTGAGGATGTATCTAGGGGGGCCTAGCAATCATTTCTGAAGAATTTTATGAAAATATTTGTTATGAAAGATGTGAATTTAATATTAGAAACTTGGATAGAGTTTAGATATTGTTCCACAAGTACAATAACTGAGCTAGAGTAGACTAGACAGAACTTGTATTTCACAGGAACATGTGCACACATCCAATAACTATTTCAGATCACGCACCAATTATTATTACTAAGATAAAATGCAAGGAAATGAAGTAAAGGTGAGGCACCAGCACTTCCTCACATACTTCTTAAAAAGAGCTGAATTTAAGAAATGGGTAGTGGAAATTATTGGGGAGTTATTAGGGACGATAGAAGGTACTCCAGAAGTTATAGGTATCGAGTAGGATAAAATGAAAGTGGAGTTTAAAAATAAGAGTAGAAATAAAAGAAAAATATATTTGGTTAAGATGCAACAGAATTATTTAGAAGGGATGACAAAGGTTAAAGAATAAGGGGAATCTCACCAAATAAGAAGTGGCACAATTGCAGAGTGCTAAAGAGAAAATAAGGGAGTACTTGGATAATATGCATGAGTTTAGAAAGATTGATGTTAAGCAACTACTTTTTGATAGTAACTCCAGAACCCGGAAACTTTTGGCAGAATGACTTAGGCAACAGAAAGTAGAAAGGGTTGTTGCCAGACTTAAGGAACCTATAATAAGAAAATAATCACAGACCCTGTAGTGGTATGAGAGATATTTTAGAAAGTTTATGAAAATTTGTATAAAGACTAGGACTGGGGAAATCAAGAAAATACACAAATGGAAAAATGTATGCAAGACTTAAATATGCCAAAGTTAGAGGTAGATGAGGCTCAACAATTAACAGTTAAGACAGGAGGAGATAAGATAAAAATAGTGATGTATAACCAATCTGTGGAAAGTCTCCAGGAATAGATTGTGTTCAGGTAGACATTTGGAAGCTAGGAGGGAAGAAAGTGATAATGATCTAGAAGGTTTTGTTTAACAGTATTTTAAAAGGAGGGGAGGCACCAACATTATTTAAAAAAACACTGTGATAGCTGTAATACCTAAAGATGGTAAAGACTCATGAGATTCAGCTTCATATAGGCCCATTTCAGTTTTAAAACCATGATTATAAAGTGTTTATGTCTGTAATGGCTAAAAAAATGGCAAAGGTTATGCCAAAACTGATATAGGCCAATGGGGTTTTGTGGAGAGGAGGCAAACATTTGACAACATTATTAGGACAATGATGATCTAGAAAGAAGCAGAATGTAAGAAAATACCACTGTCATTTGTGGGTCTTTATGTAGAGAAAGCATTTGACAGAGAAAGCTAGGATTTTATGAGCAGGGCAATGGAAGCACTTGCATTTTCTGATACAATAATAAGGTTAATTAGAAGGATATATAAGGGGGACGAAGGCAAAAATCAAAGTGGAAAGGTTCCCATCTGACAAGCTGTGTCTGAACAGAGGAACCAGGAAGGGTGTTCCTCTTTCCCTCTTTCCTCTTTGTTATTTGTGATTATATTTAGAGCCATTGGCAAAAAAAAAAAAACAAACAAAAAAAGGAACTCAGAAATCCAGGGGTATAATTGGTATGGTGTTAAAGAAGTTGGATTTATTTGCACATGATGCTTCATGAAACCAGAAGAGGACATCTCAGTGCTCAGGAGCATTCCAAGGCAGTTCTTTTTTTGGGAAATAAAATTAATGAATATAAAACACAGGCTATAGCTGTAAACTATGTACCTACACATGAATAGGTTCAGCATTACTCACATTTATGAGGACACGATAAAATGAAGTATTTAGGAGTACAGGTTAAAAAGAATTCTGTTATGGCAGCTAGGGACAAGTGGAAAGAGACTAAACAAAAGATAATATAAAAACTTAGAAACTGGAAGCTCTTGCCTATGCATATGGATAGAACGATTCATGGAGTAAAAATGTTTTTAGTCTCTAATTTTTTATGCAGGTCAGACGTACTTTTATCTATGGATGGAGGAGTTGTGAATAGTAATTAATAAAGAGAGGTTTAGGATTACTTGATCTGAAGGCATATTTTAGAGCTACACAGTTAAGTTTCTCATACATAACACAAGCAGAAAACTACAACCCAAAGTGGAAGGGAATGATTATAATGAAGCAGGGAGTAACTCATGAAATAAGGAAAGAGTGGGATTTTAGAGACAGACCCTTAAGGAGAATAACAACATACAGAATATTATATTCATAAAGTAGCAGAAAGTAAACTAAGAACCAAGCCAACACTGGAATAGAGAAAGGAGATTCTACTGATAGGAACGACTGCATTAAGTACATAGAGAATAGAAAAGAGTGGGCTGGAATTTACTGGAAGAAGCTGGCAAAGGAACCAAGGTATTGGGCACAAAATAATTTGAGAGGGAAATTTAATAGAATAGGAAGAGGCCAAAAATATATTGATTGCCTTCCCTGTCAGGGATTGATATCAGAGTATAGACAAAGAGAAGGGAATAGGAGAATCCTAACAAAAGACCTGCAATGGCTGAGTATTTATTGAATTTAGAACAGAAGACACTTAAAATGGATAATTAGCAGGACTTGTAAAATATTGCACAATAGCTATAGAATTCAGAGAAGGTCAGAAAAGATAGGGAAGAGTAATTAGATATGCAATTCACAAAGAAACACTGGGAGGACATATGTATGACTCCCAAATATGCAACAAACTCTAGAAGATTTAGGATTTTTGTCTGGAAGTGTTTGCATAGATAATTTATTTTTACTCCAAGCAGACTACAAATAATATTTCCTCTAGTAGACTGCAAATGTTGGTGGTGTAATAGGGAAGAAACAGGTACCTTGGAGTATATGTTCTCAGAGTGTTATGAGTTGTCAGACTTTAAAAATTCTCTACAGAGTCCTCTTGTCAGGAATATTGGATGAGCAAGTGGTTGTAACAAAGAAAATTATTTTTGAGCTGGGATACAGGATAATTGCCTAGACATAGTAAGGCCTTGTTAATTTTAATTCTGGTGGCTGACAAAAAAGCAATTACTACAAAATGGAAATCAAAGTTTAAACCAACTATACCTGAAGTAGTGAATATTGTAACAGAGATAGAAGAGAAAGTGGAATCTTTAGATATGGTAGGAGTAAATTGCTAAAAATAAAACAAAATGGAAATTGTGGGAACAATACATGCAGAAAAATGTTTTGGGGAGGAATGTAGTTTAAGAAAAGGCAGGAATTGAACAATGTATGTGTGCCGACCCTCCACTGGACCAGTAATCACGGAACCTTAATCTTCATCACTGGCAACAGTGGGGGACATACACTGCGAGGATGACAGGTACACACACAGTATTTCCAGATGCAGCTTCCTGCAACAAGTGCAATTTCCCTTAAGAGCACACAGAGACCACAGTCTGTCCAGGGCTGGTTTCTCCCTTTTTCTCCAGATCTGCAATAAGACTCCCCACTTGCACAGCTATAGAGTTGAGATGTCAGCTGAGTGACCAAGCCAAGACCTTCCAGTACCCTCTATGTCCTACCAGTGCTTTGTGTCCATGCCCAAGTAGCTGACACGCACACACAGACACACACACACGCACACACACACACACACACACACACACACACACACACACACACACACACACACACACACACACACACCTGAGAGAGGCTGGCAAAAGTTTACTAGCTATTCCCCTTCTGCCCAGGCTATAGTTACCACTGCCACCAGTCAACTCCTTATCAGCTACTTTAAAACTCTTAACAAAGGGTGTCCAATCTTACTGTGTAATATTAATACAAATGGTAGTTTGACCAAGAGCAATTCTATTAGGAATGGCCTACACAGTGTCACCAAATAAATATGCAAGTACTCTCAAAACTTAAATATCTCTACACAGATCTGCCACAATGAAAGGTTTAGCTATATTTAATAATAACAATAAAAGAACAAGAAAATACTCAGTATATATTCACAGTGACATCAGAGTTCAAAACCACAGGAAATATTTAAAACAACATTGCAGGACAGTCTCAAATAAGCAAAGAAAAATATTTGACCTAAGCTTTGCTATATTCCTGACTGTATCTAAAAGAATTACTGTAACACAGAAACTTACTTACAGAGCAAGGCAGATGTTGTGGTGGATGGTTCTTGTCAGGTCCAACACAGAATATAGAATGCTCTGTTGCTCTAAGAGACTTTATACATTAATATCTCAAATATTACTGCTGGGATAGCATGCTGAATATCATTTTGTGTCATCTGACTCCCAGATGAAACCCCCACTGCTGGAAGCTGGCAGTATTTAGCATCTACCTGTAAAAATACCTAGACCTCAGATCTTTGGCAGATGCTGGAAGTCAGAAAACAATTACATTCCTCCACATTTCAAGACTAGTAATTATTTCACCCTAAGGACAATACACAAAGCTTTTCAGCACACACTCTGTGTCTCTAGCTCATTGAAAACTGAAAGATACCATATTTTATTGCTTAGCCATACAGTAATTTAATTTCAGCTATTTTTCTGAAGTTAACCTCCTGTATTCCAGTTTCCACTGTTAAAATATATGCATTTAAACAGTTACAATAGTGCATGTATATTTCTGTTCTATTCCAGTATGGCACTCTATGGTTACATTTTAAGCACAAGCCCTTTGCAAAAACCTTTTCAACACCCACTTCTGTACCAGCAGTTTGATGTACACATGACATACAGTTGTAATACATTTGTAACACAAGCATCTTATATAAATCATGTTGACATTCACAAATGAGATATAATTATTTACAGAATTCCAGATAGATGTACTGGTAGTATTCCCCTTTGTCACAATTCTTCCCCTCTTCAAAGACTCAAGCTAGTTTTTCAAATGACCCTTGAGAAACATCATTTGAGAGGGATGGGCCTATCTGGGAATACATTACCCCATACCCTGTCTTGAGGAGCCCATCTGTGTTGGCATTGCTAACACCACTGTGTTGCTGCACTGTCATATCATATGCCTGCAACCCTAGCCTCCACCTTAGTAGCTTGGCATTTTGCTGGCTGGCTTGATGTAGCCATGTTAAGAGATTGTGATCTGTAATTACAGTGAATTTCCTTCCATACAGATAAGGCTGATGTTTCTGCAGTGACCACGCTATGGCTAGACATTCCTTTTCTATAGCTGCATAACATTCCTCCCTGGGTTGGAACCTATGTCTGAGATATATCACTGGGTGCTCTTCTCCATCTGAGGAAACATGTTTGAGTACAGCCCTCACCCCATGGTTTGAAGCATCTGCCTGCACAACAAATTCTTTTCTGTTATGTGGACTGGCTAACACAGGGTCCTTCCCAATCTCCTTTGAGCTTCTGGAATGTCTGCTCACATGCTGGGGTCCATGCTACCTTATCTGGCCTATTTTACCTTGTCAGGTCTCTGAGGGGAGCAGCTATGGTACTATAATAGTAGTACCCTGCTGTCCCTAAGAACGCCCTCACCTGTTTTTGGTCACAGGGGCAGGCCATGCCTGAATGGCTTTCACTTTGGCAGGCTCTGGTCTGATCATACCACTCCTCACTCTATGTCCCAGGTAGAAGAGCTCTGCCATACCCACCTGGGACTTACTGGGTTAATAGCTGTAGATGGTAATATCATCCAGGTAAGCAAGGGCAAAGTCTCCAGCTCCTGCTAGGATATGATCTACCTGCTTCTGTAAAGTTGCTGGGACATCTTTCATCCCAAAGGGCATTTTCGTGAACTCATACAAGCTGAAAGGAGTCAGAAAGGCTGACCTCTCTCTAGCATTGGGAGTCAAGGGCACCTGCCAGAAGCCCTTGGTAAGATCAGTAGTTTTAAGATACTTAGCCCCACCCAGCTGCTCTAGGGCTTCATCTGTCCTATGCATAATTTAAGCATCTGACTCTATGTGACTATTTAGTTTCCTGTAGTTCACACAGAACCTGGTGCTGCCATCCTGCTTTGGTACCAGCACCACTGGGGAGGCACAGGGACTGCTGTACTCCTAGATTACTCCTAGTTACAACATTTCCTGTATCTCCTCCCTCTGAGTCTGCTGGACTCTCTCAGGCACCCTATAAGAGGCCTGCATAATAGGCCCTTGAGGTCCTGTATGCACATGGTGCTGCACCAGGTGGGTGCACCCTGGTTTCCATATGAACATGCCCCCAAACTCCTGTAACACACTACTAGGATTTCTCAAACCTGGTATGGGATAGCTGCTGGGACATTGCTACCTCTTCCACTGAGGTGTCAGTCCGAGCCTCACTGAGAAGATCAGTTACCAGATTCCCCTCAGACTCTTCCTGCCATCCACCATGTCACCAAATAAATAAGCAAGTACTCTCAAAACTTGAATATCTCTACACAGATCAGCCACAATGACAGGCTTAAATATATTTGATAATGAATAATGAAAAAGAACAAGGAAATACTCAGCATATATTCACAGTGACATTAGAGTTCAAAACCACAGGAAATATTTAAATAACATTGCAGGATAGTCTCAAATAAGTAAAGAAAAATATCTAAACTAAGTTTTTCTATATTCCTGACTGTATGTAAGAGAATTACTATAACCTAGAAATTACTTATAGAGCAAGGCAGATGATGTGGTGAATGGTTCTTGTTAAGTCCAAGGCAGAATACAGAATGCTCTGTCTCTCTAAGAGACTTTTCAAATTAATATCTCAAATATTACTGCTGGGATAGCATGCAGAATGACATAATTTCTTGTCATCTGCCTCTATCCCAGATGAAACCCCCATTGCTGGAAGCTGGTAGTATTTAGCATCTACCTGTAAAAATACATAGACCTCAGACCTTTGGCAGGTGCTGGAAGTTATAAAACAATTACATTCCTCCACATTTCAAGACTAGTAATTATTTCACCCTAAGGACACTACAGAAATCTTTTTAGCACAGACTGTGTGTCTCTAGCTCATTGAAAACTGAAAAATACCATCTGTTATTGTATAGCCATAAAGTAATTTAATTTCAGCTATTTTTCTGAAGTTAACCTCCTGTATTCCAGTTTCCACTGTTAAAATATATAGATTTAAACAGTTACAGTAGTGCATGTACATTTCTGTTCTATTCCAGTAGGGCACACTGTGGTTACATTTTAAGCACAAGCACTTTGCAAAAACCTTTTCAACACACACTTCTGTAGCAGCAGTTTGATATACACATGACATACAGTTCTAATACATTTGTAACACAAGTATCTTATATCAGTCATGTTGATATTCACAAATAACATAAAATTATTTACAAAATTTCAGATAGCTGTGCTGACAGTATCCCCCTTTGTCACAGTATGTAATGTTGCATTGATTATATGGTATAGAACAATAATGTGATCTATAATGTTTGTAAATGTGAATGTGTTAATATGGTTTGATTACTTTTATATTAATGTAATTTTGCCTGTGTCACAAGTGGTAATTCAATAAAGGTGTTAAAAATCAGTGGACTTAAGTAACCTTCATGGAAGTCATTTCTTAGCAACAGTTACTTCTAATCTGCAAGCTTCATTGTGCAGTCTTTTATAATGAAAAGGTGTAACTAAAAAATAATCATTTTCTTTATGCTAAAGGTGACATCTGCTGATTCCCCTGAAATGGTCATTGTAACTGTTACTGCTTTGCCCTCCAAATCAGAATGTTGGATGGAGATTTCCAAGATGGCTGCACATTGAGTAACAGCTTAATTCTAGCTCTCATAGTGTGAAAACAGAAACTTAGTAGAGAAAAGCCAGTGGACCTAGAGTTCTGGGTAAATTTCAGCAACTGGCTAGTAACTGCACTGCCTGGATGCCAGGAAAAAAGAAATACAGATGACCTGAAGAAAATCAGCTACAAAAGTGATGACAAAACACTGACTGGGAAAAAAACTGCAGCTGTTCAGCAAAACGCTTTGCAAGCTCCAGATGTGTCTCCCAGAAACCTAGAGAAAAGTATACAGCAACTGCACACAGACCTGACTAAAATACATGAAACACTGATGAAATATACCAACTCAAATAATAAAAGGCCTGAAAAAATGGAAGAAGCTTTAAATAAATATTCAGATATGATGATAAAACTGCAAAACTCAGAGGTTGAAATGAAGAAAAGGGTGGCTGAATATGAGACTGCACAAAAATTGATATTTAAAAACTAATAAAATTCTCATCTCTGTAAAATTCTGGAAAGATGTATTCATAGGCAAATTATGGACTACCTCACTACCCATAACCTACTTACTAAAACACAACACGGTTTCCATCCTTCCCACAGTACCACCATTGCTCTCTTATCATTCACAGAAACACTAAATACACATAGAAACAATGGTAAGGTTGTATCAGCCCTCTTTTTAGACCTTTCAAAGACATTTGATACAGTTTCACATGATAAACTTATCAATGTCCTCTCTAGCCTAAACCTATCACTACCTAAACCTAAACCACAATTGCTTGGTTCCAAAGCTATCTCTCAGGATGACAACAGGCAGTTCAATGGCACTCTGACATCTCCCCATTACTCCCAGTGACACTATGGGTGCCCCAAGGCTCCATCCTTGGGCCACTACTTTTCACTATCTTTACTAACAACCTCCATACCTCTACACCCCATGCTACAGTAATACAATATGCAGGTGATTCCACACTTCTATGTAATGCCTCTTCCAGCCCAGAATTACACACACTCACACAATCATACATCGGTTTAATCCTGACTATCTGAACAGCAACTAATCCTAAACTCCAGTAAAACAAAATTACTACTATTTAACCCCACTAAATATAAGCCTTCATCCACCCCTTTCAACATACTATTGAAAAATAATACCACTATGTCACCTGTTAGTCATACCAAGCTGCTGGGTATAGAAATTGACAGTAACCTGACATTTGACATCCACATTGCCCAAACCATAAAAAAGTTCACAATGAACTCAGGGCCGTATATAGGAACCAACCCTTTCTGACAAATACAGCTAAAGAAACCATTTCTAGGACACACTTACTCTCCACTCTCACATATGCCTCTTCTGTTCTCACTAATCTAAGAAAAACAGACAGCATTAAATTAGAAGTATGCTACAACAAAATTTCCAGGTTTGCCACTAGTTTACCCTATAGGTCACATCATTGCACAGCTCTAAAACAATTATAATGGCTTGTATTTCCGCATCTCCTGCTGTATAACCAACTACATAATCCTGATAAAATGCAAGCCCTAAATAGTCTACTCAAACCATACACTGGTAAAAGAGTTTTACTCTCCAATAACAAACAACTATTAGAAGTCCAAAAAGCCTCAAACTCTGCAGGAGAATCCCTATACTCCTCCTATATAGCAAAAGTATGGAATTCCCTACCCACTAGTCTAACACATAAAACCTCCATAACTGAGTTTAAAAACTTACTTACAGCCCACCTCACTAACAAATGGATGTGTCCTTGTTCCACAATAAGAGAACAAGTGACATAATGACCCAAGGACAAATAATAATCAAGTAGTCCCTTCAGTAATGTTAACCAACAAAGGTAGTGTATACTACATATAAGTGTAATCTTTCTATACTGCTGATTTACTATTCATGCTTTTAAAATCTACATTGTATACCCTCACATCTTGTCTCAAATAACTATTTTCATAAATGTACTTGTTTTATTTGTATAAAATTGCAACAATTTCATAATGTATTCTATGATAATGTCTGTACTAATGCTGACCATAAATGTGAAACTTTTCTTCCCGGGCCTCTGCTGAAAAAGTAGTGCTTTTCCAGACGGACGTTCCCAGTTATCAAATGTATAATAAAATGAAATAAAATAAATAAATAAAATTAGAGGACACAGCACATAGGGAAAACCTGAGATTTGTCTGCTGTACCAGAGAAGCTGGAAAGAACAAACTGTATTGATTTCATGAAAACACAGCTAAGCAGCTGGACTGGTATTCCACAATAGGAATTGTTAATTGAAAGGGCACATCATATGTATGCATCAAACCTGGCTATTAGAAAGCAACCTAGATCTTTAATAGTAAAGATGCAATCTTACCAGCAGAAGGAGTTGATTCTGACAAAAGTGTGGCAGAAGAACAAAGTACTAAAAGTGGGAGACAGCAGAGTGTTTGTGGAGAATGACTACTCATTGTATACCAAGCAGAAGAGGACTAAATGTACTCCATTATTCAGGGAATGTCAAGAAGCAGACATGCCTTTCAAATTGTGGTATGCAGCTATTTTCTAATTATTTTCCCTGGAGGTACAAAATCATTTTTGATGAAGTACATGCTAAGGAAGAAATACAAAAGTTTGTCCAACAAAAAGTGAGGTGTGAAACAGAAGGAGATTCTGCTTCTTGTTCTTCTGTTATTAAAGAATACAGAGAGATTGTGACAGTGAAACCTTAACCAACATTTCAACAGAAAATGCTTGAGAGAAGGAAAAAGCATAATATTCAACTAGAAGAATCAAGAGTATGTTGGAAATGAAGCAGACACAGGATTTGTGATAGGAGATGAACACCACTAGAACAAGAAAATCTAGAAATATTGGACTTTCTTAAACTTGTAGGAGACTCTAAAGCATATGCCCTACTTCATATTATTAATGTTTGGAGAATAAAATCAGTAACTTGGAAATTGATATATGTGGGATTACAAACCAATAAATTTATCTGTGGAACATGGCAGGAGTGGAACGCTTGTAGGGGACTCTAAAGCATATGCCCTACCTTGTGTCATTAATGTTTGGAAATGTACTCAGGAGTGGGGAAGAAGAGGAGGAAGAAAGTTAACTGTAAGTGCAATTTTTTTTCTTAGCGGTACTATTTTAATAGTGCATGATTTTCTTTGCATGCTATAAAGTAAAGTTTTCCTAGTTATTTGTAAGTGTAATAGGGATACTAAAATAAATAGGTGCTCCTGATTTTTCTTTTTTTCTTTCTCCCTTCTTCTCTCTTTCTCCTCAATTTTACGAAATTTGGGCACTGCAATGTAAAAAAATCTAGTTAAAAGAGCTTGACAAAAGTAAAAATAGTGTGCTTTTTCTCATTCTTGCATAGGGGAATGACTGGGTTAAAACCACTAGCTTAATCTAGTAACAAGTTTTAAGAGAACACAATAAATGAAAAATAATATTATAAGGCTTTTTTCTAGTAAACAAATGTATGATTAGCAGTTGTGTCTGACTCTCATGTCTCTAGAAAACAATCTGATAAAGAGAAATGGCTTGGAGAAAAATGTTTATGAAAGCATTCATGTGATTTCCTAACTGAGAGAGCAATAAAGATAAGAGAAAGCCATACAGCATTTAGTAGAAGCACAGGCTGTACCATGTGGATTACTATTGTCGACTATTTTCGTGGATTTTAAACTGTTTTTAACATCAATAAAGTGCGGTTTTGGTGTGCTGTTTCCAGCTCTTCTTTTTTACAGGCTGTACCATGCTATGCGTCTTAGCATGCATAACCTTTGTTCTAGGTTATCTCAAGTCTGAGTGTATGTGGTTGTCAGTTTAGAACATTTGTTCCTGTTAGGAGGGTAAAACTTCAATATTTGAAGATGTATATAGTTTTGTGTGTTATTAAGTTAATGGGTTTTGGGGGTATTAGGGGTGTGTTTGTATTTTTGTTTGAGGGCTTTCAATAAAACAAAAAGCCCTGTAAGATGTGTCATAGGCTCAAATGGAGTTGACAAGAAACAATTGTAAAAAAGATTAACCTGCCAAATAGTATATGCATGTAACACAAACGCTGGAACTAGACATTTAAATAAGAAGGTGTTATACATAAAGGGTGGGAATAATACATTTTTAAGGGAATGATACTTTCTGTAATGTCTTTGAACTTCAATTTTCTCACAGATAAATATAAAAAATAAATAGTAGTGAACTATAATTAAAAAATGTAGAATGCAAATAGCTATGCTACAGGAGATGCACTTTGAAAGAACTGAACATGTGAATTTGATAAAGAAAGGTTTTCATGATGGTTATTCAGTGGAATACCTGGAGTAAAGGAAAAGAGAAGTACTTATATTAATTGTAAGAGGAGCTTCAATAGTGATAGAAGAGGATAAAAATGATAATAATGGTAGATTTGTAGTACTAAGGGGCCACTGGCAAGGGAGGAGGATTACAGTGACATGTATTTATAGTCCACCAAAAACTGCTATGATGGAGCTTAAAAAAATTCTGGGAAAAATAATCATCTTTTAGCAAGCAATATTTCTTACTGGTGGGGACTGGAATTTGATTTTCAGCAGTGAAGATGTGTCTGAGGGAAAAGTATAACAAAGGAGGGTAGACTTGAGAAATTTATGAAAATATTTGGCATGGAAGGTGTGAATTCAGTACTAGGAGTTTGGAGTGAATTTACATATGATTCCCCAAGATACAAAAACTGGGATAGGCTAGACCAATTTACATTTCATAGGAACATGTGGATTTAATTGAATGTCTTGATATGTACCCGATAACTATCTCAGAGCATGTGCCAATAATACCTAAAATAAAAACTCAGGGTAATGAAATAAAAATGAGTCACTGACACTTTCTCACCTATCTGTTGAAAAGAGAGAAATTTAAAGAATGGATAGTGGAAATTATTCAGGAGCTATTAGGGAAAATAGAAACTTCTTCTGAAAATATACCTAGGTAGTGGGATAAAATTAAAGTGGAGTTTAAAAATAAGGTGGGATTAAAAGAAAGGTAGATATGGTTAAGAACAAGAATTATTTAGAGGGACTGACAAATGTTAAAGTATTGCAAAATATTGGAATCCCACAGAAAAAGAAGAGGAGCAACTGCAGAACGGTAAACAGAAAATAAGGGATTGCCTTGATATTATGCATGAGTTTAGAAAGATTGCTGTGAAGCAACTGTTTTTTGATAATAACTCTAGAGCACAAAATCTTTTAGCACAACAACTCAGGCAACAGAAAGTGGAAAGGGGTGTCACCAAGCTTAGGGTGACTATAACAAAGAAGATAACAAGGGATTCTGTAGAAGTATTAGAAATATTTCAGAAGTTCTGTGAAAGTCTATAAAGCTGAGAAATATGGAAATCAAGAAAAGGTACAAGTCAACATTTCTAGAGAAGAATTAAATATGCCAAGGTTAGAGGTAGATGAGGCTCAATTACTAATGGGATATAAGGAGATGAGATAAAAAGAGTGATGAATAACAAATCTACAGGAAAGTCCCCAGGAACAGATGGCATTCCTGTGGAAGTTTGGAAGTTAGGAGGGAAAAAATGATAAAGATCTGGAAGATTTTATTTAACAGTCTTATACTGGAAGCTAGGAGGAAAACAAACTGATAAATATATGGAAGGTTTTATTTAACAGTATTATAAGAGGAGAAGAAATACTGACATCCTGGAAGAAAAAGGTGGTAGATATAATATGTAAAAGGGGTAAAGACTCATCAGACCCAGCTTAATACGGGCCCATTTCAATACTAAATCATGATTATAAAGTGTTTATGTCTATAATGGCTAAAAGAATGGCAAATGTGATGCCAAAACTGATAGATATGGATCTGTGTGGTTTTGTGGAGGGGTGGCAACTAATTGACAACATTAACAGAACATTGATGATCAAGAGGGAAGCAGAATGTAAGAAAATACCACTGTTGTTGGTGGATTTCGATGCAGAGAAAGCATTTGACAGCGTAAGCTGGGACATTATGAGCAGGACGATGGAAGCATTTGCATTCCTTGATAAAATTATATAAGGTTCATTAGGAGGATATGTGACGGATTAGAGGAAAAATTAAAGTGGCTGGGGTCCTCTCTGATAATTTCTGCTTTAGCAGAGGAATCAAACAGGGGTGTCCTCTCCCCCTTTTTTATTTGCATTATATTTAAAACCATTGGCAAAGAAAATAAGTGACTCAGAAACTCAATAATGTAAATGGTATGGTAGTCAAGAAAAGCTGACTGTGTTTGCAGATTATATTATTTTACACCTGACAAAACCAGAAAGGGGTATTGCAGTGTTGTGGAACATTTTGAGACAGTTTCAAATCTTTTTGGGATACAAAATGAATGAAGCTAAAATAAAGGCAGTAGTGGTAAATTATGTACTCACACACAAATTGGTTCAGCAATATCCATATTTATGGGAACATGATAAATTGAAGTATTTAGGAGTATGGATTAAAAAGGATTCAGATGTGGCAGCTAAGGACATGTGGGAAGAGACTAAAAAGATAATACAAAAACTGAGAAAATGGAAGCCCTCATATGGATATTGATAGAAGCAGTTAAAATGTTTTTAGTCACTTTAGTCTTATACACAGGTCAGACATATTTTTTATCAGTCAGAGGAGAAGTTGTGGATAGCAATTAGTAAAGTGCTGAAGGAGTTTATCTGGGAGAGGAAGATGACAAGAGTCAAGTGGGATAATCTAATTCTTTCAATAGAACAAGGCAGATTGGGATTACCTAATTGGAAGGGGCATTTCAGCGCAACACAGTTAAATCTCCTACACAAAGCACAAGAAAAAAAAAAACTATAATTCAAAGTAGAAAGGGATGATGATGAAATGGGGGGGGGGTCTCAAGAAACAAGGAGAGACTGGGATTTTGGATGCAGACCATTAAGGAAAATAATAATCATACAGAATATCACATTCATAAAGTAGCAGAATGTATAGAACGTATTCTAAGAACTAAGCCAACATGGGAATAGAGAAAGGAGATTCTGCCGATAAGGATGACTACAATTAGGGATACAGACAATGAGCAAGAGGGGCTGGAATTTATTGGAGAAAACTGGCAAAGGAACCAAGTATTGGGAGCAAATAACTAGGAGGTAAAGGTAATAGAATGGGCAGATGCCAAGAATTTATTTAGATTGCAGTTTAGCAATTGCATTTCCTCTCAAGGTTTGATATCAGAATATAGACAAAGAGAAAGAAATAGGGGGTTCCCAAATGAAAGACCATCACTTTTGGAGTTTTTAGTAGAATCTGGAACAGAAGCTGCCGTTAAGAAAGAAATAATTAGTAGAGCATGTAAAACATTGCATGATAACTACAAGAATCAATCAGAAGAGGTTAGAAAGGATTGGGAACAGAGACTGGATAAGAAGTTCATAAAGAAAGAATGGGGAATTATACGTATGTCTTCCAAATATGCAATAAAGTCTAAAATATTTACAATCTTTATTTAGAGGTTTTTACATAGGTATTTTATACCCCAAGTAGACTCCAAAGAATTTTTCTTCGGGTAGGCAGCAAATGCTGGAGGTGTGATGGAGAAGAAATAGATAACTGGGAACATATTTTCTGGGAGTGTAATGACTTGGAAGACTTTAAAGATTCCCTGCAGACTGCTCTGTCAGAGATACTGGGTGAGCAAACTGGTGTAACTAAGGAAATTAATTTTTTTTGAGATATGATACATAATTGGAATTGCCTAGACATAGTAAGACCTTGCTGAGTCTAATTATGGTGGCTACCAAAAAAAAATAATTACTGGAAAATGGAAATCAAAGTCTAACCCAACTTTACTAGAAGTAGCAAATATAGTAAGAGAGAGAAAACAACTGGAATTGGGACCTTTAGAAAATGGTAGGAGCAAATTACATAGTAAAATGGGAATTGTGGGACCAATACATGCAGAGGAGGAACAAGGTTTAAAAGAAGGCAGGATTTGAATAAGCTATGTAATTTTTGACTGACAATGACTGGATAGAATATAAGTGATGTATAATGTTTGTAACTACAGTTGTGTCTACATGGTTTGTAATGTATAAAGTATAATGAAATTGTGTTGGTATAGTTTGTTTTCATTTACATAAATGTAAGATTGCCTATGCCATATGTGATAATTTAATAAAGATGTTTCTTGTTTAAAAAAATAAATGTTGGACAACCTACACACTTTATATGTTCACACACATTTCAGACACTATACTAAAAGGACTAATTCTTTCAGAAAATCTGATCATCTTTTTGATTCCTCATGAAAGCAGGCATTATCAAAGTGGTTGGCCCATAGTATTGCCTTTTCTCATAGTAAATAGATTAAAATATTTACTCACACTCTTTCTGCAAGATCTACACCTTTTCCAGAGTTCTGGAACATTTGTACTTTGACATATGACAGGCTGCAACTTGTACTACTGTCCATAAACATTAGAAGCTCATTCTGGAGGTGTGGTAGGTTTTAATGCTGACTGCTTGGAATTCTAGTCATGTTTTGATTTACTACTAGCGATCCTCCCTAAATTAAGACAGTATAACTGTAAAATGTTTTCATCATAATGGTAGATCTTGCATTGATAAACTTCCTTGAAGAATCCTATAACTAGGTTCAGCATTTTTGCCGATTGGACTTTGGTATTTTTTTCTTAATCATGGATGGTAACACATTAGAGAAAATACATGGCGTGTTGTAACACGTTGGCTACATAAGCACACTTATATCTCCGTACCCCCAATTCTTTTGTTGCTGCTTTCACATGTAGATGCTGAACTTTGCTTGTGTTGATTAAAGTTCTTACATTCATATATCACTTTCTTCAAAACCATTTTTGCAGAAATAGTGGCAGAATTCCATATTTGGCCCATGGGAAATGCTAGGGTTTCATCACTAGAGGCTTAATTTGGAGAACTGTTCAAAAGCTAGCTGTACTAGATGTAAATCTGCATTTTACATGGTCCTTTGGTCTTCAGAGAAAGACAGACTAGGACTTTGAGCTTATTATTGTCCCCCATAGAGAAGGTCAATTAGAGTTCTGCGCTAGGTATGCCCCCAGATCCTACCCATAGGCAGTGGTTCCAAGGTATTTGTATTGCTAATAACTTGATTGAGTCAGTCATGGGACAACTCACCCTGATATTGTAGAAAGGGTCCTTGAATTACTGAGCTGCAGACTAGAAATACAAGAGCCAAGGTTTTCATCTATTCAAACTAACTCTCACCGATTAGGACTTTTCAGTCGCAGTTGAGGTGAGGGCTTTGATTGTACCCACACACACTTCAAAGTTTATGACCTGTTTGCAAGATATCAAATCCTTGTCTGATACCTTGTGGGAGCTTGAGACACAGATGTGGAATCACACCTTTAGGGACTTTGATATGATGACAACACTAGACCACCTCCAGTCTACCCAATACTTGGCATTCATCTTTCAGCTGCACATTTTTATCAAGCCTGTGTATGATTCACTGTTTGGAGTTGCTGGAATAGCTGAAGTGGATTTTGAGGCCTTGTCTTTGATGTGGGCAAATACAAAGAGCCTTAACACTCATCATGACCCTCAGATGAAGAGCCATAAAGATGATAAGAGTGGACTGCTGAGGATAAGAAAGAAACTATATATTCTTACTATTATGTAAGATGCCTAGAATTTTCAGATAGAAGATATTCAAAATGATTAAGGGAAAAAATAGTGGAAAGAAAATGCATGCAAAAGAAAAACTGTAAAAGCTTCAAATACAGATTTATGTTCATTAATACAACAGATCCATGAAATAAATGGCATGGACAAAGAAACTTTGGGCTGCTTAGAAAAAGAAGAAACATAGGAAGTGGAAAATTTTAAAGAACAAAACCTAGGCATTTTTGAAAGGTATACAAAGAAACATGGACATCACAGACATGGTAAAGAAAAAAAAGATCTGATATGGTACAATATTTATGCAAAGGATAAAGCAAAACTAATCAATACATAAAAATGCAGCACCACAGAGCTCTCCTGGAGAGGAAAAGCAAATTAATATTGAGAGGACTGTTAAAAAAACCCTTCTCAGAGGTGATATAAGAAGGTTTACAGAAATCTAACAAGTCTCCTACTGCAAAGTCTGATAAAAATGTGTCGTCATCCCCCTTGGGAAAAACCTGGTTCCCTTGAATTACCACATTGATGGTAGTCCACTGAACACAGAAGGCGTTATAAGAGATCTGGGAACATAGGTTGATAGCAACCTCTCTTTTGGCCACCACATTGCCACAGTGGTCAGAAAGTCCTTCTATTTGGCACATCTCATTACTAAAGGTTTTGCATCTGGGAAGAAAGAGGTCATTGTCTCCCTGTACTCTTCCCTCATTAGGCCAGTCATAGAGTACAATGCCCCATTTGGCATGTACCTCACTAGACACCTGCAACAACTGAAGAGGTCACACAAGTACCTCACAAAGAGGATCCTAGGCCTTAAACACTTGTCCTGTATGGACAGACTCAAAAAACTCCAACTATTCTCTGTCTCATACATGTCAAGCAGAGCACCTCACTGGCCATCTTCAAGAGAAATCTTGATGAGTGGATGGGAAATAGTTCCCAGTGTCTCTGTTGAGTAGAGCCACTGGAGTGATCCACTGGGTGAATTTTCTAAGGTTGGGTGGCACAATGCCAGGGTAAGCCTATGGGCTAGGTCTGTAAAGGCTCCAGGGCCATTAGCCTAGTACACATCTACGAACCTATGAACCTGTACATACAAAGGCATCTAGATATGGAAAATTTCACAGTACAATAAATAAGAAAACAGAGGGGAGGGTAGAAAAGAGGATTAGTTATGGAGAAGTTAAAGAAATAGATATTGAAGATATGGATTACCTGTAAAGTGAAGGGTTTTGTGTAGAAAATCTAACTCAGTTAATGTCGCAGCATGATGGAACAATGAGTCCCCAGATTCTGGAGAATGGGACGGAACAGGAAACATATAATCACTTGCCACATGAAGATGCTCTATAGCCTTCAGTAGTTAACCAGTACAAAAGCTCAGCTGGAGTTGTGCAGCAAGGGAAAGAGCAGGAAGTAAAGGCAACTCTGATGCAGTCAATGTTGTAGAGTGATGGGCCAATGACTTGCCTTATAAAAGAGCAACAGATGATGCAGGATGCAGCTGAAGAGGATATATCACAGGAAGATGGTGTAAAATTGTATGTAGAATGCCTACAGGAAAAAGAGACCAAAGAATGTGCCCTCATTTTAGAATAAAATGATCTAAGGGAAGAGTTGTTTGATTTAATAGAGCTGGATAGACATATTAATATCAATGAAAGAAATAGATTACAGAAAGTAAATAAGACCCAAAATGTTAGAAGTCTGACAAAACAGATGAACACAGTAATCATGAGTATTAACAGAAATTCATGTGATATAACAGAAACAAATAGGATATATTACTGTGCAGCTAAATAACAGATAAATTCTTATCAAAAATAAAATGCAGGGCAATAAGGGAATGGAAGTGAAAAAATAAAATGCCATAATGGAAGCATAGAATAGAAAAAACTATAAAGCAATTAGACAAGAATTGTTACTGTTAGAAGAGTATAGAAGAGAGAACAGATCAACAAAAATACTTAGAAGGATAGATATAATAAAAGTAACACACAGTATCCAAACAGACCAGTATCTATCATACACTATTGCAAGCAATAAACTAAAGATATCAAGCGCATGTAGAAAAACATAGAAGATATGCAAAAAAAATGGAAAAGTACAAAATAAGCAATTCATTGATGACCCAAAATGTTTTATAGAAACTTGAGAAATAAAGCAAAGGAATAGAAGTACAACCAAAAAAGAAGTAGACACATTTTGGAGAAATATCAAGGAAGACCCTGTGTAACATAATAAATACGCTGAACTGATAGAAGTAAAAGAAACAGTAAGAAGTTGAAATGTATAGGATATGAAATGTGATGAAGTAACGACCAGAGAAAATGAAATAATAGTAAGAAAAACTCTTAAGTGGAAAACTGCAGACCCAGATGCAGTACCTGACTTCTGGCTCAAAGTATTAAAATCTTTACATGCAGATTTAGCCTTAAGTGAGAACTACTTATATGCATATCCTGAGCAGACTCCAACCTGGTTAAAAACAGGAAAAAATATATTCCTCCTTAAGAGTGTACTTGTACGCCATCCTAAAATGTATAGACCAATGCCTTGTCTTTTGATGATGTATAAACTATATACTGGAATTGATGCAGACAGAGTTTATAGTTATTTAGAAGAAAATTCAATCATGGAAATAGAACAAACGGGTAACAAAAGAAAGTCATATGGAAGAATAGATAATTTATTGCTAAATAAAGTCATAAGGGAGAATTGTAAAAAGGGGAAAAATTTAAGTATGGCATGGTTAGATTACAAAAAAAAGTGTTTGACAGCATCCACATTCATGGAGTGCTTACAGATGTATAAAATACATCCTACATTGATCAATTACATTACAATGACCATGAAACAGCAGTAAACAATTTTGCAATTAAACCATGACAAAGGGCAAATTATTATTCTAGGGATAAAAAAGTGGGGATATTCCAAGGTGATTCTCTGTCATTGCTGTTGTTTTGTCTTTCCCTTAACCCATTAAGCTGTTTAATTAGATTAGGCTTTGGTTATAATTTGGATTCCAGAAAACTAATTTGATTGTTGGCAAAGGATTTTATGGTGTATTTCTTCAATTTTCCATTTTTTTGGAATATAGACTGTGTCTTTTTGGATGAGTTTTTTATTAAATACAACAAAAGGTAATCACTGGCTTCTAGTCTTTTGTTTGGGTTATACATTGATTGAAGCGTTCTCATCTACATTCTTGTGGATGATTTAAGATTATATGGCTCCACAAATGAGAGCTGAAAGCACAACTGCTAGTGGTTAAAACTTTCAAAGATGACATAAAAATGACATTTGATTTCAATAAATTTGCGAAAGCAATCTTTAAAGCAGGAAAGTTGCAGTACCAAGAGAATGTCAGTCTAGGACAAGAATGAATATAAAGGAACTTAAGCAGAAAGAAGTGTATAAATATTTGGGAACTGATGGAAGATCAGCAAAAAAACATGATCAAATCCAAACAAAACTCAGTAAGGAATACTTCAGAAGACTAAAACTAATATTGAAAACAGCCCTGACATTTAGGAATAAAGTTCAAGCTATAAATCAATTTGCTCTCCATGTTCTAATTTACAGTTTTGGTGTGATTGATTGGCCCCAAAAGGTATTAGATCAGAGGGACAGAAAAACAAGAAAAATGCTTCATGCTTATCAAATGATATGTAAAAATCAGTGTATACCAATATTATATATCCCTCGCTTTGAAGGAGGTATGGACTTCCTCATAACTGATTCCACATACAGATCTGCAGTCATGGGACTGCATACATATCTGCCGACCTCATCAGATTCAGACATAGTGAACATTTTAAAACATGAGGAGAGGAAGTCTAAGGTGACCTCTCTGCTTAGTTTGGCAGAAGCATTCAGATGTTGAGCAGGAATGGAAATCAAAACAGAAACAGACAAAAATCAGACACCAACTAAATAAGTAAAAACAAAGAATATAAGGAGATGGATCAGATGAGAAGGAAAAGAATGTGGGGAAGCTATAAATATAGTGGTAGGTATACAGATCTCCTGAAACAATCTCATGCTGATCATTAATCATTAGGGAGAGGTGAGTTGAAACCAAATGATGAAAGGTTGATAATGGCAGCCCAGGATAGTGGATTACATATACTTTGGTTTACAGAGTCCATTGAACATTTGAGAGAAGCAGACAAATGTAAGTTCTGTAAAAACAAAATAGAATTAGAAACAGTTGCACACTTTTTTGCTGAGTGTGATCCACTCATGGCAGTGGGCCTGTATACTATAAACACAATAATGTGGCAATGTTGTTGCACTAGGGATTGTGCAAACACTTCAATTTAGACGTAGCTGAAAAGCATTGGAAATGTGAATTACAAAGCATTATAGAGAATAGTGAAGTGTATATCACATGAGATCACCTATTTCCTGAATGAGATTGTATAAATTAAAATGATTTTCCCCAAAATTATACTGTGTGTGCAGTGAAGAAAATATACAAGGCCAAACAGCAGTTTTCAAAATACTATGGCTTGCTTTGCAAGAACAGTTAAGTGATGACCTTTTATTAAAAAGATTTCTTTTAAATGTTCAGTTTAGATATTAATAACATACAGCTGTGGGCTTACTGTAAATAGCATCCTGTTATACAAAAAAGAAGTTACATTGACATCTCAAAAATTTCAAACAGAAACTTTGCATTACAGGGTCTTTCTGTGAGCTTTCAGATGCAGAAATAAATAAAATAAAATACAGACACTTCAAGTGATGCCAAGTTGATGTAGAGAGACTTTTTGTGAAGTCTTCAGATACAGCAAGGAAGAAAATAACCAAAGAAGGACATAACACAGAAATTAATCATGCAAACCAGAAGAACAAGTCACAATGACATTAAAATAACATTGGTTGACATTTAAAAGAGTATATAAACTGGACAGTATTTTCACTCTTTAGTGACGTCTTTGACTGAGTGTATATCATTCATTACTTTGTGTCTAGCTGTGTTATAATAGAATTGAAATAACTGACGGTATTAACTGTTTGGCAAGAATTTGTACTAATACAAATAAATATTAACGGATTCAGTAGTACGGTATCTGTCTGGTCAGCTGCTAATAATATTTTATAGTGGTGAGCCTAGTCCATTGGCCATAACCTTTTTTATCTGTTACCAACAGTTAATTTTTCATAAAGGCCTTAAATTTTCCATGAGTTCAACAGATTGACAGTTCCAGTGCATCAAAAGATCAACAGTTCCAGTACTTCGTTGGTGGATACAGAGTGATGCCACAGAAGCTGTCTTGCGTCAAACCCCACTAGCTGTGGATATGTATATTTCAGCCTTGCTTTGCTTGTGCTGTGCTGATGAGGTCATAACAAGGCCGAAGTATGCATATCCACAGCTAGTGGCATTTGACTTTATTGGCCTGAAATTGTCCATTAAAATGACAAATCAAGTCATGGGCATTCAGAATCGCCAATTAGCTGAAACACCTGATGTTCATAAGTGTCATTTGCATATATCCCATGTGCCTCTGATACAAGAGGTTTGGAAAGTCACTCAGTGGAAGTTCTAGCTTTGCTGGAATTTTCATTTTGTTTTTACTGATTGGTTTTTCTGTGACCTTCTCACATATTGCTTTAATTTGTTGTTTGGGATATTTTTGCAGTGACCTTAATGATAATGGACATCAGCTGGGTATAACAGCCCTGTGTTTCTTATGCTTAGTCAAATACTCTGCTTGTGCTGTGCTGATGAGGTGATAACAAGGCCAAAATATGCATATCCACAGCTAGTGAGGTTTGGCTTTATTGGCCTGAAATTGTCCATTAAAATGACAAATCAAGTCATTGGCATTTAGAATCGCCAATTAGCTGAAACACCTGATGTTCATAAGAGTCATTTACATATATCACATGTGACTCTGATGCAAGAGGTTTGGGAGGTCACTCAGTGGAAGTTCTAGCTTTGCTGGAGTTTTCATTTTGATTTTATAAAATGATTTACAGGTAAAGTTTTGTATTGTCAAAATGAAAGCAGATAAAAAATGTAATACAGAAGAGGCTACAGTAAATGCTTTGGCAGATGTCAAAGCAAAGCAAGCAGCTGAAACTGGTGAGTGTCTAGACTCACATCACTGTTTTAAACACACAGACAAGGTAATGCCAGTTTCCACCATTTAAAAAATTAAAAAACTATCTGAAAATGATCAGACAGACAGTCTAAATAGCATGACAGAAAAAAAACTAAATGTTTTGGTCAGGCAAGATGGTATGTTGAAGCAATTCCGTCAGACAGTTAATGACATTCTGCAAAATGCAGATGCAGCTTTAAAATCAGTTTCTGCCAGACAGATAGATACAGACTCGGAGATTACACATCTCAAACTCCACCTGGAGAAAGACAAAGCCAGAGTACTAGGCAGTTTAAAAGAAGTGCGGTGTATTGCAGATGCACATAGGAAATAAACAAAAACAGCTTGTAGACTACAAAAAGCAGCTTAATGCTTTAAAGTCTAAAGATAAAAATTAAGCCTAAAGATGTCACAGTTGTTACAGGTACAACAATCTTGTCATGATGGAAACAGGAGGCAGCCACAGACAGTTAATACACTGTTTTATAACAGGTAAATCATAAATAGAAAAGAGCGTGTATGCAAATAACCTGCAAACATCTGGGTACACAGAAAAAGGAGGTGAGCAATAAACAGAAGGAAGGACAAACACCTTGCCTTACTGAAAAGGGTAATTACAAACACTAACAGTATAATAAAAATGGTAAATTATGACCAGTAGACTATGGGGATAATCCTCCCTATAACCCAGATCATGGCAGGCAATAGGCATTAAAGCAATAAATTAACGGAACACGTTATCAGTTCTCAGCAAAGTACAGGGATCTTTTAAACTCAATGTAAATTAATTAAACAAAAGAGGCAGGAAAATACAGAAAAATAAATATTACTTTACTGGTTTAATAAGCCAGGACGGATTTACAATAAACACAGAAATAACCTACAGACATACAGACACAGAGTAAAGTTAATACAGATACAGTGTAAAGTTAAAGTTAATACAGATACAGACAGTGTAAAGTTAAAGTTAATACAGATACAGTAAATACATTTACAGTAATGCAAATGGTATATGCTAAACTAAACAATGCAATTAAATGTTGGATATGTAAGTCCACATCTACGTCTGAAAATGGAATAACATTTAAGGCAGTACCTATGACAAATCCTAAATGACAAAAAGTTCTATGGTAACAAGAGAGGGTCAACCCCTACATTAAAGGTATAGTATGTCTCTAAAGGCAGCTTATGAATACAGCAAACAGGATCAATATTGGTAAAAAACAGTGACTGTAATGTCATATTTTCAAAATAATGTATTACATAAAATATAACAGCAAACAGTCTTATAAACAAACTAGTACAGCAAGAACATTATTAGTCAGACTGGTGTAACTGCCATCCTGGGAAAAATGCACAGGGATACATACAGTATACATACAGGTAGTAAAGTACAGAGTCATTAAAAAACTTAATAAAAACTTAGACAAACAGCATTTTTCAGCTAATAAAAATCCAAGCAAAAGCAGCACACCATGTTGGTTCATAAAAATCAGTGTAAGTTAATAACAATCAAACAGTATCAGTACAGTAACAGTCTGTTAACAGTCTTAGAAAAGTTTAAATTTGTTTCTATAATAGCAATCTATGGACAGGACGAGGCAATCTAAAAAAATGTATATACAAAAGCAAATGCAAATAAAACAGTTGCAAAGAAAAAATGGGGAGAGATACTCAGATATAGATTATGAGAACAGGGACATCATGATAGGATACCTGATTTCAATATATTTTCGGACATGCAAAATTTGTTTGCAAAGGCACATAACAAGTCAAATTGTTGGGTTTTTAGCCACATTCCTTACAGAGGGGAAATGCCATTACATGCAGTCCCTGTAGAGGTTACACATACAAGTTTTATGTTTAAAGAATCTTATAAAAAATAGAGGTGTAAAACAATCAGCCATAAAAAAAAAAATTACAGTTGATGAAAATATAAAAAGGGATACTCTGTTTTCAAAAGAAAGGGACAGTCAGGGTTGCTACTTTACACCAACTCTGGTCATGTGAAAAAGCTTGAGTATAAAATAAAAAACAGCACAGGAGTTAACACATAACACTTCTTTTAAGGAAGAGATGAAAAAGGAGAAATTCTGTTACATAGAGTATGCAGTTCCAATAATGAGAATTACTCACACATTACCAGAGGACATGGTAAAAAATCAACAGAAAAAGAGGGAGGTTCATGATAAAAAAATAGGGAAAGATTTTAAAACAGCAGGATGTAGGAAATGGTGTTATTTCAGGAGCTGAATTTTTTTCACAGGTATGGTGCCACTAAGGCAATATGGAATGTTACAAAGTTGATAAACATTTTAGCAAATGCAACTTATGGAGCTATCTCAGATATAACAGAGGAAATGTGTTAAAACATTTGTGTTAATAAAAGTATTAATCAAGTAACAGCCATTGGTAATGTAACATTGTATGAAAAAATAGCATTGAATGCAAAGGATCCATATGCTGCAACAGATCAAGGGATTCAAAGTACTGAAGATCATATTGTGTTGTAAATTGTCTTACAATTTTCTTGGTTTTAATTAAAAGGGGGGATTAATAGAGATTGTATAAATTAAAATGCTTTTCCCCAAAATTATAGTGTGTGTGCAGTAAAGAAAATATGCAAGGCCAAACAGCAGTTTTCAAAATAATATGGCTTGCTTTGCAAGAACAGTTAAGTGATGACCTTTTATTAAAAAGATTTCTTGTAAATGTTCAGCTTAGATATTAATAACATATAGTTGTGGGCTTACTGTAAATGGCATCCTGTTATAGAAAAAAGGAAGTTACATTGACATCTCAAACAGAAACTTTGCATTACAGGGACTTTCTGTGAGCTTTCAGATGCAGAAATAAAATAAAATACAGACACTTAAAGTGACATAAAGATGGCATGGGGAGACTTTTTGTGAAGTCTTCAGATACAGCAAGGAAGAAAATAACCAAAGAAGGACATAAAACAGAAATTAATCATGCAAACCAGAAGAACAAGTCACAATGACATTAAAATAACATTGATTGACATTTAAAAGTGTATATAAACTGGACAGTATTTTCACTCTTTAGTGATGTCTATGGCTGAGTGTATATCAGTCATTACTTTATGTCTAGCTGTGTTATAATAGAATTGAAATAACTCTGACAGTATTAACTGTTTGGCAAGAATTTGTACTAACAAATAAATATTAACAGATACAGTAGTGCAGTGTCTGTTTGGTCACTGATAATAATATTTTACATTTCCAACAATTCAAAAACAGATGCAAAAAAGAAATAGATATAGTAGTCCATGAAAAAGACAAAAGTAGCATTAACCATTGAAATTATTACACCTAATGATGACAGCATCTCATGTACAGAGAAACACAAAGTCATAAAATATCAGGATTTGCAGGCAGAAGTGAGAGCACTGTGGAAGAAAGATACCCAGACAGTTCCATTAGTTGTAGGAGCAATAGGGCTAGTAAAAAGGACTTTACAGTTGTATTTAGATATTCCACTAATACATGTAACACTGTATAAATTGCAGAAGGAGTTAATTCTAGGCACATTGTGGGTGCTGCGAAGACCATTTTTGACTAACATCAGATTGAAGCAATACTAATTTCATGAACTTTAATTATATTCTGACTAAGGACTGGGGTCCATTCCCATCATGGTATTAGAAACCCAAAAGACTTGGAGAAATTAAAATGGGAGAAAAATATATGGGCTGTACAATTTTACATATGCTAATACATAGTTCCAGAAAGCTGCATGTTATGTGTACACACTCCTTTTAGATGGCAGGTTCTATAACACTTCACAGAGGATTGAAACTCATCCACAGCACCTTTTTAACTTGTTAAGAATTATGACAAATATAAGGTACATGGTGTAGGAGTGGAGAAATACGTCTGTAGAAATGAAGGAATGTATGTTTTCAAAAATCTGCATTAAGAAGTACAGAAGTATAATTTACAGGGGAGAAATTCTTCAGTTGTAACCGCTATGAATTTTCACAGCAAGGAAACATACCTTAAAACTCGAAACATTGGATCCAGAAATTTGATGTAAACCTTATTGTGTGAGTGTAATTGGTGAGAAGTCTAGAAATGTCCATTGTGTCACATTTCTACATGTTGCTGGGGAAGAAGCCTTGAAGATATTTAATGCTTTTACTTTTCTTATATATAATAAAGACAAAATAGCAGCATTTAGATAACATTTCAATAATCAATGTGAGCCTAGAAGGAACTGTAGATATTTATGTTACTGGGCTGAAGGACCAAACCAAAGACTGAATTTGTTGAAGGGATCAATTCATTAATAACAAGCAATGTGATTTGTTATACAAGTAAAGATAAAAACAAGGGACACACTTTTAAGAGAAAGACTTGATGTTATTAAACGTTATGGATGCATGCATAACTTATGCAAGTATCAGTACAGAGAGAATAGCTAAGTAAAAGGATTTGTATAAGAGAAAACATCTCAAACAAAAATGCAAGCATAACAAATAAGGTGAAGATACATTGTAACAGTAATGGGAATGACAAAGAGGGCCATGCTATGCATATAAACAATGATGCAGTCAAAATTCAAGCATTTTCTACTGGGTGTGCTATACGTATGAGAGGAAGCAGTCTTGTGCTTTTAGAGATCTTTGTTAGAGATCTGATAGAAAGAACCAGTTTATAAAGATGCTGACAGAAAGTCAGATGTCTTCAGAAGAATTTGCATGTTGAACAGAAACACGAAGGGGATGCACCAATTTATATTACTCTGGTGGGAGGTATCAAAGTGAAAAGATACAATAAAATGAAGACACATTCAAAGCTGGAAGGACAAGAATACAAGTCAGATTGTGGGCAAGAAATGCAGAATCAAAAAGCAAAATGTCAAATTTAAACTAAACACAGGTACAGAATAATAAGTTGAAGTACTGTACTTTTGAAGTATTGGGATTGCAAGGCACTGAAAAGATAAATGTATGCATATTGCTAACATATTCAGTACATCAAGTAAATCCATTGGGTCAAAAGCAACTGATGTATGAATGTAAAAATGAAAAGAAGTACAATGCCTAGTTCCAAATTGTAGCCTTAACAAGAAGTTAATTTTCCCAACATATTGGGTTGTTTTTCATGTGATAATTTATGACTGGTAAAATGAATTCCAATTGTTAAAGTAAAGACTGCATGTATATGAAGTTCACAACATTCCCAGGCCGTGGAATATTAATTTCACCTCAATATTACCACTTGCAGTATCACTTGTTTAGCAGAGGAGCACCACGTCTGAGTCTGTAAGTACTGTACTACTTTGCAAAAAAGTTACCCCTTTACCAGGTCCAAAATTTATAGGCCTTTTCAGAGAAGAAGAAACCTGAATCCCTGTTGAAAGGGGCATTCACTCAAGTTGAGGGAGGATATTGCAAGAGTTTCCAAATGCACAAAAGATGTCTGATAGTGACTTGAATGTACCATAAGATTTAACTTTCAAAGAAAGTTGTACTGAGACAGTAAGTGGGTAGCAACCATGAGAATATAGCAACTCTCCCAATCCTAACAAGAGCTTAGATTTTCTTTACCTAGTGAGATGCCACTTTGCCTGCCCCAATCTCTTGGTTTCAACTGGCTGGCTGTGTTTTCTGACCCTAATGAAGGCAGACAAGGAGCCCACTCACATGCAAGATGCCTTTTCTCAGATAGTCTTGATAGACGCCTGTCCTTCAGAAATGTCGGCTGCATGAACTGAAATTTGTGTATAATGGAATATACATTCCAATTTTTTTTTCAAGAATACTCTAAAGCCTCATTTCCTTATGGATCACAGAAAAAAATCCTCCCAGCCATCTGCTTTTTTCCACTTGGATTAGACTTGATGAGCAGATCTTAGCATTACTGTTGTCCACCACTGCCACATTAAACTACAAAAAAATGATTGAGGAATATATGGCAACCTATGTATCCTTCCATTTCAAGTATGACTTATCTTGCTGGATTCCTCAGCCTTGGAGAGACAAGAGAAGACTCTAGCCTATTCTTCTCAGATCTCCTTGTCTGTGGGTAACACTAGTATTGCTGAAACCATATCATAAGGCTGCCTGGTAAATGCAGTCTCCTTTGGGAAATACTAAACCCAGTGAAAGAGGTATAAGACAAATCTCAATTTACTGGTCTATGACCCATCCTATAGGGTCATGACAAGCTTTGGGTAGAGACTGATGGCATTAAGTTGAGGATACATGCATTAGAAATGAAGATCATTCACAGGTGACGTTAGCTCACTCTCTAAGAGAAAGTGAGAAACTCAGCAATCCAGAAGGACCTTGTAGTAAAGCTATTGCTGCTTCTGTGTTGAGATGTGTGAGTGAAGTGGGTTTGGGCAGCTTGTGATGTCTGTTAATCATAACCCAGTGGGAGGAGGCCACAGGGCAGGCCTAGAGCATGTTAAAGGGTACAAGTGGGGACAGGATGAGCTGGAGACTGTTTCTGGGAATAGGGACATCTGGTGTATCCTGCTTATGCTGCAGACCATAACACTCACCAGGACAATTTATTGGTCTACGAACTTCAACACCTGTGACTGAATCACTGAAGGTGTTGTGTGTGATGTAGCTGTGCCTTTACTCACTGCTCGGAAGGATGAGAGGCTAAATTAATTAATAGTGCTTTTTTGGCTAGGGTTGTCTATGTAGCAAAGGTGGTGGAAATATTTTGTTCCCATTTTAAGCATTAAATGGGTTAATAGGTTCATAGACAGTTAGTAGGTATGCACATCAGGAGACCATCAAAGAAGCTGTCCCAAATTCCCCAGAGCCCAGTCTGGTTAAGTGACTTAGTCAGTCAGAGTCACACATTAGATAAATTGAAACTGGGGGACTCAACCCTGGACTACAGGAAATGGCTCATTAACAGCTCATAGCTTTAATCTACTGCACTAATTTCCAGGGGGGTAATTAGCTAAATCACACAGCTGGGAGAAGGACTGTATATTGAAAGGCAAAATAATGTGGCAAGACTGTTGCAGTGGGATTGTGCAAACATTATAAGTAGCTGAAAAATACTGGAAACCACAAAGCATCATAGAAAATGATGAAGTCTACGTCATATGGGATCACCCATTATCAACAGTTCAAAAGATAGATGCGAGAAAAACAGATATAATAGTCCATGAAAAGAAGACAAAAGTAGCATTGAACATTGAAATCACTACACCCAGTGACTACAGTGTCTTTTGTACAGAGAGACACAAAGTCATAAAATATCAGGATTTGCAGGTAGAAATGAAAGTAATGTGGAAGAAAGATACACAGACAGCTCTAAAAGTATTAGGAGCAATGCGTTGTATAAAAAAATAATCTACAGTCATATTTAGATATGTTACCAATACATGTAACTCCACATGAATTGCAGAAGGAGTCATTACTGGGCACATTGCGGGTGCTGCGAAGAGCACTTCTGGCTGACATCAAAGATTAAAACAATACTAATTTCATGAACTTTAAAACTACTTTGACTTAGGAATGGGGTCCATTCCTGTCATGGTATTAAAAACCCAAAAGATTTGGAGAAATTAAAAACTGGTATGGTTCACATTAACCCATTGAAAAAGAAGAACTACAAAGCCTTTGCACTTGATATTATAAAGTATCTTCTTTCCTCTTAATGTTGCAAATGTTTATGCCACTGTGCAAAACCTGACAGTATTCACTATATATGGGAACACTACTGAATCTTGAATGTTTGAAATCTCGAATTTCAAAAGCTCGAGATCATGTAGCCGAAATCCTACATTACCGAAAGACCAGAAGTGCGAAATTCAAATTCCCGATGTTAAGGGATTTTGATTTAGCGCTTCTGGTGTTGCGGATCAGGTAAGTATGTGTGTGTAAGTGTGTTTGTGAAGAGTTTTAGTGTGTGTTGTGACTGTGGTGTGTGTGTGTGTGTGTGTGTGTGTGTGTGTGTGTGTGTGTGTGTGTGTGTGTGTGTGTGAGGGGCTGTAATGTGTGGGTGTGAGTTTGCCTTGTGTGTATGTTTGTGCGATCTTGGAGTTGTAGTACTTTCGAGATTTTGAATTTCGTGGTTTTAATATTTCGTAATGTGGGTTTTGGGCTTATAGTCCGGTATTTAGGTCTTGGGTTCGGATTGTGTATTTTCGATTTAGTAGTGAATCCATATATATATATATATATATATATATATATATATATATATATATATATTTAATTTAAAGTATTTTAATCTTCTCCACTAAGAAAACTTTCATGATACCTGTTTTTATGCCATAGGCTGTAGAAGGCATATTTACCAAAGAGGCCTTTTACATACCTTAACACTGGATACTTTCATCCTCACTGAATTTGACATATCAGGATGTTTACATAACTCTAGCAGCCAAGGTACACAGTTGGTAACTGTCTTAAGACTGAGCATAAATGGACATTAGCAGTGAAGTAGGAGAAGTGAAGGGCAGAACATTTTTAAGAGTACACTTTAAGAAAACTAGTGCATGTGATAATGAACAGCATATTTCTCTGTCAGCTGCCACTGTCAGAACTATGTCTCACACTGACACTGTCAGAACAGTCTCAAGCCCCTTTCAAGATCAACCAGAAATGTTCCATTTTGCAGAATGAGTAGAAGGCAGCTACACAAAATTTACATAATAAATGTTCATACATGCATAAGCTAGTAATGATATGACAGCTAATAAAAAAATGTACCTACACAGAATAGTAAATGAACGTACATAGAATTGTAATGATATGACAGTTAATGAAAACATGACAGATTTTGAATACAGTAAAATATTAGTTAATATCAAACTTATAAGAGTCTAGTTATTTTCAACAGGCAGCAACTGTAAATAGATATTAAGTAAAAAACAGTGAAGTAATTATAGGATGAAGATTGTTAAAAATTATTAAGGACTATTGAGGAGATCTAGGTAAACTGGAGATAGAAATAGTGGAGAAAGGTAGATGATAGTCTGATAGAAATTATGAGGAAGTATCTGTATTACAATTACATACACATATATTATATTGTATCATATTGCAAGTATTTATATTACAAATTACAAGATTCATTAGGGACATGAATAAGGTGTGACCTTATGCACACACACATTTCCCATTCCCAGCATGTGGTCCAGTCAGAATGATTCAATACATTTCTTTAGGACAATTAAGATGTAGGGCCATAGCAGTTGTTTGGACAGAAGGTATCTAGGAATGAAGCACTGTTGCTGGGCTAATGATCCCAGGAAGGAACTGGTAAAATCTTCACTCTTCAAAGTGTCTGTAATGAACAGGGCATTTGGATGATACCTAGTCATCACTGAATTGCTTTGTGAAGAAATGAATTTGTTCTCCCATTTTCTTTTGAAGCAACAGTTTATGGTAAATGTTATACACAGTAATGAGCAGTGTAAAAGTCAAAGCATTTTTAAATGGATCTGAAGTGCAACTCACCAAAGTCTGTAAGGGTAAAATTGTGGCCAGGATTCAGGAAACAGTTCCTGCACTCAAAGAAATTGCTACAAACAAAAGGGGCAGTTTCTGTGATCTCTGAATGGAGAGACGGTAAGGAATCTGAATGGAGAGATGATAAGTCAGCAAGCAAAGGAGAGTTGTATTGCTGGAATTTAATTCATCCTCAAGTCTTGGTGATTACATTTCATGAGATGGACCCTGCTTTTCATAAAATCTCACCAAGACAACACAGATATATAGACTGTATTTTATATTGTGGACAGAAGTAGGTTAAAAATAAAAAAGATAGCTGGGCACACAAGACCCAGGATAAAAAGGTGCCCAATCCTGGTAGGTGCAGTGGTGCCAGGACTTGAAAAAATGACAGTGTAGAATCCTCAAGATACAGAAACATTCCTTCAATGGGGCTAGGCCAGGCCCAGAGGAAGAATGGCCCCCTGTCGTAGAAGGAAGTAGTAGTTAACAAAATCACAAAAACTATCGACCAAAAAAGAGCCATAAAGACGATAGAGTAGATTATTGGGGATAAGAAAGAAATTATGTATTGTTACTATTATGCAAGAAGCCCAGAATTTCCAGACAGAAGATATACAAAAAGATTAAGAGAGAAATCAGAGGAAAGAAAAATGCTTCCACAAGAAAAACTGACAGAAGCTTCAAATAAAAATGTGTGTTCATTAATACAATAGATTATTAAATACATTATATAGACCAAGAAACCTTGGGCCATTTGGAAAAAGAAGTGACTTAGGAAGTGTGAAAATATAAATAACAAAATCTAGAGACTTTTGAGAGGTATAAAAATATGGACATGGGAAATAAAGAGAGATCTGATATGGTGCAATATTTATGCAAAGGAGAAAGCCAAATTAATCAAGACAAAAAAGCAGCCCCAAAGATATTCAAAGAGAAATACAGGCAAAGACATCCAGATATGGAAAATTTCACAATACAAAAAATAAGATCACAAATAAAGAAAGTAGAACAGAAGATTAGTAAAGTACAAATTAAAAAGATAGAAGTTGAAGTTATGGAAGTAAGGAGAAACAGGAGGAGCAGGAGATATCTGATGAAGAAATATGGGCATGGGAAAAAAAAGAGATGTAATATGATGCAATATATATGCAAAGGAGAAAGCAAAACTAATCAGTACAAAAAGAGCAGCACCAAAGATATTTGAAAAGAAATACAGGCAAAGGCATCCAGACAGAAAATATTACAGTACAAAAAATAAGAAAACAAAGAGGAAAACTCAAAAAGAGGATCTGTAACAGAGAAGTTAAAGAAATACAAACTGAGGTTATGGATTACCTGTGAAGTGAAGGATTGTTATGGATTACCTGTGAAGTGAAGGATTTAGTGTACTCTGATAACATCACAACAGGACAATGGATCCCCACATTATGGAGAAACCAGTGGAGCAGAAAACAGCTGATCAGTTGCCATATGAAGATACTTTGGAGCCTTGCACAGAAACTCAGTACAAACGTTCCGCTGGAGTTGCACAGAAAGGGAAAGAACAGGATACTATGGCAACTCTGATGCAGTCAATGGTGTGGAGCGATAGGCCAGTGAGTTCCCATGTGAAAGAGCAACAGATGACACTGGATGAAAGTGAAGAGAATTTGGCACAGGAAGATGCTCTAGAACTTTCTGTAGAATGCCCGCAGGAAATTGAGAACAAAGAATGTCCCCTACTTTAGAAGAAAATGATCTAAGAGAAGAGTTGCTTGATTTAATAGAGATGGGCAGACATGTTAAGATCAATGGAAGAAACAGACTACAGAAAGTCAATAAAACCCAAAAAGTTAGAAGTTTGATAAAACAAATGAACACAGTAATTAGGAGTGTTCATAGGGATTTGTGCAATATAACAAAAGTAAATAGGATATACTACTGTGCAGCTGAATTACTATCACATAACGTCTTACCACAAAAACACATGGTAGTAAGGGAAAAGAAGGGGAGAAATCGAGTGCCAACATGGAAGTATCAAATAGAGAAAATTATAAAACAATTAAGACAGGAAGTGTCGTTGTTAGCAGAGTACAATAGAGGGAACAGATCAACAAAAATACTCGGAAAGATAGACATGATAAAAGCAATGCACAGTATCAGAACAGATCAAGATCTATTGTGCACTGTCATAAATAATAAACTAAAAATATCAGCACAGGCAGAAAAACTTGGAAGATATGCAGATAAATATAAAGGAAAATAACAAAATAAGCAATTCTCAGCTGGAGTGCCTTCTGTGTGGAGTCTGCATGTCTTCCCCGCGGTCATGTGGCCTCCGAAAGACATGCATGAATGGGTGTGCCTTCGCTGAAGGTTGGGCATCGGGCTGGCAACTCAGCACCATAAAAATCAACTGCCAATCATTAGCGGACCGGAGTTCCGCTGTGGTGACCCCTAACCGGGAAAAGCCGAAAAGACAAACAAACATTAATGACCCAAAAAAGTTTTATAGAGAATTGGGAATCAAGGCAAAAGGAATTGAAACACCACCAAAAAAAGAAGAAATGAGTACATTTTGGAGAAATATCAATGAAGATCCTATGGAACACAACACAGATGCTAAATGGATAGAAAAAGTAAAACAAAAGAATAAGAAGTTGAAATGTGCAGGATATAAAATGAGATGAAGTAACAGCCAGAAAGACTGAAACAAAATTAAGAAAAGCTCCTAAATGGAAACCCCCAGGCATGGATGCAATACCTGACTTCTGGCTAAAAGTATTAACATCTTTACATGAAGATTTAGCCATGAGTAAGAACTATTTATATGATCACCCCAAACAGACACCAGCCTGGTTAAAAACAGGAAAAAAAAATACTCCTACTTGAGTAAACTTGCAAGCTTCCTACATTCGTGGATAAAAGAGTACTTCAGAATGTATAAGATATTCCCTACACTGCTTGATTACATTACAGTGACCATAAAACAGTGGCAAACTACTTTGCAGCTATGCCATGATAAAGGGCAAATTATTATTCCAGGGATAAAAATTCAAAGGGGGATATTCCAGGGTGACTCTCTGTCACCGCTGCTGTTTTGTCTTGCCCTTAACCCGTTAAGCTATCTACTTAACAGATTAAGTCATGGCTACAATTTGGCTCACAGAAAACAAAAAAAAGTTGTTTCTCATATTCTTTTCGTAGATTATTTAAAACTGCATAGTTCATCAGATGAGGAACTGAAAGCACAACTGCAAGCGGTGAAAACTTTTTCAGATGATACAAGAATGTCATTTGTTCTTGATAAATGTGCAAAAGCAACCTTTAAAGCTGGAAAGCTGCAGCACCAAGAAAACATCAGTTTGGGACAGGAATGTGAAGTAAAAGAACTTGAGCAAGAGGGAGTGTATAACTATTTGGTAATTGATGATGGATGAACAATAAAACATGAATAAATGTGAATAAAATTTAATAAGGAATACTTTAGAAGACTAAAATTAATACTGAAAATAGCATTATCTAGGAACAAAGTCCAAGCTATAAACCAATTTGCTCTTCCTGTACTAACATACAGTTTTGGAGGGATTGATTGGCACAGAAAGGTGTTGGAGTGGTTAGACAGGAAAACAAAATGGATGCTTCATGCTCATCAAATGATTTATAAAAATCAGTGTATACTAAGACTATATATTCCCCATTCTGAAGGAGGTATGGGCCTCCTCGAAATTGATTACATGTATAGATCTGCAATCGTGGGACTGCATACATATCTGCTGAACTCACAAGACCTAAATGTAGTGAAAGCTTTGAAACATGAGGAGAGTATGTCTAAGGAGACTTCCCTGCTTATGTTAGCAGAAGCATATCGGTGTCAAGTGGAAATGGAAATCAAACCAGAAGTAGATAAAAAAATCAGGCAGCAACTGAATGTGCCAAAAAGCAAAAGAAAGAATATAATGTGAAGGATCAGATGAGAAAGCAAGATGTGGAAAATGCATAATTATAGTTTCAAGTACAGAATACTCTTGGAACGACCTCATGTACCTTGGAGAAATATATTCCAAACAGTAGAGATCCCAGGACTGATCCTTGTGGAACACCACTGGTTACAGGTCTGCTGTTGGAGGTGGATTACCCTATTTTGACTATATTGGTTCTATCAGTGAACAAGTTATTGACCCATCTGACAATATAAGGGTTGATAGCTAGCTGGGTGAGTTTGTCAAAGATGCCTGAGTGGGGGATAGTATCAAAAGCCATGGTTAAGCCTAGGTAGACTGTATGCACAGCTTTTCCCTCTTCCAGAGCCTTGGTGACTGTCTCGAAGAAGTCTACCAGGTTTAACAGACATGATCTCCCTTTGACAAATCCAAACTGAGTAGGGTGAAGTGTATGGAGCGTACCTATATCTTTGTTAATAAAGTCCATGATGATTCACTCCATGGCTTTGCAGATAAGGCTAGTCAGGATAATAGGTCTATAGTTCCCGGGGTCAGTGGAAGCACCACCTTTGTGCGAGGGGATAAGGGAGGCTGTCTTCCATTCAGCTAGGATGAAATCAGTGCTCAGACTATGACTGAAAAGAGTACCCAATGGTGTTGTTAATTCTTTTTGGAGCCCATGTAGGATGCAGCCTAGGATGTTATCAGGTCCCATAAATGCTGTGTTTTTGGCCTTAGAGAGGGCATTTATGACCTGCTCTTTAGAGATACAAGGTAGGGGATAGGTGGTAGGAATGTCATGGCGTACTTGTGGCGGGGACAGGTGAGTGGAGTTTTTATAAAACCTGTTGGCTAACTGGTTAGCTATGTCCACAGGCTCAGTATATGTAGTATCATTAACTACCAGTTTGGCACAAATCTGGGCCTTTCCTTTTAGGTTACGGATGTAACTACAGAATGACTTATGGTTGTCCTTAGTTAAGGAAGCTAATTGGACATAAAAGAAAATGTCTAAGATATAATATATATATATATATATATATATATATATATATATATATATATATATATATATCTACTTCAGTAGATTGAACCTTTACAAGTTCAAACCACATATGGCCGAGACCATATGTTCAAACTCGTAAAAGTTTGAACACTGAAATAAAAACACTTAAAACAAAACAACACAACACAAAACTAAACATCTATAACATGGGGGCTATGCCCCCTGCACCTCCTACACCCCCCTTACTTAAATATACCAACTCCGAGATCGCACTAGATTGCGGAAATGGGAAATCTTCCCTTTCTGCTCTGTGCAGAGATCTCCATTCAGTCTGATCAAACTTTTACAAGTTCGGACATATGGTCTCGGCCATATGTGGTTCGAACTTGTAAATGTTTGATTGACTGAAGAGGACCCATGTATATACATATATATATATATATATATATATATATATATATATATATATATATATACACACACACACACACACACACACACACACACACACACACACACACACACACACACACACACACACACAGTTAGCTTTGTACTAATCTATGAACCTATGAATCTATGATCAAACTAATTTAATGTTGAATTAAAACAAAGACAAAAAAAGTTTGAACATATGCAATACTGAATATGAAATGTATTAAATGAAATAATATCGAGAAAGTAAAAGTACTTCTTCTCCCGATATTAGCACTTAAACTTCCTCTGCCTTCTTTATTAATGGGTGCTAACCTTTCGCTCAGCCATAAGCCTACTCCTTACCTTCATAAGGATCTTCCCGTAACACTGCCACTGCAAAAGACACAATCAGACATACAAACATTCATAAACACACACAAATAACACTCTATCTATCCCCTAACCTAACACTGACCCTAACCCTAAAATACTTACATTCGCACAGAAACTTATAGCACCTATGCTTCACTCATCCCCAACTCTAACTCAAACTCACATACACATCACTAACACTCGCAACGCCCATCCCCATTGACCTATCCTGACGTTACACACCATTGATATTTCTACCACTCGGCTATCTGTACCATCAATATTAAACCACTTCTCCTGTGCTTGTCAAAGAAACAGTGTTTGACAAAATGTGGGGGACCCATGTATATATAGTGGTGGGATGGGTACACTTCTGGAGACCTTTTCATTGTGTCTCATCCCTGCTGAACTAGATGATTGAATTGCTCAGCAGGCATCAAACCACAGGCCACTCCTGCTGAGGCTGGAGCAGTGGAGGGTGTTGCGATTAGCAGTGCCTTTCTGTAAGGGGTCTTGACCTCTCACTGTCAAGTAGTCTGGTGCTATTGCCCATGGTAGCCCAGCTACAGCTTGAACATTTGGTAGAGGCTGCTGTTGAGAGAGTAGTGGATAAGTACATGACCTGTATGAAACATCTCTTGGCGTGGATTGGAGATTTGCTCACCTGGCTGGCCCCAACCATTAAGCAACAAGAGGAGGGAGTGGCTAATACCAAAAGTTGTGATGGATCACATTACTGCCCTTCTGGACCGGGGCAGCAACCTGCATGCTGCTCATACCTCAGTCTGTTCTCAGCCTTGTGCACCTCTTTCACTGTGTGCCACCCTCCTCATTTGTTGTGTGCTACCCAACCCTACACCACCATTTGCCTGCTCTCGATGTATGTGTGTCAGTCAAATTTCTCCATATCCTAGTGTGCACACCTACTCCATTTGTCTTTGCCATTCTTTGTTTGCCTGTTTTTTCCCCTCACAGGGATACCCCCATTTACTTCCCTTCCCTTGTTTTCCCATTACCCTTTCACCTCTCTGTATTACTAAGAAGAAACCAGATCCCCAGAAGGAAAGTAGATGTCCTACTTTTCCCAATCTGCACTCTCCTATATCATGTCCTTCTATGTGTCCCTCTGCTAGACACCTTCTCCTTTTTTCTTACTTTCCTATACACCTCCTCTTCCTTTTCCATGCACATAGACACCATTGTACTGTAAATGCAGTTATATATTGTTATAGGCTAGAATAGATAAAATGTATATCTCACAAGATCTTTATTCTAAAATCTTGAATTTTTCAATACGGCCTTGTCCCTTTTCAGATCATAATTCCCTATTATTAACAATACACTTGGAATTCAATCATTTAGCTATTAGTTCAAGGATTCCTTCATATATCACAAAAAGTAAAGACTTTAAATGTTGGATAACTTTTGAACTTCAGCTTTTCTTAGAGATTAATTATAAACCTGAAGCAAACACAGTTATGGTTTGTGATTCTCTTAATGCCTATCTATATGGTAAAACCATTAGCTGGTACAAAATAAAATTAAAGAATGGGACTCGTAGTTACAGCAACTCCAAAATCAAATATTATCTCTTAAATCTAATAAAAATGTAATTTCTATAGATAATAAGAAAATAGAAGAAACAAATAAGAAATACAATGAAATATTATCCCATAAAACCAATTTAGCTATGGAAAACTGAAATTAAATTCTTATGCTACCTCTCTTAAGCATCTTCATAACCTATCTATGAAAGTTAAGATACAATCAAAAATTAATAACATTGATAGTATATTTCATGAAGGGAAAAGGAAAAAAGTCTCAGACATAGGGGACATTCTAGAGGCTTTTAGTTCTCATTATGCAGAGCAACATAAAGATAAAATAAGTACAAATGAATGTGAGAAGTTAGAGAATATAGTTCCCAACATAATAAGAATTCATGAGGAAATTAAGTTAGATCCACAAAAAAACTATTTTTCAAAAGGAAATTATAGATGGGATTAAAGGAAGTAAGTCTAATAAAGCACCTGGAATAAATGGCTTAATTATCAAAATGTATAGATTGTTCCCGTCTTCTATAATCTCTCTCCTACATAAAACCTATCTTGAAGTTCAAACATTAGCAAATATTCCTCCTTCTTGGAGATATTCTCTAATTTCCCCTATATAAAAAGAGAATAAGGACTCTAATCATTGCAACTCATATAGACCAATTTCTTTGTTGAATAATGATTATAAACTAATTATGGTCAACAGATTGAAAATACCCATATCTAAAATAATTAATGAAGACCAAACTGGTTTCATACATAACAGGCATACACAGGATAATATTAAAAAAGTATTAACTCTGATAGATTACCTCAATAGAGGAAACTATGAAGCACTTGATAATAGTTCTAGATATTCAAAAGACCTTTGACTCCTTAAATTGGGGTTATTTATATAAAGTCTTACAGTTATTTGATTCCCCCTTTTTTATAACAATGATAAAGAAAATCTATGAAAATAATTTAGCATATGTCAAATTAGGTCCCTTTACTTCCAAAGCAATCCAAATTACTAAAGGTACTAGACAAGGATGTCCCTTGTCCCCTATCCTATTTGCTCTGTCCATAGAAATACTTTCCATTTTAATACATAATAACCCAAAGATAAGAGGTATAAATATATATGACCAATATATTTCTAAAATAATGATGTTTGCTGATGATGTCTTACTTACCTTACCCAACTTTAAGGAAGTGTTAGGTGAAGTGGATATAGTAACAACACATTTCCCAAAAATCTCAGGACTCTCCTTCAACAAATCTAAATCAAAATATTTATTATTAAATAAAAAAAGAACATTCAGGTTCCAGTTAATGATATTATTGGAAACCAAGTTTCAACTCTAGACTATTTAGTAATAGTCATAGGCAAGAATATTGGGGAAACCTTACAGCTTAACTTTGCTAAAGCCATAGACTTAATCAATACATTAATAAGCAAATGGAATAATTTGTTTATAACATTTGATGATAGGTTACAACAGATAAAAATGGTTTTGCTACCTAAAATATTATATATAGCACAAGTCATTATACTTCCACCAGGAAAGAAGATCCTTAAAGAAATCACTTCATCTCTGATGAAATTCCTATGGTACCCCAAAATAAATAGAGTGGCATATTTTCATCATATCAGAAAATGGGAACAAGGGGGGTTAAAATTTCCAGAGAGATTGAAACTTATATAAAGGCATCTATAATTAAAATAGTGATGAATTGGATAAATCCTATATACTCTTCCAACTGGAAACAGTTATACTCTATTATACTAATGAATGAAAATTATTTATCAAAAAATGCATTGGTAACTGACAAAGATAGCAAGATATGGTACTGTTTAAGTTTAAATTTACAGTATAGTACAACAAAATTAACTAAACTAACACTATTAAACAATATTTTGATGTGTTTCGAAAATTCATTAACACAAATTTAGATATAAAACTGTGGCATAGATTTTTAATACCATTTACTATTACAAGAGATTTCCCTGATAAAACACACAGATAGATTTTTGGTTTATGGGAAAATAATAATCTATTTTGTTGGTTGCAATGTATTGAAAACCAACAAGCTTTGAACACACAAAGTATATTGTCAACCTATGGCCTATCCCCTAATGACTGGTTGGCTCTTCAGAGTGTCACAGCATACACTAAGGATCTATGAAGAATAATAGATAACTCATCCTTCAAAACCATACCAAAAATTATAAACTGGATTTTTGGAATTCTATATAATAATATTAGTGTTAAGAATGAATTATCATATCTATATAACACTTTAATTGTCTATAAGACAGCTCCTAAAAATTCTTACTGACAATACCTAACTAAAGGGTTTCAAGAATCATTATCAATGGAAGATAAAACAAACATTTTATTTTCAGTTAAACTAACTTCTTACTCACAATTCTGGAGGACTTTTCATTGGAAATTTCTACACAGATCCTTTTTGACACCTGAGAAACTCTCAAAAATGAACCCTTCAAACAGCAAGTTATGTTGGATATGTCATCTGTCCACTAATGCTGACTGGTCTCATATTTTTTATGACTGTACTAATATTAAACCATATTGAAATGAGATTAACAAATTTCTTCAAGCTATCTATACTGATATATTTGTTTTGGCAAAGTCTTTAATTTTATTGAATGCTGTTAATAGTAATAATATGAAGAAAGATGACCTGTATTTGTTGTGGACAATGTTAACAATAGCCAGAAAATTTTTAACTAGAAGATGGAACTCTAATGGGAAAGAATTCACTTGGCCACTTTGATACTTTGCCGATTTCGGCATTGTAATGCGGTCTCGGAGTTGGTATATTTAAGTAGGTGGTTGGGGGGGGCAAAGCCCCCCACTTAATGTAATGTTTGAAATTGTTTTTTAATATATATTTTTTGTTGTTGGAACGACAATTTTTTTCCCTTGGAAAAAAATTGCTGTTCTGACACTTCGACATTGTAAGCTTTCACTTACATAGGGTTGATTAATCACCATTCGCTTTTTTAGCATTTGGTGATCTAATATAGACCCCTCCATCACTATAGTCATTGGACACAAAATCTGAGTAGATGTAAGGCTGTTTAGATCTGTTTCCACCAGAAGAAAGGCCACGTTGTGGTATTCCCTAAAATGTGGGAAACCTAGCATTCAGGCATTATCATGGGGCAAAGGAGAGACTGTTGTCAGTAGTGACTGAGTTTGTGTGAGTGTATATGGTCTCCACATAATCTACAAATACTACATAATTATTTTTCAGGTTAGTTTATATTAATTCTTGTTTTGCTGCTTTCATGTACTTTTTAAAATATTTCCCTATCTGACAGGTGAAGTTTTATTTTATATTGCATTTATAATGTTTGATAAACTACACTTGGCTTTCTTGACCTGTGCTTCAGTGAAGCCTAACGATCTGGCACTATCTGATAAGCTTTTAAATGAAATGTCAGGTTCAGAAGAATCCTTACTACTATCATTTCAAAACAGACAGACAGTTTTGCATTGTCTGTCTTTTAACCAGTAGTGGCTGGTGACTTCAATGTAAGGGGTGGCTGCAAGAAACAACTGAATGGGTGGAGTAAAATGCAGTGGGCGGAGCTGTATTAAAGCAGGTCAATAACTGTTACTTGTAATCAAACAGATGTTGCCATTCACCAAACCTCTCAACTTAGAAACATCAAAAATCTGGACAAGGCTCATGAAAAATTGGTACAAATCTGTACACTGATTAACATCAAATCTGCATACATAATTGTGTAACCCCACCCACTCCAATGGAATTGTGGAATACCAACTTTCAAACACATACTGAAGAACAGACAACCAAAAATGGCACCAGTGTCCCCCTGCATCAATTCCAATGTCCCATTACCTGTCTATTTTGCCCCATTTACCATAAACACTAATGCATGCATATTGCTTTACTCCTACAATGATTATTTGGATTTTATTTTTACATTTTACAGCACAACAATGCACAAACACTAAGACATCTGCTAAACAAAGCTGCTAAACAAAGCAATACTGTCTCACAATGAAAATAAACTTGGCATTAAAATGTCTCTGCCCTTGAAACTCACATTCATTGAAACAGCATTGAAACCCACACACCACATCCAAAGAAATGCATCTGGCCAGTGGTGAATAAAGGTTACCTTTGGGCTGTTTTGAAATAATTGGCCCCTTACACACAAAACAAAAAACATACATGTGTTCTTTGACACTCCTTCCTAACTTTATTAAACTATATTCCTTGTATAATACATCACACTTGTTAGACAGAGCGCATTTTAGACTTATTGTTTGAACATTTTTCCAGCAGGCAATGAAACAAAATGCATGAACCAATAATAACAAAACTGCCCAATTCAGAACATGTCTATCATAAAAGTCTACTTCCACACCCACTATATATATATATATATATATATATATATATATATATATATATATATATATATAAATAAATAGAATGACAGTAGTGTAAGCCATAGGCATCTTGCACAGCTTCTCACACTTATTTTCAATTTCAGTTTTTTTTTTGGGGGGGGGGGCAAACATTTTGGAAAGTTGTTAGAATAAAATGTTGTGTTACCACAATGCATTTCACTGCCAAGTCCTGAACCCAGGACCCTGTGTACTCCAGTCAGAGCAACATATCACTATGCCAAATCAGCAGTTTCCTGAAAGATAGGAAGACTGAAACTTAAATGGCTATCAGTTAGTGAATTCATTTCTCACTTCTCATCATAGTTCTCAACCTCTTAGCACAAAAAACTTGGACAAAGCCAATAATGGGAGAATACAGCCCCAAAAATAGGGACACATTTCAAATACTGATCTTATAAACTTAGAAAAGTGCTAGAATAAAAGGTTTTGTGTTACCATTTAGTTTCTGAAGAATATGAAGTCTGAAATTCAAATGCGTGTCATTATTTAGTGAATTCAATCCTTCAGTGATTTGCCACAATCCTGAAAACAAATACTGATCTTATAAACTTAGAAAATTGCTATAATAAAAGGTTTTGTGTTACCATTTATTTTCTAAAGAATATGAAGTCTGAAATTCAAATGCCTGTCATTATTTAGTGAATTCAATCCTTCAATGATTTGCCACAAAAATCCTATGAACCACAGATTTTATGAGGAACAGATCAAAAATATGAGGCATAAATTCACAAGTGGTGGTGGCTAGGGACTTTAGGCTTTTTTACACTGTACCCAAGGTACAGGGTTTGAGCCTAAGAACCTCTAGCCACCAGGTGTATTAAATTGGGGGCATTTACACACACACACACACACACACACACACATACATACACACACTCTGTTCCTACTTCAGCCAGAATCCTCTCTTCACAGAATAAATAATAAAAAACATGTTTCCTACTTCAGCCAGATGCCAGAATCATTCACCTGGTTCTTGCAAGAGAGAGAATGTTGCTCCCAAGTACAGCCTAATCCTCTGCTCGCAGATAATACCAAAAGAGATCCATATGGATAACTGTTTCCTGCAGATAATAACAAAACACTCGCAATCCATCCCCTGGAGATAATACCAAACCGCTCGCAATCCATCCATTTGAATGACTGTTTCCCGCTCGCAGATCCAGTGGAAATGGATTCAAAGTGAGCCAGCCAGCTAGAAAATGTGTGCACTGTGCCCTTGAGTTCAATTCCGACAGGCTGGTAGCCCTGATGGAGCCGACATCATCGTGCATGTAATGACGTCAGCTCAAAAAAATGGGGAAAAAAATTAAAAATAAAAAAAGCTTGGAAAAAGTTGGAAATGAAGGGGTGCCACTCAGGAATGGTGGCACCCCATTATTTGGACCCCAAAACTAAGTAAAAAATGAGTAATTCAGTACGGTTGGGAGGTATGTCATTCACTTTCATGCACAGACTGCTTCAGTACAAACTCACTCATAGAAGCCACTTTACTGAGTATTTATACCTTAGATGTCTAGTTGTAATCAACATTCTATGTGTCCTCTTGTTACCCACTAGTCTCCCCTGCACTACCCCAGTGCCCTTCTCTATTTTTAACTCATTCTAGACATACACCATCCACACAGATTGCTTCTTTTTTGTGTTTTATTTCATATGTAGTCTTAGTTTTACTCACTCAGCCATGCCTTTAACCTTTGTAACTGGCCAATGCTCTGCTGTAATTTAAGTCTGAAGGACGTAACTACTAGGACCCCAGACGTCATAGAGTTTTAGATGCTGAAGTGCATCTTAAAGTTTTTTTTATATACAAACTTTTGATTTAGTGATGATGACTTGAAAACAAACAAAAAACAAAAAAATGAGTAAGGAAATATATTCAGTAATTTTGGGAATAGGGCCTGCCTTCCTACCATTCCAAAAAGACAGTTACATTCTGTGTACCACTCTGTGTTTACACTGGGATGAAAAGTAAAAGAATAAATAGCCAGAAGCATGCATTACACTGCTGATAGGAGAAGAAACCAAAGGACAAAATCCATAAAAAGAAAAGCACATGGAATGAATGAACAGCCAAAAACTCAACCGGAGAACCAAGTGCTGTTTTATGACAACAATTATCAGTGCAGCACTCTGCTAGTGACCAGGTGTTATCACACTGCTCATTGCAACACTCTGCTAGTGACCAGGTGTTATCTCACTGCTCATTGCAACACTCTGCTAGTGAACAGGTGTTATCACACTGCTCATGGAAACACTCTGCTAGTGAACAGGTGTTATCACACTGCTCATGGAAACACTCTGCTAGTGATCAGGTGTTATCTCACTGCTCATTGCAACACTCTGCTAGTGATCAGGTGTTATCACACTGCTCATGGAAACACTCTGCTAGTGACCAGGTGTTATCACACTGCTTATTGAAACACTCTGCTAGTGATCAGGTGTTATCACACTGCTCATTGAAACTCTCTGCTAGTGATCAGGTGTTATCACACTGCTCATTGAAACACTCTGCTAGTGATCAGGTGTTATCACACTGCTCATTGCAATACTCTGCTAGTGATCAGGTGTGATAACACTGCTCATTGCAGCACTCTGCTAGTGATCAGGTGTTATCACACTGCTCAGTGCAGCACTCTGCTAGGGATCAGGTGTTATCACACTGCTAATTGAAACACTCTTCCAGTGATCAGATGTTATCACACTGCTCATTGAAACACTCTGCCAGTGATCAGGTGTTATCACACTGCTCATGGAAACACTCTGCTAGTGATCAGGTGTTATCACACTGCTCATTGAAACACTCTGCCAGTAATCAGGTATTATCACACTGCTCAGTGCAGCACTCTGTTAGTGATCAGGTGTTATCACACTGCTCATTGAAACACTCTAATAGTGAACAGGTGTTATCACACTGCTCATTGAAACACTCTGCCAGTGATCAGGTGTTATCACACTGCTCATTGAAACACTGCCAGTGATCAGGTGTTATCACACTGCTCATTGAAACACTCTGCTAGTAATCAGGTGTTATCACACTGCTCATTGAAACACTCTGCCAGTGATCAGGTGTTATCACACTGCTCATTGAAACACTCTGCTAGTAATCAGGTGTTATCACACTGCTCATTGAAATACTCTGCTAGTGATCAGTTGTTATCACACACATCCTGCCCTGACCACCACAGGCTGTTACTGAGTGCACTGCTGATAGTTTGTTATAAAAAGAAAGTGAAACAATTATGCACATTTCTTCTGAGAAGCCAGAATAATAAATGCTTATTCTGAACAAATGACAGCAATATCAGTCCCTTTCATCCACAGATACCCCATGTATGCAACAATTAAACTTTATTGACTGAGTATACTTTAGATATGAGAATGTAATAAAATAAAAATAGCAACAATTGAACCAAGCAATCTATTTTAACCCTCGAATATACAGTTGTGATCATCAGTAACACTCACTTGTATGATTGTGACTGCACACCTCATATGGTTGTTTGTGATCAATTGAATCAATGAATAATACATACATAACCGCCACACGAGTTTGTTATCTTCTCATTTCACTGCTGTCAAAATACAATATAAATGACTGCAAACTTCCAGACATACCACTCAACTTCTTGCCACTCACGAAGAAAGCAAAAAATAAAGACAAGACAAAGGCCCCAGATCAGTTACAGCTACTGCCTTTATACACCTCAAAGATTGCTAGGAGTAATAGGCTTTACATCAGCATGGTTTTTGAAGGCTGTAAAGTCTGAAACTCAAATGTCTGTCATCATTTAGTGACTGTGATCTATATTGATTTCCCTGAAAAAACAGAAACTTTACAAAGAACAGACTAATATATGAAGCAAAATCAGAAACATACTGCAAAAACAGGGACAGCTGACAGCATTCATTCCCCCATACTGTATATATAACTGCATATGCATACACATGCACACATACATGCAAAACACATACAAATGGGACAAGACACTTGTATGACTGCATGTGTCAAATCTCTGATTGCAATCAAATTAATGTATACAAACATAAATAACTGCCATACAGGAATTTATCCTGTCAGCTTACTGCTTTGAGAATACAGTGTGTAACTCACTGCATCCCCATATCTCTCAACTTCTTACCTCACAAATAAAAGAGAAAACTAAAAAAATGGTGGACAATGGACCAAAATCAGGGACCGCTACAGCCTTTATATACATAGAAACTTGCTAGAATATTAAAAGGATTTGTATCAGGATGCTGTTTTTGAAGGCTTTTAACCTTCAGTGAATTGTCATAAACTTCAGTCTTTAGGAGGAGCACACCAAAATGTGAAGCAAAAAAATCAGAAATATTTTGGAAATGTAGGGCAGATTGAACATCTACCCAACCACACACACACACACACACACACACACACACACACACACACACACACACACACACACACACACACACACACACACACACACACACACACACACACACACACATATATATATATATATATATATATATATATATATATATAGATAGGTTTACTATTGAAATGTTGAAGATACAATCATGGGATGATTAAAATGTCAACCCGAAATGTGGAAACCGTACAGTTGAACAGGCATGAATGTTGAAGCCGTATACACCGACACCCATAGTTCGATGTATTCGAAATAGCATTAGGTGATGTCAAGTCACCCAAGCTATGCAGCGTACCATACAGTTAGACATTCAAGTCAGAGTTTTGGCCCAAAAATTGTAGTTTATTTGGCCGTTTGGGCAGTTTTCCATCTCTTTCAACTTGCTGGCTTAAAAGCCTATGCTTGTACTTGTTCCCCGACTTTCCTGTAACTAGTCTAGTCCAGGTACAGATTTGCTGTATCCAGGACTCTTTGTAAGCTTCTGAGACCCCCAAGCCTTTCTGTGTTGGAGGGAAGCCTTCTAGCTTATCAGTGGGAGTGGTAAGCATTAGGTAGCCTATCTACCACAAAAGGAGGGATTCCTGCCCCAGAAATTGTAGTTATTGGCCGTTTGGGCAGTTTTTTCCATCTCTTTCAACGTTCTGGTTTAAAAGCTGCACTTGCGCTTGATTCACACCTTTCCTGTAACTAGCCTAGTCCAGATACAGAGTTGCTGTATCCAGGACTGTTGGTAAGCTTCTGAGCCCCACAAGCCTTTCTGTGTTGGAGGAAAGCCTTCTAGCTTATCAGTGTGGGAGAGGTAAGCACTAGGTAGCCTGTCTACCACGAGAGGAGAGGTTCTTGGCCCAGAAATTGTAGTTTATTGACCATTTGGACAGTTTGTCCGTCTCTTTCAACTTTCTGGTTTAAAAGACCACATCTGTGCTTGTTTCCCATCTTTCCTGTAACTAACCTACTGGGTAGCACTAGAAAGCCTTAAACTGATACAAGCCTTCTAGCCTAGAAGAGAGACTTTGGAGTGATTAAGTATCAGTTTTCTGTACTTTCTTGCTGTACTTAACTGTTTTCCGCCTAAATGCAAATTTTCCAGCATTTATTGTGATTTAAAAGCTTGTTTTTTTCACATATTGTACTTATTTGACTGCCTGCACTTTTAAAAAGTTGTTTTTTGTTTAAATAATTTGTTTAACTGTTGTAGGCTACACACTAAAGTGCGATAGCCTTTTCTGATCGTTTGTAGTCGTTTAAAGCTGTTTTAAGTGTATTTTTTACTGTTTTTGCCTTATCTTTTCAAAAAAAAAAACAAAAAAATTCCTTGTTTCCCACCTTTCTAAGCTAGTATAGTCCAGTTTTCAGGCTAGTGTTGAATTCAGGGCTGTGATACTAGTTTCTGAATTGACCATAGATAGAAGGAAGTTTCTCTGTTCACCTGTGAGAGAGGGGAGCTTTGAGCAACCTATCTGTCCCTGGAGGAGTGGTTCCATCCCAGAAGTTAGTAGTTTATTGGCCATTTTGGGCTAATGTCTATCTCTTTCATTTCCCTACTATAAAAACTGCATTTGCACTGCTTTGCACAATGGGCAGTGCCAGTTAGCTACAGTTAAATTATTCCTGGCTCCACTAAGTCTCCTCTTCAGTTTTTCCTTTGAACCTCAACCTAAGCACTCAGAAAGCATCTTACAGCCCAGCACATGCTCAGACCTAATAGCAAGCACTAATATACCCTGACACTGATTGCCCAGCAGGGCAAGGCTCTTTATTCACCCCTCACCAACCAAGCGACTAAGCAGCCCACCTTACTATTCAGGCATGACCAAAGGGCAACTTCAGGTGCACTCTCCAGTCTAGCTGGTGAATCTGGGTATCCTGAGGCAATGTTACAACTGCCTCATGTACACAGAAAACCCTCTCCTCCTACCACAAAACACTAACATATGTGGGAGATGCAATTATACAGCCAAACTGTCTCCACCCAAGACTGGAACAGACAGTGAAGAGGAGAAGGTTAACATTTGCCCCACACCTCCCGCCGCACACAGACCTACTAAAACAGCACTGGCAAAAAATACACATAAATACACAAAATCATGCTCGGAGGCTCTAAATAAAAACCTGCAAAAGCATCAGAGACCTCCAAAGCAGACACCCAAACAACCTGCACTTCCTGTCACCAACCAGACAACACATAAAACACAAAATCAGTGTGCCGCACATTAACAGCCCTTAAGGCGAAATAACATACCTAACACACTAGTAATAGGTGACTCTATAGTCAGGGACACTGATGTCCCACTCACTAGGCTGGACAAGCAGAAGGTTACTATTAGCTACCTTTCGGGAGCCAGAATCTGCCACATAGCACAAGCACTTAGGTCACTCCAGAAGAAGTACAAATATGACTCTGTCATTGTTCATGTTGGTGTGAATGACCTGAGATGTACCTCCCTGGACTACATGAAAAGAGACATGGAAGAGCTCTCTGATCATGCAGCCCAGGCTGGTATGACCCTGACCCTGAGTAGCATCCTGCCCTCACCAAGAATGATACCTCAGTATAAAGAAAAAATGATCAATTTCAACAATTGGCTAAGCTTCTGGTGTCATTCAAAGGGGATACAGTGTCTGTTAGCCTGGGATGACATGCTCGACAAGCCACATTGCTTCACAAGAGATGGCTTACACCTGTCACCCCTAGACTTTCGAATACTGGCCAAGGCTCTTGCTGCCCCCATAGTGCCTTTTTTAGGCAAGGCTCAAAAGTCAAACCCGCCTCCGTAAATAGCACAATTAACAAAAAACTGAGGGTTATGCTACTCAACGCCAGGAGTTTAAATCTCAAAATGCACGCGCTCGAAGCACTCCTCAGTATGGAGAACGTCGACATCTGTGCAGTAACTGAAACCTGGTTCAAGGCTCCAGAGAGCACCCCAGCACTAATGGGCTACAATTCATACCACACGTTTCAGCCACAGAACACGGACCAAAACACAAAAGGAGGGAGTATATCCATATTCATCAAGGATACCTACACCTCCAGCTTAGTGGCACAGCATGATACCTCTGAGATCATCCATGTGCAACTAACATCGGACAAATCTGCAATACAAATTGTGGCCTGCTACAGATCACCCTCCATGACCCAGGACCACCACTCCACCTTTCTGGAGACACTGGAAAACATGACGGTCCTACCGAACACCCTGATATTGGGCGATTTCAATTACCCTACCATTCACTGGGAAAACTACTCGAGTACAAATTCCCAGGCCTAGCGCTTCCTGGAATTCATCAACTCAAATGCCCTGGATCAGCTGGTAAACTCCCCGACCAGAGGTGAAAACATATTGGACCTGGTCATCACCAACATGGGCGACAGGTGTTCCACACCGGAGGTCAACCCGTCACTGGTTAAATCAGACCATAAACTAATCACTCTGGATGTCCACACCCCACCACCACCCCCAACTAAGGAACCACAGTAAAAAACTTTTCTAAAGCAAACTTCACCTTACTTAAGACAGAGGTGGTAGTTTCACAGCCCCCACACTAAAGGATAATGCTGCCCAAGATGCAGAAACCTTTACAAATGCACTCTATGAGCACCTACAAGGATGCATGGATTGTGCCATCCCTAGCAAAACCAAGACTCACTCTTCTAAGAGAAGGAAACCAGTTTGGTGGACCCCTGCAATAAACAGGCTATACAATAGAAGGAGGAAACTAGTTCAGAAAAAAAGCAAATCCCAAGAAGGAAAGACATCCCTGATCAGTATCAGAAATAAGAAACTAAGGTTCCTCATGAAATCATCCAAGGCTAACTTCGAAAGAAAAATAGCCAAGGATTCAAAAGATAACCACAAAGCCTTCTTTAGCTATGTTAAGAATCCAAGTGGCAACTTGCAGATATGCACTGAACTAGTGCAAAATAGCACAAAATAAACTGAACCTACTGATATTGCCAACATCCTGGCAGAAAGATTCAGTGCAAACTTCACCCCCCCTCTCACCTCCAAAAGGGCCCACAACAATACCGGAAAAGTGTAGTGTCCCAAAAATCACAGATGCACAGGTGAAAACAGCCCTTTCAAAAGCCAAAACACAGCGTCAATGGGAGCAGATGGTGTCCCAGGCTGCATCTCGCATGAACTACAGAACAAACTAACCCCCCACCTAAACACGATGTTCAACCTCAGCCTCTCCACAGGGTACATGCCCATAGAAAGGCACACAGCAACGGTTATTCCTCTCCACAAAGGAGGGGCCACAACTGACCCTGGTAACTATCGCCCCATAAGCCTGACTAGCCTGGTCTGCAAGGCTATGGAGCTCATCATCACGGAACTCATTAACAAAGACATTGGGAACCTCCAAACACTTGACCCGACTCAGTTCAGCTTTGTTAAGGGTAGATCATGCCTACTAAATCTGGTTGACTTCTTCAAGACAGTCACGAAGGCCATGGACGAGGAAAAGGTGGTTCACACAGCCTACCTTGACCTCACCAAGGCTTTCAACACCATTCCCCACTCAGGTATTACAGAAAAACTCACCAGCCTGAACATAAACCCCTAAGTCATGAGATGGGTTGCCAACTGGCTTACAGACAGAACTCACACGGTAAGAATAGTGGGCTCCAGGTCTGACTCTAAACCAGTCACAAGTGGTGTCCCACAAGGCTCGGTCCTGGGACCCCTACTGTTCGGCATATACTTCTCAGAAGTACAGGCAACCAAAGGAGGACTATGGCTAACCAAGTTCGCGGATGACTGCAAACTGGGAGCCATAATTGACTCTCCGGCTGACACGGAAATCCTCCAAAAGGGCCTTACTGAGATGGATACCTGGTGACAAAGTCATGGCATCAAGCTAAATGCCAAAAAATGCATAGTCATCCCATTTGGGAAAAACAAAACACCCACAAATTACCACATAGGTGGCAGCCTCCTTAATAAAGAAGAGGTAATAAGAGATTTGGAAACCCAGGTAGATAGCAATCTCTCCTTTGACAATCATATTGCCAAAGTAGTTAGAAAATCCTTCTATGTGGCCCATCTAATTACTAAAGGGTTCACATCTAGAAATAAAGAGGTTATAGTGCCCCTCTACTCATCACTCATTAGACCCATCATAGAGTACAATGCCTCATTTGGGATGTACCTCACAAGACACTTCCAACAGCTGGAAAGACCACAAAAGTACCTCACCAAGAGGATTACTTGCCTCAAACATATGTCCTATGCAGCCCGACTGAAAAAACTCCGGCTGTGCTCAGTGGCATATCGCTTACTCAGAGGTGATCTCTGCCTGACTTGCAAAGCCATGTCCAACTCAGAATTGATGGACATGCTCCACCTAAAGAAATCCAAGTCACTGTGAGCCACGTGCTCTAGTGAGCTAAACCTTGCCACAACAATAAATAGAACATGCTGGAGGGATAGATTCCTGTCACAGAGACTACCCATGCTTTGGAACAAAATTCCAAATTACATCAGGCAAAGCCCCTCACTTACACTCTTCAAGAGAAACCTTGACAAGTGGATGGGTAACAGAAAATACACCCCTGTGATCACTTCATTGGCTCTGCTTGACAGAGGATCAGTTAATTAATCAATGGGGTGGCGAAAGCCAACACACTCTGGCTAGGCTTATAAATGCCATCGGGCAGATAGCCTAGTACCTACCTATTAACCTATGAATGGCACAAGGGTTTTTACTGTTTTGAAGGGGGCAAGCCGCCGTGCACCACCATATGTGGGGGGCTGTTCCACCCACTTGCCCTGCAAATTACATATACCAACTCTGAGATTGCACTACAGTGAGGAAATGGATAGATTCCTTGTTCCTCACTGTACCGCGATTTCCGCTCACAATACCGAACTCAGACTACCTAATTACACTGCACATTCGGTATTTTGTATTCGCTGTAGTTTGGTTCAACATTGTGCCTCTTTGAAAAGTGCCTATTGAACACATACCATTTGAACACCGGCAGTACGGGATTTCAATAATAAACTAATAAACTGCAGGGGAGCTTGCCTTCCTGCTTATCTATAGTGTAGATGCATTTATTTGATTATGTGGGGGAGTTTTGTGTTTATGTGTGTACTGCATGTGTAGCGTAGTTTCGGCATTTTGAATTTCGCGGTTGTGTGTTTTCGGAATTGTGAGGTGTGCTTGGGTTTTCGGCATTGTAATTTCGAAATACTGAATTTCAGGATTTCAGTATTTCAAGATTACATAGTGGACCCATATATATATATATATATATATATATATATATATATATATATATATGTGTGTGTGTGTGTGTGTGTGTGTGTGTGTGTGTGTCTACTTCTAAATTTTGATGTTTCAAAACTGCAAATTTCTTGTGGTTGAAACTGTAAGATCGAAGTATTCAAATTTCGAACCATTTAAATGGGGATCAACGTACAGTGAGTAACGATGTATTTACTATTTTCCTTGCTGTAGTGCAATCTCGGAGTTGATATGTTTAATTAGCAGGGTGTGAGGGGTGCAGGGGGCGCAAAGGTTAAAAAAAAGATTTTTTTGTTTTTATTTTTTTTTTATTTAGATTTCAAAGTTTGAAAACGTTGATCTTATGGTCTCAACCATAAGACATTTGAAGTTTTGAAACTTCGAATTTTAGAAGAAGACCCATACACATATATATATATATATATATATATATATATATATATATATATATATATATATATATATATATGGGTCTACCTGACATGGTCGACAGTTCACATGATCGACACTCATTTGGTCGACAGTTCATTTGGTCGACAAGCAGATTTGCCCCCTTCCCCAATGTTGTGCGACCTTGGAGTTGATATATATAGTTGGGGGGAGGTCTAGGGGCCACAGCCCCCCACATTTGGGGGTTATGGGGGATGAAGCCCCCATCTAAAATGCTTGTCGATCAAATGAACTGTCGGCCAAATAAACTGTCGACCATATGAACTGTCGACCACATCAGGTAGACCCGTATATATATATATATATATATATATATATATATATATATATATATATATATATATGTATACACACACACACACACACACACACACACACACACACACACACACACACACACACACACACACATGCTCACACATATACTTAAAGTAATTCTTACATTTCTTCCTGGCAGTAGCAGTCATATTGCCTGTATTAAAAAAATTCTAAATAAATAAATAAACAAATTATTCCTGCACTCATTCCTAAGCACTTCCATATGCATGGCTAAGCAAGGTGACATCATGTTACTTGGTGATACTTGGTAATAAACAGCTCAGTGAGACCTTTATTAAGGACATTTCCAATGTTTTCAACAACAATATGAAAAAGCTGCATGAATTAGTTTTGTAAGTTTGGAGTTGGTTTTTTTCTTTTTTGAAAAACTGCCTATTGAATGAAGTAAGGTGATTTTTTTTTTAAGTTTCAGTTTTTTTTCAGAACTCTGATCATGTGCAGAATTCTGAAATGAACCAGGAAGTAAAACTGAAAGCTGAGTCGACTTTCTAATTTTTAAAGTGTTTTGTTTTTCCCTTTTTTTCTTTTTAATGGGGGTGGTGGTGGGGGTGGTGGTGCTGCAGCCCATTTTAACCACTGTAGTTTAAGTTAAAAAAAATTGCATTTGCCAAGCTTTTCAACCTTGTGCAATACATGTTTATAGAGTCTTAGTCTGAGATACATAGATGTTTAGTGCAGTGCACCATGCAAATTAGCAGGAGTAGCAGCAACATACAAAGTACTGGCAATTCCAAGACACAGTCCAGTTATGCAAGAGAGAAAATAGCATGGTTTACAAGCATGCCAATGAGTGCCTAATGACATAGAAATGAGGCGCTCCATGCAAATGAGATATGCAAGTGATTGCATCCAAAATGTTGGACTAATTCAAAAATGTATAAAATTTAGGCACTTTGTGCCATGTTGTATACCTACTTGTACATCAAGAATGATGGTGTTTGTGAGGAGAGCAATGTTTAGATCAGCAATATCTATAACTCAGCAGCATGTGCTAATGTCTGCCATTAGAGACAGTGCCTGCAATATTTTGAGTCACAGCCATCCATACCAATGGAGGAGGGATGTGTGCAATGCTTGATACACAAAGAGTTCAGTGGCTAGTAGATTGTGGACAGTTTCCATGTGGGCTGGGAGACTGTAAGAGATTATGGTGGAAGCTCTTCAGGTGCAGTAGATGGTGCTCTTGCTAGGTGTTACTCAAGTGTTAAGAGAGAGCGACTTCCCTTCTCAACTGGATGGGCATGCAGGCAGTCAATCCAATCCTCATCAGCCAGCTCTATCAGATGCCCGGGCCACTAATCAAACAATTCTCCTGGGCTATAGTCAGGACTTTATCCTTCCATGCCTCTGAGGCTGCCACAAAAGTATTAACGTTTCACGGTACAGTTGAAAATCATTAAACCTACCAAGATTAAACCAGTCATTATTTGCAAAACTGTCATCTGTAGTTCTCTACAGGCATACCTATGGAATATAAATTAGAACGATGAGAAACTTCTCCTTTTTGCTATTTGCTGTGTAAAAAGGAAATTCATTTGTAGGTGCTGCTTCCAGTAAATTACCTCCTGTTACCAGGAGGGACAAGCTCAATAGTCAGTGAGGGGAGACGCAAAAAAAAAAAAAAAAAACTCCCCCCACCCTCCATAAAACTTCTATATGGAGTTTGATATACCCTGAATCATATCAATTTTCTCTGTTCTACCTGATCCCTTTATCAAATCCCACTTATGGTTAAAAATATTTTCAGAGTGTAATGCATAATTAAACCCATAATTAAATCACATATCTTTATAAAACTTCTTAATACAGCTAATCAATAATTCTTTTCAAAGAGCAAAAATGAGTGCTGAGATTTCTAACATTTCCACATGCAAGAGGAAAATGCGTTTGTTGCTCTATACAATTTTGCATTCAATAACAATAAAATTATCGGACATAAAACTGAAGCGGTGTGGTGTAAAAGTATTAAGAAAAATGATAAATAAGGTATGTCACAAGCCTTGTAAGGTGAGAATGGGATTACTCTGGGGCAGCAAAGAGCAAGTGAAACGAAAGAAAGACTAAAGACAGAGGGAGGCTAATATAAATAAATATTGCACAAACAAGACAAAAGTTGAAACTATTAAGACTGACAGCTGTAAGACTGAGCCGTGTCCTTGTAAGAGGAATGTCACAGCAACTATTTTTTTCATGTAGTGGGTAGAACTTGCAAGAAAGAACCTGCCCCAGTATAGCTAACTGAAAACAGCTGCTACAGTGCATTCAATCACGAAATCAATTACAAAAGGCGAACATAAGCAGGAAAACAAATGTGCAAAACTAGTGATAAACAAGGTCACTGGGTGCTTCTTTCTGGAGCTTTAGTATAGAACATGAGTTCTTATCTCTCAGAAGTGCATCGATTTATGTGCATGTCTACTACATATTTTAATAAAAATAAATGCAAACACGTACAGTGCCACAAGAAATATATACTACATGTTATTCAAGGTTATTGCAATTATTTTGAACATAATTAAACACTGTTATGACATTTTCTTGCAATGGAATTTCCTTGTTATTATTTACAGAAAATAACATTAGCTAGCTCTGAATAAATAGGAAAAGTTAATCTTTCATTTTATTTAAGTTGTGTCATAATCTGCACATTGTTTTGCTTCCTTGTTTAAGAGTTTATGTATAACTGGAAGGCAATATCCCCGTTTATTGCAACAATATTAGTATAGTTTAAAACAATATTTCAAAAGTATGTGCTTTTGTATTGTACTGATAATACACATTGCTGCATTTTAAACTAAGTCTCTTTGTATGGCTTCACTGATAATATTTTCTATTTTGCCTTACATCTTCTTAATCTGTAAAAAGCCAGAACTGCTGGAGATTCATATTATTCTGAGTTGGTTCCTTATTATTTTACTGTTATTGTAGTCTCGGTCTTTTTGTTTGTATTACATACTCATGTTTTTCATTTCAGTGGGTATCTGAAGTGCTTCCCAACAGAGCTATGCATTCTACTATGAGAGCTGGGCAGGTTTTTTTCTAGAAGTAAAAATGGAGCATTTCTGCCACCCTGTGATAATTGCTGGTACTACATCACATCTGACAGTTTCTTTATCCTAGATAACTGAATATATTTAAATCAGGGTGAAATGTCTAGTATACTGGTAATGTTTGCTATTTAATGGTTTTATTTCAGAATAAAAGCATAATGTGAAATCAAAACTAAAACATTATACAGAATACAAAGAAAAAAGAATGGTTTTCAAATTATGATTCATTGACCACTGTGCCTTTACGTATTACGTGACACCGAAAGCAACTGTGCTAGTATTATATACTGCAGGGCTTCATCTTTGTGAATGTTCTTATCTCTGTTTTTGAACATTTTTTTTTTTACAGTAAGGTGCTGCAATAGACAATGATTACTGAAATATCAGGATGTAACCGGTTTTCTGGCTTTAGACGAAGCAGTCAAAATGCACTGCTTCTCTATATTTCAACAACTTCAAAGTCTCTCATGACTGATCCTTTACATAGATTGGTGTGAACTGAGTGATACTGACGTCTTTAGATATAGAACAATTAGTCTTAGGATATTTAAATGGCAGTGATGGTGAAGAAAACGTGGTGTTGGAGAAGGAAAAGGAGTACCTATATCTGATGCACAGAATGGAGAGATAATGGTTGCTACCTCAGATGCTTTGTTTAATCAAAACCATTGTACTCGAATTTTGCTTTTTTCCCCCAATGAATTTCAAATGATTGTTATGTAGTTTGTGTTACTCATTGTATTTGTAGTAGTTTTCTACGGTACCCCTAGTTAGGAATTAGTGCTTGCTCGGCACCATGTGCAAATGGTGCTAAGATTGCCCTGGTAACCATACCTCTCAACTGTCCAGATTTTTGCCTTATATTTTTGGCCTGTTACTCATAAAATATGTAGTTTTCTAGCAAATCACTGAGGACTGATGACAGTAAATAATGGCATACATTTGAGTTTCAGACTTCGTATCCTTCACAAAATTAATGCTAACACAAATCCTGTTATTCTAACAATTTTCTCAACTTATAGATCAATATTTAAAGTCTGCCCCTATTTTTGGGCCGTTGTCCCCCCATTATTTTAGGCTTAGTCCATATTTCTTGCACTAAGAAGTTGAGAAGCATGCTGGTCATTGTTGGGGTGTCTAAGTTGGGCAACCTTGGGGTCTATATTAGCGCATAGCAATTCATCAAACCTCTGATTATTGAAGCCACTCTTCATTGAACGGCAAATTTTAACTAGGGCAAACTAACAGTAGGCCAACCAAGTGATTGTTATAAAAAAACATAAAATTTAAAACCTACCAAGGTGGGGAGTCCACCCCCCATAACTAAATATATGAACTCCGAGATTGCACTACAGTGGGGAAAAGGGAAAATACCAGATGGTGGCCAACCGCTGGTTTCCCTTGTTAAAATTTTCCGTTTGATGAAGAGTGGCTTTGATAAACAAAGGTTCGATGAATGGCTATTCGCTGAATAGCCATTCGATTAAGTGATATAGACCTTTAATGCAGGGACGTTAGGAGGCATACGCACTGTACTGATTTCAGTACAACTTTTTTAGAAGGGGGGTAGCTTTTTTGAAAAAAAAAACATACATATTTAAAGGGTGTTGGCTCCTTTAAGGAGGATACCAGCCAGTCGAAAGTGAGCTCACATCATGTCCGGCTGGATGCGAGTGGGAAACAATCTGAGTTGGAACTTGGAAGGCAAGCAAGAGCATTCACAAATAGATTTGTGAGCGGGAAACAATCGCAAATTGGATTATCACTGAGTTGGTGTAGTTTGGAAGGCAAGCGAGGGCGTTCACAAATGGATTATCAGAAGGAAGGCAATCAGCAATTGAAGTGTGTATGTGTGTGTGTGTGTGTGTGTAAATGCCCCCACATAATACACCTGCTGGCTATAGGTGTTCACTGACAGAACCCACACTGTGAAAGTAGCAGACTCCAAATCCAACTTCAGGCCAGTGACAAGTGGAGTACCACAGAGTTCAGTCCTGGGTCCTCTCCTGTTTGGTATCTACATTTTTGAAGTACAGGTTAACACAGAATGTCTTTGGCTAATGAAGTTCACAGATGACTGCAAACTAGGAGCCATAATTGAAACTCCTAACGATGTGGACATCCTACAAAAGGGCCTCACTGAGACAGATGCCTGGTGTCAAAGCCATGGCCTCAAGCTCAATGCAAAAAAGTGCATTGTCATCCCCTTTAGTAAAAACTCTGTACCCATGAACTACCACATAGGCGGTAGTATACTTAACACCGAAAGTGTGACAAGAGACCTTGGGACACAGGTGGACAGTAGTCTCTCCTTTGATAATCACATGCCCACAGTAGTCAGGAAATCCTTCTACGTGGCACACCTCATCACAAAAGGTTTCTCATCCAGGAAAAAAAAGGTCATTGTTCCCCTCTACTCATCACTCATTAGACCCATTATAGAGTACAATGCCCCTTTTGGTATGTACCTCACAAGACGTCTACAACAACTGAAAAAGCCATAGAAATACCTCACAAGGAGGATTACTGGCCTCAAACAGATGCCCTACACAGACCGTCTCAAAAAACTCCAGCTTTACTCCGTCGCATCTCACCTACGTAGAGGCAGTCTCTGCCTAACATACAAAGCTATGTCAAACCCAGAGCTGTTGGACATGCTCCACTTAAAGAAATCCCAATCCCTTCAAGCTACACACTCTAGGGACCTAAACCTTGTCACCACAATAAACAGAACATGCTGGAGGGATAGATTCTTGCCCCAGAGACTTCCCATACTCTGGAACAAACTACCTATCTATATCAAACAAAGCTCCTCATTAGCAATCTTCAAGAAAAATCTTGATGATTGGATGGGAAATAGGAAATTCACCCACCTCTGTGGCTCTGCTCGACAGGGGCACAGGAAATAATGTTCTTGGGTGGCGAAAGCCAGGATACCCTTTTGGCTAGGCTTGGATAAGCACTAGGGCTGATAGCCTTGTACCTACCTGTGAACCTATGAACCTATGAACACACACACACACAGACACACACACAGACACACACACACACACACACACACACACACACACACACACACACACACACACACACACACACACACACACACACACACACACACAGATTTACTATCCAAATCGTGAATTACACAAAATAAAACATTCACATGAATGATTCAGAACACCGACGACGGCAGAGTAAATAAGTCAATATGTTGAATGTCATGCCGAATATTCAAATTCGGCATTATTCAACATACTGTTTCCCTTGCACCTTTTACAGCAGTAACTTATGTTCTGTTTTTCAGCAGTATGAACGTACTGCACAACACTGAACTTCACGTTTTTGCAGAAGGGCAAGCCCCCCCCGAACCCCCCATGGGGGATTGTACCCCCACACCCCCTGCAGATTATATATTCCAAATCTGAGATTGCACTACAGTAAGGAAAAGGATAAATTTCCCAATCTGCCTTGTACCTCAATCTCTATTCGTAACACCGACCATGTATCAGCAAATGCACAGTAGTATTCGCTGCACCAGACACTGGCAAACATGAAGGTCAGCAATACGGGATTCCTTCAACTGTAATTTGAACAAATACAATTGCAAAGCTTTCCTGCAGCACACAAAACAGGGACATGTTGATAATTTGATTGTCTTTTAATTCCACTCAACAGAACTTCATCAGATAAAAACATTTTATGTACATCCTCTTTTATATTGGCTCCAGTAAATAACAACCAATTACAAGATTAAATGCAAATTTAAATATAAATATGTTATCCCATTGGTACAAAATAAAAAATAATAATACGTACTTAAACTTCCATACGAATGTGTAATAAACCAGTCACGGAACACAATTTCAGTAAAATCCAATTGCATAACCTTAAAATGCATAAACATCATTTGATGTAGACCTATACAAACACTAATGTTCACACATAAATATAATACAAACCAAGTCAAACTCATTTTTCAACTAATCAACCTTCCTAGACCTTGTCCGCTTTTAAAGACAATAGACTACTAATGGATACTCTATCATTTATTCCTGGGAAGTGTGTGGTGTTTAATAACACTTGCCAATGTGTTCCTTTGTATTCTAGGAAACTAGACCAATTCCCCCCACGTTCCTGTCAGCAACCTATTCCAAAACACAAAAAACAAATTTCTTAAAGTTGTTACATGTCACACTGTGCCTGTACAAAGCATTTGACTTCTCGTGTTATATTTTTTATTGCATAAATATGCTGGTATATCCTCTTCAATTGGTTTTCCATTTTTCCTATGTAAAAAGCAGTACATGTCAGGCACAGGGCCACGTATATCACCCCCTTAGTATTATAATTATAATTTCCCTGTATTGGTAGTACCGTACTATGTCCACCTATAACAATGTTCCTAGTTTCATGACTATATCTACATTCCTTACAAGCCTTGCACTTACTCATCTTCCCTTTTGGAACATACCTATTGTTGTTATTTCTCTCAAAGATATTTTTCATATTCATACCCCTTCTGAAAACTATTTTTGGTGTTTGTCCCAATTTCTCTGTTAAACCAAATGCTCCAACTTCTTCACACCAGTTTTTTTCAATAATATGTCTAATACTAGGGGAGAAATGATCATATGTGAACACACAACAGGTGGAATTATCTTCCTTTTTGTTCTCAACAATGTCACTATCAGGGTTTCTCAATGGGGGGGGGGGGCGTATAAATCAGACCTCTTTCCTAACACATACATTTCTTGTTTTTCTATTAAGGGTACAGGATATCCCCTAACCTTAAACATTTCTTTCAATTTGACCAGTTCAGTTTCTACTTGTTGTTCCTCTGTTATTAGCCTGGAAAGTCTTATCATCTGTCCTTTCACCAAATTTCTATTTTGCCAGAATGGATGATTACTTTCAAAATGTAGGAAACTATTCAAATATGTTGGTTTCCTATAAATGGGCCATTATATTTTTATAAATGTGAACATCTAAGTAGTTGCAACCTTCCTCCTCCACACTACTTGTAAATGTTAAAAAATCAGTGGTGTTGTTGATGTAGTTTACAAACTGTGGGATTTCGTTAATCCCACCTTCCTACAAAATCAAGATTTTGTCCAAAAACCTATAATACCTATAGATGTATTTCTTGTAATTTTAATTAAAAATAAACCTGGTTTCCCACAACCATAACACAATATTTGCAAATACTGAGACTACCACCACCCCCATTGCTACCCTCAGGTTTGTTTGAAATATTCCCCCGGAAACAAATAAAGTCATTTTTTAATACCAAGTCCATGCGGGTAGACAAAACATAAACTGAATCTTTTGAAATGTTAGCACCTAAGTTCAAGGCTTCTTGGAAATATTCTTTGCCTTCTTTGTGTGGAATGGTCATAAATTAATCTTGTATATATATATATATATATATATATATATATATATATATATATATATATATATATATATATACTCAGAAAAATGATGCTCTCTTTATACTCACTTCGGCTAAACATTTTAACAAGTGCAGTGAATCTTTCAGTACATGGTCCTTCCCCTTAAAAAAATCCTTTCAAGTAGTGGTCTACCAATTTGGCTATAGGTTCAGTCTTAGAACCCCTTGATGTGACTATAGGTCTCATAGGTGGATTCTTAACTGATTTGTGTATTTTAGGAATCCCAAAAAAAGAAGGAATAAAATGGTTTTCCACCTTCAAGTACTTCATTTCATCTTCACTAAAATTGTATTCTTTAAATAATTCTTCTAATACCAAATCCACCTTGTGATTGAAAATATGTATCTCATTAAGTGAAGCTGTTGTAAAAAAATTCACTGTCATTCAAAAACTCAAATATTTTGGCATTATAATCATGCTGTTCCATAATTGCAACCCCTCCCCCTTTGTCCGGTTTCATGAGTCTAACAACATTGTTACTAGTAAGTTCAGGTAATGTTTCTTGTTCCTCCCAGCTGAGGTTGCTACACTTAAATTTACCATTGTTGTTGTGCAAGGTTCTGATGTCTAGTTCACTCAATTTCTCAAATAACACTACTGGGGGTAACAATGGGTGGTTGTATGTGCTTTTCCTACAAAGATACTCTCAATCTTCCTTTCTCTCTTTTCCATTATCTAATAACAACCTTAAATTAATATTTCTCGCAAACACTTTCAAGTCTCAGTGTTGTTCACCAAATTACTTTTTTGCGGTATAAAATTGAAACCTTTTGAAAACAACATTCCATATTTTTCATTTATAATCAAGTTACTGTAATTATAAATGTTAAGTCTTTGGTACTCAAATACGGTATTTAGACAGTCATTGTTTGAAAAGTCTCCATTAAGGTGTCTGACCGCTGGTGATGTGATAGTAGTCTCCCCTTTCACTTCATCTGACCTCCACCCTGTCGTCGGTAGCCTTGTCAGTTCTGCCCATTGTTCTGTTGAGTCCTTGGACCATTTTTGTTACTTAGTCTTACCAATCTTCTTGGAAAGGGAGAAAAGTCCTGCCGGGTGTTGATCTCTTCTTGGTCACAAAACATCTCCGTTTCTGTTCTTATAGGCACATGTTCAACAGTTAATTTATCCGTTTCAACAAAGGACACTCTCTGGTTTTAATTGCCCTTCAGTAGAGGATACACCTTCTTTTGTTCATACTCTTCCTGGTCTCATTTTAATTTCTTCTGTTTTCTTTTCTTTATATTTTCCATGTGTTGTTTGATATCAGGGAAAATACTCTTGTAGAACCCTTCATTGCTGCTAAAGAAGGTATCTGAAATAGCCTCCTTCTGTTTCAGGAGAATTTCTTCTTTTAAGTATACCATAGTCTGCTGGTTATCCCTAATCAGTAACCTCATATAGTCAAGACCTGTACGGTCAAATAATTCAAGCAGCTCATGATATAATAGGGATTCATTCTGGTTGTTATTTGGGAACTTAAAAATTCTTAGTCCTTTTGGGACCCGCTCCAGTCTAATACAATCTTCAAAGAAAAGATTGTCCAACTGTAGCCACCTGTACTTTTTTAGTAGCTTCTCCAATTTATGTTTCTTTGCTTGAATTTTACCAGTGGTTCTTCCCTTGAACTCGAAGGTCCCCTAAAGTTATTATCCATTAAAACTGGCTCCTTATTTAACCATAATGGGAATTCTCCATCACTTATGGGGAGTGGAACACCATCCACTGTTTGTTCCACTCTTAACTCGAGATGCTGTCCAGTCAGAGGAGACACACCTCCGAATACAGAGAAAAATTACTTGCTCCGTTCAACATAGAATTCAAATTGGTGTTTAAATTCATATCACTTAGTACCTTTCTTCCTGTTCTTGCCTTTCCTGTGTTCTGCGAGAAAGCTAAATTCACTTTAACATTAATTTGGGTCAACAACATTATCAGCTGTGTCAAGCTGACACCGTGTTCCTTTTTCAGTTGTTGCGGAATCAACTGCCAAACCACCTACTCCTTCACTGTCCACAACCAGTATAATGACCTGTATGTAATTCAAATCAAATCCAACCAAACAAAATTGCCCCGTGTCTCATGGCCACAGAAGGAACACTGCTCCAAAAGTTCACTAATAATCAAATGAACACATGTAAATTAAAATCAAACAAATTCATTTACAAAGCCTTCCTGCAGCACACAAAACAGGGACACAGTGATAATTCAATAAGTGCTTTTTTTCTCTTTATCCCACTCAAAGGACCTTCATCAAATAAAAACACCTTATGTACATCCTCTGTCCCTGTTTTGTGTGCTGCAGGAAGACTTTGCAATTGTATTTGTTTGATTTTAATTAATGTGTGTTCGTTGGACTATTAATCAACTGTAATTTGACACCCCATCTTTGTCAAACCTTCATAACCTTCATTCTTTATTTTGATAGTAAGCCATATATATATATATATATATATATATATATATATATATATATATATATATATATATATATATATGGATCTAGGATGTTTGCTCGACTGAGCAAATGACCGAAATCCAAACGGCCGGGCATACTTACGTAAAAGTGCTCTTCACCGATGAAGCACTTTTGCTTAAGTATGACTGTTGCCGAGGCTGTACTACAGTGCGGGTAAGGGAAATTTCCCTTTTCTCCCTTGTAGTGTGGTCTCAGAGGGAGAATATTAAAGTAGAGGGGGTGTGGGGGTAGTATTTTTTATTTTTTTTGTCACACGCTTTAAAGAAAGCGCTTTTTCGATAAAAGCGCTTTTTTAAAGTGTGTTCGGGTTTTATGAATTCAGACTTTTGCACAGTTGAGCAAAGGTCCTAGATATATATATATATATATATATATATATATATATATATATATATATATATATATATATATATATATATATATATATATATATATATATATATATATATATATATATATATATATATATATATATATATATATATTTATGGATCTAGGACAGTTGATCGAAAGACCAACTGTCCGAATCCAACCCTACCGAATACCATTTACCGAAACTGCTTTCACCGAAAAAGCAGTTTCGATAAACGGATGGTAAAACACACACACACACACACACACACACACACACACACACAAACACACATACACAAAAACAAAACCCACACACACCATGTTTACGCAGGGGGGCCCCTGCACCCCCCACACCCCTATACTTTTATATTCTCACTGCGAGATTGCACTACAGTGGGGAAAAGGGAATATTCTCTTATCCCCACTGTAGTCCGATCTCGCCCGCTACCACTTCCCCCCAATTCCCTGTACTTTATGAAAGTTTCGCGAAAGCACTTTTTTCATTAAAAGGTTCGTTCACGTTCGGTGAAACAGTCTATCTTTCGGTAGACTGTCCTAGACCCATATATATATATATATATATATATATATATATATATATATATATATATATATGTGTGTGTGTGTGTGTGTGTGTGTGTGTGTGTGTGTGTGTGTGTGTGTGTGTGTGTGTGTGTGTGTGTGTGTGTGTGTGTGTGTGTGTGTGTGTCTGTGTGTATATTTGTTAACTGAGTAAGTAGATTTATCCATGGATGATTTTCAGTCAGAATCCAGGCCAAAGGCAAACTTATTATCAAGCTGACAGCTTATATGGTATGGCATGAGTATTAAGCTAACACCAAACTACTTTTATCCCCAAATCAGATGCAGAAATGACAGTAGTGTATTTACAACAAGGGATGGAACATAAAAAGTTCTAGATAAGATACTTAGCTAGCAATTATTATATTCTAAATAGTATAATTCAAGCAGTTGCAGAGATTTGTATTGTAAATCATAGTTACATCAATTATTGGAGAGGGAGCAGTGTATAAACAATTCAGCCTGTGGATAATAAATCCATTATAAATGATAAACCTGTCAGAAAGTAGAAAACTGCAATAATAAGAATAACAAATATTGTTTAGCAGAAAGAAAGATAATGCTGCATTAGTAAGATGGAATAAAGCCCAAGAGTAGTATTGTTATCAAAGCTAGTTCATATAATAGCCTGCAAGAGATGAGCTGAAGAAAGTTTAATGGAATTCAAAAGGGCATTTGGGCGGGTGGGGGCAACCATTTAGCATTAGCACTTCCCTGTTTCCCAGTACATATGGTAAGTGCATCCTTAACAGCAAGTATAATCATGGATGTCTGACGATAATCTCTCATATCACTCTTGTTTTGAAGCACTCATATGTAGAACAGAGAATGGATCTATAGCTGTCCTCCAGGTTATTACAAAAATATTGGAAAAATGAGTGTTCCTGCAATTACTTTATCTCTGGGGTAACTCTATTAAATCTGTTTCAGCATGACTTCTAAAGAGCCTGTTTGGTAAACATATCCTATTTTATACACAATACTAAAGCCTACCTCAAAGGTCAGTTTACTCCAACACTGATCTATTCTCTGCAGATGCTTCTTAACATTCTTCTCCAGTGTCTGAGCTAAACCTAAGCTCTCCACATCAGAGTTAGAGCTTCATGTCCCTCCACAGAGTCAGCATTGGTTTTATCATATTTGTCAATGACAATGACATGACTTCTGCGGTGACATGTTATGAAACCTTGCTTTACGCTGACAATCTGTCTAACTATACCCACATCACCTCTGATGAAGCATTAAACAATGCATTCATAAAAACTTTCCATATGCCCATTTGTACATTTTAAGAAAAAAATCTATTGTTAAGCACAAGCAAAATTCACATAGCACTATTTGGGTCTTTTAAAGTCAATGCATAAAGGGCCTACCTTACTTCTGTTTACACTAGACTATAATGTCTGACATGTATAAAGAAAATATTTATAAATCTGTTTGTTCCAGTATTTGTTTCTCCTATCACTCCATCTGTACACTTACCCATGATACTTTTCAGTCTTCATTAGACAGAAGGTAGTAATTATGCAAACTAACTATATACCTATTAATAAATAAAAGTATACTACTTAAATACTTTACTACTTTAATAGATATCATGAAACACACCCTACAATTCATAAACAACAACAGCACACTAGCTAATGAAATCAAGAGAAATGCAGTGGAGTTATTGCAGTGAAAAAAATCACTACATCACAATACAAACAAATGAAAACTAACTAAAAAGCACTATTATACGATTACATTAATATCATCCAGTTGAAAACCAATTGTAAATTAGCTTAGTAATATTATATAACTTCAAAATATTGAGATGTGCGGGCGGCCGCAGTGGTGCAGTGGTTTGCGTTGCCGCCTCACAGCAAGAGGCTCTCCGGTTTGATCCTCAGCTGGGGTGCCTTCTGTGCAGAGTCTGCATGTCCTCCATGTGGTCGCGTGGGTTTCCTCCAGGTGCTCCGGTTTCCTCTCACATCCCAAAGACATGCTGTAGGTGGATTGGACACTCTAATTTGGCCCTAGGTGTGCGTGTGTGCATGTGTGTGCCTTCTGTGGAAGGTTGGGCACCAGGCTGGCAACTCGACACTGTAAAACTCCACTGCCAATCATGAGTAGACAGGTGATCCGCTGTGGTGACCCCCTAACCGGGAAAAGCCGGAAGAAGAAGAAGAAAATATTGAGATGTGCATCATATATGCATCCATTAGAGTAGGTATGGAACACTACCTTGCACATCAGAAAACAATGTCAGCAAAAAATGCAGTAACAATCAAATGCAGCTGTTAATATTGGTATTCATCCTATTGATTACTGGTGCAGTAGCCTTAACTATATGGGTTATCCTGCCAAGGATATAACAGAAGAACATCTTCCAAAGCTTCAAGGCACTTTCTATGAGACCAAAGTGTCTGGCAGCTCAAGCTGAGCTGACTAAAAGACCAGTATTCCAGCCAATTCCTTCAGAGCTTTACTGCCTCCTAAGGGTACGATCCTCTGAGGCTTTTGAGGATTGACATTCGGCTTGGTGCTGTTCCTTTGCCTGGCAGATAAGAACTTTTTGGGGAAACAAACTTCCATTTAATAATTGTGTTTATTATTGATACTTTCTTCTTTAGGAAAGCTATTTTAAAGCTAGGAGTTTGTGTTTTAACTGACTGTCACAAGGCATGCACCATTTTTGGCTTGACCATGGAACAATATGTTGGTTCCACAGTTGGTCCTTCTCCCAGCCATAAAAAGAAAATGTTAAGCAAACAGCCTTTGCCATCTCAGCAGGCTAGCAAATTGTCTCAGTTGCAGGTGGATAACTCTGCTGTGGCCATTTGTTGCACCTCAGACCACATCATTTACCCAGGATTCCTCTGGTCTAGCACGTACAGCCATTATGGACCAGGGATTAGCCACGTTCTCTGTGGCTGTTGAGATGTATATCATATATGCATCCACTGGAGTAGGTAGTGGGCAAAGGAGAGCTACTCTTGTTGGTTCTGGGAGAGGGAACATGGAAGGCTCCTCTATTTTGCTAAAATGTTGTGCTCATTCCTGGAGTAGCTGCTGCTGCTGCCATTAATAACACTGCTGGTCCAATGTTTCCTGTTAAAAAAAAATCAGGAAATTAAACACGTATCTACTCCTCCTCAAATTTCCTTAGGTGTAGTTCATTGGGTCTGGCTCAAGGTTTAATTCAGGCTATTGATCTTTCTTGTAAAATATTGTCTGGTAAAAAAAGAAGAAAGGATACCCTCTTTCCTGAAGAGATTCAAGAGTCTGATTCTGGACAGGAGGTTGAAGGGAACGATACAGTGTTTTTACTTCAGATTCTCCCTGTGGGGGGGGGGGGGGTACTCTGAGACTATTTCTAAAATGCCAGTATTGTACGTGGGAGAGCACTGACGTTTCTTAGTCCCTAAGAAAATGCTATGAGATGTAACAGAAGAAATTTCCAGAATCTGCACCCATTTCAGCAGTTCTGTCAGCTTTGGGGTATGTGTGTGTGTGTGTGTGTGTGTGTGTGTGTGTGTGTGTGTGTGTGTGTGTGTGTTACGGTCTTCAGTTTTCCTGAAAGTAAGCCAATTGCCCCTAAAAAGACTGCTAGGCTGTATAAAGTTTCTCAGTCTTTTACAATTTTATACACTATTCCAAAACCTGATCCAGCAGTTATAACTTTAGTTAATCTTTCTGCTGCTAAATAGTTAAGTTCAATCCTACTACTGATATGAATGGGAAGATTGTTGATAAGTATGGGAAAAAAGTGAATGCCTTTGCAACTTTGATTTTGGAATTTTGAATTGTCAGGCTGATATGTTAAGGCTTGCCCTGATTGTGAAAGTGTGAGCAATTGTTTGCAGTTTGCTCTTCTGAGGAAAAATCTTTAAGTAATTTAATTTCTTCTATTGTCCAAGTCACAACTCATTGTATATAGTGTGTGTATGACTCTATTTATACTTCTTCAAGGGCTATGGCATTGGTAGATTTTGAGGAAGTTTGCATGGCTGTGTTCTCAGAGCCTCCTAGATGCTGTTAAAATGAGATTTTAAATTTTCCTTTGGATAGAGATTTAGTTTTGGGCCCCTGTGCTGCATATGAGATCAAAAAGTATGAGCAAGTGGAATTAGCTGATTTAATGAAGCTCTATCATTTCCAGCCTTCCTTTTTCAAATTTTCCAAGGGATTCTAAAAACTCCTCAACCACCTTTAGTAAAAACAAAACAAACAAACTCAACAAAATGCAGGTAAACAGACATTTAAGAAGAAATAGCAAGGGTGTTCCAAGAAGAATTCTGGAAACTACCAAAACCTACGACAGCCTAATAAGTCAGAAGGACTGTTTAAGAGACTTTGTTCCCTCCTCCCACCTTGGCAACCCCTTTTTTCTTCCAGAAAGTCTGAATCTCCACTGTTGTCTTTGGCAACAGATAATTTCAGACAAATGGGCTCCGATCATTCATCAAGGTTACAGGTGGCAAAGGGAAGAAATCCCTCCTTTCCAAGGGATAATTCCTCATCCTCCAGAACAGAGTCTATTGTTTCTACCTGCCCTTCATAACATGCAATCCTAGGGAGTGGTAGAACCAGTTGCTCCTTTCCAGTTAGAAAACAGCATTTTCTTCCAGGATGTTTTTAGTACCAAAGAAAGAAGATGCTTGGAAGCCAGTTGTGGATCTTTCCTTCCTAAACCAATACTGCCCATATTCAAAATGCTGTTACTTTACAACTTATCCCTTTTTCCTCATTTAAGTTTCCTGGTACCACTAGACTTAAAAGATGCTGATCATCACATTCCTATTCATCCATACTTCAGGTGTTCTTAAGGTTTTATGTGTCTGGGTCACATTACCATTTCTCTGCCTTACCCTTTGGACTATCCACTGCATTAAGAGTGTTCACAGAGTGTCTAGCTCCAGTTTAGCTCATTGCAGGCTACAGGGTATTCACATATTCCATATTTAGACAACTTGCTTATCTTTGCAGAGTCTTTTTGAAAGTGTCAGGAATCTCTCACTTGGGTGAGAAATCCCTTACACAAGTTGGAATTCCCAGAGAACATTCAAAAGTCCTTTTTGACTCCATCACACAGGATTGCGTTTCTGGCATATCTCCTAGACACCTCACTTCAAAGAGCTTTTCCTCCACCAGCAAAAGAATATATATCTTTTCCTAAATCTCTTTCTAGGGTTTGCCACTCAGACTTCAGTCACTACAAAGGAATACTGCAGGACTTTTGGGTCTCATGACGTCTATGATTCTCATGATACCCTTGGCAATACTCCTCATGAGAAAAATACAGTGGTATCTGAAGTCACTTTGGTCCCAGCACCAACACCCCCTCTCTTTTCAGATCTCAGTGTTGGAGTTTGTCAGAAGAGAAATCATTTAGTGGAGACAGCATAGATCCCTAAATACAGGTCTCACCTTCTCCCTCTCTATTCCAAAGCAGTCAGTCGCTGATGATACCTTGGACTTTGCTTGGGGAGCAGTTTCAGGAGGGATAAAAGTGCAAGGTATGTGGGACATCATGGACAGATGAAAGAACATAAATGTAAAAGAGATGCTTGCCCTAATCAGCACACTAAACTCTCGGAGTTACCTTTGATCCCTGGGACATCTTCAAGTTGTTACAGACAATACCACAGTCATGTGGTATGTCAACAAGCAAGAGGGAACCAAGTTATACCACCCCTGCAGGCCCTCCATGGTAGCTTGGGATATAGTTTCATAGTACAAGTCTCACTATACAGGCATCCTACATTCCGTCAGAGCAAAATTGTGTGGCAGACAAGCTAAGCAGAACAAGGGCAGACCCTCATGAATGGAAACTAGATCAGGGCATCTTCCAAGATTTGATCTGTTTGCAGGGAGTTCCTCAAGAATACCTATTTACCCCCTCTCTGAACAATCAGCTGTCAGGATTCTGCTTCAGGACTTCATGCAAGATGTCCTGGAAGACAGATGCCTTTTCTTTTCCTTGGACAGGATTGTTCCTGAATGTTTTTCTACCCTGTCCACTAATATCCCGAGTTCTTCTAAATATTCAGAAGGAATTCACCAAGATCATTGTAGTGACTCTCTTCTGGCTCAGACAACTGTTGTACTTCCTTCTTTTGGATCTGACCGGGGCAATTCCTACAAGATTACTCACAGACTGGGTCTGCTCAAACAAGAACATGGGTATCTGATATACCCTGATACCAATCAACTTCAGCTGACTGCCTGGATGGTAAGGTCTAAATTCCTTTTAGGCGCCTGTCTACTGGGGGCACGCAGCAGGTACTAATGGAAGTAAGAAAACCTGCTAATAGAAAATCATGTTTTAGCAAATGAAAAAGGATTTCTAGTTGGTGCCAACAACATAACCAGCACCCGTTTAGGTTTAGTTGTTCTCTGGTTTTACAATATTTGTGTGAGTTACTATCCTATGGCCTTTCTCACTCTTCTATCAATGATAATTTATCATCAGTTTCAGCATGTTTGGCCATGGATCCTCTTCTTTCAATGCAGTCTCGTGTCAAAATGTTTTTGAAAATGGTTTTACATAAGAGGCACCCAAGAAAACAGGCATCCTTGGGATCTTAACTCTCTCAAACCTAAAATGCTTTTTTTATATACTTTTAATTCACACACATACCTCCATAAGGTGTCCAGAACTTTTTTTGGTCTGGCTTCTTTAACTAAGTGACTTACCGGCTAATGAGAGGCAGTATTAGAAAGGTCAAGGAGATATTAACAAAACTAATCTAAGATTGTTAGTCTATGGTATCCTGCAGTGGAGAAATTAGCTTTGTTTGCCACTTATTATTCATACTTTCATATTTTCATACATTTTATTGAGGTGTGTGGTGTGAAACACCAATGTGGAACAAAAGATAATTCACTGAAAATTGTGGTTTGTATCACAGTATTCTGGAAATATTGTAATTGTTTGTTAGTAATTGTAAAAATAAGTAATATTTCCCTATGTACTTGAAATTTCAAAAAAACAAGTGACTTACAAACTGTTGAAGGGCATTAGGTGAAACAGATGTTGTTGAAGAAAACTGTCCATATTTGTACTGTAAGTTGCACATCTTGAGATATATCCAATATTATTTGTATTGCTACTTGTACAATTAAACATATGTTTTCATATTTCTGTAAATATCTCAGTAAACATGCACTTATGTAGGAATTGGAATTTCTTGTTGTCATGTGAAAGCTTATGTCTGGTTAACAAAAATGTTCCAAAAATATATGTCTAGGTTGTATAGTTTTCAAGATATGAAACTTTGTTTGTGAAAGTATAGAAAAAATACAATATATGGTTTGTGTGGTGTGTCATTATAATATATTACAGCATTTATAGAAAATACTATGGGGGGAATTCAATAAAGCCTACACAGAGTGATTTTCCATGTAGGCATAGTGGCAAGGTAGCTTACGCGGAAGTAAGCAGCCGTGTGATCCAGTAAACAGAGCAGAGGGGCGTGCATGAGTGTGCGGACATGGAAGTGTCCATGGCATGCAAATCACCTCATAGGCAGGTGAATTGCATGCAAATGAGGGTGCTGGAGTGATCCAGTAAGCAGATAGTCAGTCCTGCAGACGCAGTGCTGGTGTCTGAAGTGTACATGGAAAATTTCCATGTACAAGAAAATAAAAATTGAACAAGGACTGTAAAAGCCCATGTAGAAGGTCAGAAATATGCATAATATGCACAGATATGTGCAAAACTATGCCCTGTGTGTCCAAAAAAATAGTGCAAAATAATTTAATATAATTTTTTAAATACCCATATTACATTTGCGAGGCATTCAGCAGTGTGTTGCAAACATGCTATTATGCAAAAAAAAAAAATTAAACATTTAAAAACCAAAAAATAAGAAATATGTGAGAATAATGCATTATAGGGCTCTGCATGGAGTATGTACAATGGTAGATTTCTGTGGTGGCTAAAGAGGCAGGGCCTGGAATAGTGTAGTATACAGGGTGTGTGCAGGGATCTGTATGCAAATGAGCTGGAGTTACCGAATAGCAAAAATGGGCTACTGTGTCCGCAGATAAAATCCGTGTAGCCCCAGAACCATGTTGGTGTCCACAGCAGAAGTAGCTGACATCAAAAGGGTGTGGGTCACTATATGTTTAATCAGATTGGAGCGCAGCGGCACCTGTTTGCGAGGTGCAACTCTCAGCTAAGCAGGGGGTGTGTCCAGGGCTGCTGAGCTTTGTTTAGCATCAGGGTGCTTGTTTTAGCTGGTTTGAGTGTGTTTGCGCATTGGGCCTCTGTGCTCAGCAGGGAAGGCAGTTAAAAAAAAAGGAAATAGCCTGTGAAAGCCAATAATGTATGAATTACTGATAACCCCTGTTCCACTTACACTGGACCATTCAATCCCTTCAATGATGTACCTGGCAAGTGGAATTCATCATAGTTAGCCAATCACATGGGCTGCATCTGCAGCAGACCACTATAAAGTATGCATACATCCTTCAATCTGATTTTTCCCACATACTCTGCACCATTGTAGTACACACTTGGGAATTTTAACTGACAGAATGCTAGGGGCTGCTGCTGCTCTGCTACATCTGTATGTGCTAGAGGCTGAGGGCAGTGCTGATGCTGTCAATAGCCCCTGCCTGAGAAGGAGAAGAGTATTCAGGCCCAGAGTAACCTTCCAGGAGCTACATGAGCTGGAAATTGTAGAGCACTACAGGATGAACAGGGACATAGTAGAAGAACTCACTGAGCTCTGCTGTCCTCAACTCAGACCCAGCGCCAACAGAAGGGAACCCATCTCAATGGAAACTAAGGTATGTGTAGCCCTTAGAATACTAGCTACAGGTACTTTTCAAAGACCAGCTGGTGACATGGGGGTCTCACAGGCATCTGCATCCAGGGTATTTCACCAGTTATTGGCTGCCATGCAAACACATGCCAGTGAGCATGTTTATTTACCCAACACCCCTGAGAAGAGGGCCAGCAGTATGCATCTCTTCTACCATGTAGCACACTACCATGAGGTACTGGGTGCCATAAACATGTACACATCAAAGCACCATCCGGTGAGGAGGGTAGAGTCTACATCAACCACAAGGGGTATCACTCAAGCAATTGCCAAGTCGTATGCAATGCACAGGGCATTATCATGAATGTGTGTGCTGGTAGCCCTGGCAGTTATCACAACTCCCATATCTGGTATGGATCACAGGTGTACCAGATGTTTGCCAGGGGGACATCCTGTACGGCCATCTACTGGGGGATGCTGGCTACACACTGGAACCGTGGATGATGAAACCCATCAGACATGCACACGCACCTACTGAAGAACACCATAATGAAACACACACACAAACTAGGAACATCATAGAGTGTGTGTTTGGGCTGCTCAACTCATGATTCTGGTGCCTCAATATATCTGGTGGAGCCCTGCAGTACTCTTCAGCCACGTATGCACAGATGTTCACCATATGTACCATGCTACACAATATGATCCTGATGAAACAGCTGCAGCAGGATCATCACAGGGAAGTGACACACAGCCCCCCACCACTGCCAAGGTCCCCACACCCACATCCACAGGGGGACTTGGAGGAAGAACTCACTGAAGCTGTCCCTGTAGGCAGATGTAGGTCTGCTCAGTATGCCCTAGCCTTGGCAAAGAGGCAACACATAGCACATGCACTGAAAACCTAGGGTCGTAGGGACTGACACCTTACTCCAACTCACATGCATAGTAAAAAGGATGCCAGCCACACCACACAACCTGTACCTCACCATGTACTGGCTGTGTATTGCACGCATTAGACAGAGTCAGCCCTGCAACACAGGTATCTCCACTGCTGCAGTCACAAGGTAGGCCGCTCTCCTTTACAACAGCTTTACTACATACTACACTATGGTAACATATGTATGGACCTGCTGCATGTATGCAAGGAAATAGAGTAGGCTACTGGGCTACTTGCAGAAAAGTAACAGCTATGTGGGCAACAGGTACTCTGTCCAATACTGACTGCCCCATAATATGCATTAGGCCACAAGGCAACAAAACCCACTGCAGTATACAAGAGAAATAGCAAACAGTGGTGTAATAGGACAGACACACAACTGTCAGTGCTAGAGTCCCCTACCCCGAATACATCAGTGTTCCCATACAACTACAGTAACAGTATGTTTGTATGGAGATATCAGCAGACCACACAATCCCAGGGGTGTCCCAAACAACCTGGCTACATGTTCTAATTTTCACAATATGCAGGGGTCAAATGTATGTCTGTCTGCTGTTGATGGTGTGAGGAATTAAACCTCACTTTCTGGTGGCTGGTGTGGCTCAGTGGGTTAAGTACATTAACATAGTTCATGGTGTTCATGGTTCAAAGCTGGCTGCACTTACAACTTTTGCATGTGAAGTACTTCTATGGTAGGAGGCCCACAGACTATCAATATGCCCCAATCTGTTACTGCAAGAAAGCTGGACAAAACCAGAAACCATGGAGGGACAGAGGGCCAAACCTACAGACATTATACATGCTCTGAGTAACCTAGAAGGTGGCTAGTATAACAGCAGGTGGCAACAGGTCAAAGTAGCAGCAGGATGTAAAGGCCATCACTTAACTGTGTCAGTACTTACAACAATTCAGTGGGCTCCAGTTAGTAGTATAGTACCGGAAAACACAACTGTAGGAGGAACAGAGCAGACATATGGGGCAGAATGCTGGACATCCTGCTAAAACATGTACAGTGAGATGTGTGAAGACTGTCACCCTGTGTGTGGTGTGACATCATGCACCTCAGTCACATCATACCTATAACCACTTAGAGCAGGAAATCTGGACCAAGCCATGAACAGTAGTGGGACAAAGGCCCAGATATAAGGAGAATGATTAACTACTGGCCAGATGAATGTAGAAAGTGCAGAGAATAACAGGTCATGCAGTAGCATTGGTTTCCTGGTGTATATGGAGTCAATAACTCAAATGTCTGGCATCATTTCCTAATGTCAATCTGTAATGAGCTGCCACTGATGTACTGGAAAATCACAATGCTATGTAAAATGTACCATATATATATATATGATGCATTACTCCATAGAGTCTATTACAATCTCTACAGTCAATACATATGAATTATATAAAATGTTCAGAACACAGCTGGATAATCCCATGGACAAAATATCAGGGAGGTGCTGGACTGTTGAATCAGGTGCAGGAGCCAATTAGAGCACAGGTAGATCTGGTCTGGAGTCACCTTGTAAGTACTGACAGTCACACTAAGCATGCTCCTACACTTAGCTAACACACAGCTACACCTAAGTTGACATCCCTGTTTTATATATATGTGTATATATGTGTGGGGATGTATGAATGTTCACACCTACACACAGAATGCTGGGAGTATCTGCACCTACACACACAACAGTTGTCTGATGGTAACACCAAGGCCACAGAATGACATAATCCATCCAACCACAGAACTCTGTGACTGTGGAATGTCACCCTGTAGACAGACAATGATGAGCAGGTGGTAAAATGTGCAATGGCTTCAATGCAGGACTTGGACAGGCCATAGTGTCACTGGCCAATTGTCCACCTAGCAAACTGCCACCGGACAGAAATGGTGATACTGGTAACTGTACACACATAACAGGGGTATTAACAGGTACCTCACTGCTAGGACAGTAAATACAATAACAGCATGAAGCATGTTCACTCTGCAGGCCACACATGCTGTGTAATACAAGGCCATTTTACGTAGCCCACAAGTACTGTTGCTGTAGCTACATGTACATCAGATGTAACTGGCGGGGTGTGCAATATGTACTGTGAGCTATAGTGTGCAATAGTAGGTAGGTATGTGTTCTAATCTCACATCAGCCAACATGTGTGTGTGTGTGTGTGTGTGTGTGTATGTGTGTGTGTGTGTGTGTGTGTGTATGTGTGTTGTAGATATTTCCCTTAGAGCAGTACAGACATGCCTACCTGGCCTATGTCTGTACAATGGTCAATCATTTTATGGCCTTGTGACTATTGTCCTCCTCAACATTGGCCCCCATGTCAACACCTGCTGATGTCATCCACCTTAACAGCACTTGCTGACAATCTCAAAACAGATAAGTTCTGTGGCACCTGCAATAAGTACTTAGTGTTCTAGTGTATACTAATAGATAGGTAGAGGTTCTAATCTCACAACAGGCAATTGTGTATTTGTGTGTAAATATATCCCCTTGCAGCAGTGTACACATGTCTGTCTCACCTTTATCTGTGCAATGGTTATACATTTTAAGGCCCTGTGACTACCTGCCAGCCTCCCCATTGGCCTCCTTTGCAAGGCCTGATGATGCCATCCACCTTAACAGCACTGCCTGACAACCTCAAAGCAGATAAGCTCTGTGGTGCATGCAATACATGTTTAGTGCTCTAGTGTATACTAATAGATAGGTAAATGTTCTAATCCTGCACCTGGCAACTGTGTGTGTAAATATATCCCCTTGCAGTAGTGTACATGTGCTTGTCTCACCTATCTCTATATAATGGTTATACATTTTAAGACCCTGTGACTACCTGCTAGCCTCCCCATTGGCCTCCTTTACAAGGCCTGCTGATGTCATCCACCCAGCACTGGCTGACAATCTCAAAACAGCTAAGCTCTGTGGCACAAGCAGTAAGTACTTAGAGCTCTACTATATGCTAATAGATAGGTAAGGGTTCTAATCTCAATAGAGGCAACTCTGTGTGAATGCACAACTATATTCCCATGCAGCACTACACATATGGGTGTGCAATTGTCATGCATTTTATTGCCCTTTCACTAGCTGCAGGCCCTAAATAACCCACATCTACCTAGGCATAAATGCTATCTGCCACCACCTACATTTGTAGGCACAGAACACTCAGGTCACACGTATCAAGGGTAGCAGGCCTTGTCACAAGGTATACATGCATGATTATGCTGACTGCCCCCATTGTTCCTGGCACACTGTTTTACAGATATGCACCTTGGTAACCACACACACATATACAGCCATACCACGCTGATGTCATATGCCTGATGTGCTGCAATGCCATCCTGTGCCACTGTATTGCCACCAAGTCTCCATAGCTTAGCCACTCAGACCCCTGGAACAGAAACATACACAGTTCTGTGAGACATCTGTCATTCTGCAACACTACCACCAATCTAAACTCATGCAACAAATGTAACACATAGTTTAATGTGTAGTCATGACACATGCCAGCATACAGCACCTGTCATGGCATAACACTACTGGACTACAAAACTACATGTAATGTAATATAGTTACCCTGTGCATTAAACACATATTTGCATGTCTCTGCATCAGTGGCATGGATGGCAGGGATGTGGCACAGGTATCATCACATGCACAGGGTGTGGTGTGGGGGTGCCAGAGGCCTAGGCTGTGCCAAACAGATGACAACATGTGTGTGAATCAGGAAGGGGTGCTGACTAACTGAGACATAGAAAGGTGCAGTGTGCATCTGTTCATGACCTGCATGTGAAAGTGATGTTTGAATGTGTGTGTGTACACAGTCAAGCCCAGTGCTAGCCCTACACATGCATATGTTGGATAGCTGTGGACTGTACATGGCAGAGTGGACAGTTCACCATCTCTGGCCATGAACATAGGATCTGGATCTGCCAGGAGTGGCACTGGCACCACCATGCCCAGGGTCAGATGTGGTGCTATTAGTTGATGATGACCACCCAGGACCATGAGCCTATGCCTGCCACGTCATGGTGTGGACAGCACACTTCCTTCTGTAGTGCTGGGGGTACTGCCACTCCAGGAACATTAGTGTGCATGGCCACATGGACTTTCAGCAGATGGTGTTGCTGACCTATGTCCATGTGTTTGATGCCTGACTCCAACCAGATGTTCCAGCACAGACGTGCAGTCAAGGACTGAGAATGTCTCACTCCACTGTCTGTCCACTACATCAATAGAATGATCCATGGTGTCAACAATGTAGTGGAAGGAATCACGGATGTCAGACTGTGCTGCATCCATAATCCTGAACAACCATCTAGTGTTGTTCTGGAACATGCCTGTGCCTCCATGATGGACCGAAACATGTGTTGAGTGACCCATGATGTGACATCTGTGGCAGGTCTGGATGGGCAACAGTCCTCCTTTCAGCACCCCTGTCAATCTGTCTGTGTGGGACCTCTCCTGCTTTCTGGCTATGGCCAGTGTCTACACTCACTGATGCCATAATTGTCACACTCTCCTGTCTGATGTCACCACACTCTGACTGTCCAATATCTGTGGCCTCAGGGGACTGGGTATTTGTGGGTATACTGACTGTGTGCAGGGACAATGGGGGAGGAAGTGGTATGTCAACCCATGGGACAGGTTCAGCCCCAAACAACTCCACCTGTGCCTCAGTATGGCCACCATCATTATCAGAGTCCAATGAGACACTGACATCAGGTTGTGAAGGGGACAGACTCGAACCCCCATGTTCACCTGTGAGGAGGAAGACAAAGTAAGCACATTACTACCTGCACTATTATGTATGGTAATACACACACACACACACACACACACACACACACACACACACACACACACACACACACACACACACACACACACACACACACACACACACACACACACAGCTGAGGAGCCACAACTGCTTTACACATACCACAACTTATTTCTGGTCCTATGCACAACACACAAACAGACTACAACATACACAGACAGGAGAGGGCCTTTATAATGTGCACTGGAGCTATGTCCAGTTAATGTTGCCAGTACTATACACCTGTGAGATAAGCAATATGTTAGTGTATCTGATAGACCTATACCTAAAACACAGTATACCCATCTTGAGGATACTATGTTATATTATCACTGCCTTAAGTATGTACCATCTCATAATGTGTGTAAACAGGCATCTGTGAGTGATTGCCTCCTGTATAGCAGACTGCATATACCTTCTCAACAATAAGTGCAAATGTGTTACTGCTCCTACAAATACACAGCTTTGATTACCCATTCAATGCACTTCAATTAACCTCTCTGATATGGAATATACAAATATTGTACTCTGGCTAAGCATAACAGTTGTGCCTAGGGCAAAATGGCACCCCTTAACATTCTTGGGGTATATATGATCCGTAAGACAACAGTATCACACTTACCAGGTACAGAACCTTGGACTCCAGCCACACCTGATGTACTTATAGAAATGTGAGGGGAGAGGTATTGTCAGCAATACCAAATGTGGCATTGTTACAGGGTAATATGTGGGCATATCAACATGTACAGTAGCTACAGTAGGTAATGTGATACTGCCTACATTGCTGACATTCTGAGTATGTGTGCACAGCTGTGTGTTAACCCCCCCCCAATGCAGATAGACCTGACACCCTTGTACTGGTATGAAGAGGCTGCCAGAATTACAATAATGAACACAGGAATCCTACCTGGATGCTCCTCTGATGTGGATGCTGTGGCACCCACTTCCATGATGCATGGGGTGATGGATGGTTGGGAGCCTGTGGATGAACCTAGGTTTGTCAGGAATTCCTCTGTGGCTGAGAGTGGTCGTTCTGTGGCAGGGCCTCCACCGGTGGCAGCATGGTCCCTGGCCACAGCAGCAGCCATTTGCTGTGCAGCATTGACCATATCTGTTGCCCAGTTTTGGACCTGTTAGTAGGTTCTGTCCTGAAGCCCTATTTGGTTGATTGCTGTGACAAGGTCAGTCCACAGTGCTGCATGTTGTTCACGATGCTGGCGGCTCCTGAACAGCAGAATGTTATGATGCACTCTGAGGCCATCCAGGATAACATTGTTTTCAGCATCTGAAAATGGTGGGTGCCTCCTTCGATAGAGCCTTCCTGAAAGAGATCAAGAGGGGAACACATCATAGGACAAGCTACGTGGATATCCACACTCTGCACATCCAAAATGGCCTGCGCTGTCCACTGCTATGGCCCATGTCATATTCCACAGTCTATAAACACACTATGTATGTGGCTGTCACCAACATAGTAGCAATAATGCTTATGTTCCCTGTGTGCCATGATAGAGTGTGCTGCATGTCTCCACACCCATCAGTGCTGTTTACTGTGGTGTGTTCCTTATGGGCAAAGTCCCACTACTATGTCATACAGCCAGTGTCAAATAGGTGTGTGTTATTACATGTATATGGGGACAGTCCAGCAACACCAGTGTGCCAAAATGACAGACAGCAATGCAAACCTGCTGTAGTATATCTTCCCTGTAGTTGTCATATCTCTCCAATACACAGATATGTGTGGAATGTGTACATGTGCCTGACATATGTGGTCCTTTTGGCACAAACATGTGGATATCTGGCAAATGGTTGGCCGATAATTGATGGTTGTTGTCAGAATATAGAGATTCTGGCTGTCACATGGCAGAATCCTCAGACAAAAATGTATGCTACAGTAATATCTGTAACTCTGTTCATACACTTACTTTGTATGACCATCATGTACACTCTGTTACTGAGGTTGGGCCTGTGTCCCCCCACTAATAATGGCTATGACCTGAATTTCTGCTGTAGGGGGTTGCCAGGTTTGTTAGCCATAGCTCTCAAGAGATAAGATACCAATGTCGACAAAACAGTGACCTAGCCAGATTACATCAGGTACAGTCAGGGACACCTTTACAATGTCTAAACTATTCCTTTGTGACATTCACAGACTGAGAAGAGCTGAATGACAGTGAATCATGTGATATGACAGCTGTGTCCACCCTTACATACTGTCAATATGTCTATCTCACAATCCAATAGCTTTTGTACAGGAGGTGACCATTGTAGGAGGGAGTGAGAGGGCCACAGCTGTGATTTCATTCACAGCAGGCACAGTTGAGAGGCATGCTTGTAGCTGTTGGACAGCAGAGAATCACCAACATGTCATTCTCAGAGATGTACTACTGGCCTACTGTTGGAAACCCTATTCCCCATACCTGCATCCTCCCATCTGCGTATGACATACCTAGTAGAGTGAAGTAATCCTTCTGTGAACAAATCCTCAAGAAAAAAGCTTGCTAAATCATATTCTGTCTTGGTAAAGCAACTTACAGACCAATTTCCCATAGGCAGTTGCTTGCCTTTTGTAGGTCATGCTCATTAACAGGTAATTGCCTGTGCACCAATCCGTGGCTCAGACTTGCTAATTGCATCCAAAACAGCTGGGTTGTAGTTTTATTAGGCAATGACATGGTACCACAGTGCAGTATTTAAGGCCTTCATGTAGGCCTTGGCATTTTCTTATTCCTTGAGATGGACATTAGTGCGGTTTGGAGACTACAGCATCACAAAGTAGGTACAAATACTGTCCACTGTTGAGATTTATTAAGTATGGCCACAGTTTTGCATGCTATGTTTGGCCATTGTCAAATGACATTGTGATTATCTGGCAGTTCCGTGTTAAATATTGTGGGTTGAGGTCAGTAAGGGGGAAGAGAAGTGTGAGTGCCAGACATCATACCCATCAGAATATGCATGCTGCTGCAGTAGCTGCTAATCTGTCAGCTCACTATGTTGGTACAGAGATACTGTGAAACATGTCCCTGTCACTCAAACATTGCCCCCCCCACACTCCTTTATGTATGGGCATTGTCTGGATCTCTTGTTCTAGGGGATTGTGAGGTATGGTAGGTCTGTAGCAGGCAGCTTAACATACAGCTGCATATGTTGCAGGCTGCAGTAGCAGCTGCAGCCTAGGGCACATAAAGAGGAGTGTGAACACTTTGGAGGACAGCAAGCTGTATGTGTCACTGAGGCAGCAGTATCAGCTCTGTCATTACAGCAGGGCCAGGGGAGGGTATCCATAACAGTCCAGTTGAGGCATGTGCTTAAGTTACATCTGTTATGTAACAGTGCCAATCAGAGAGTAATAGGTGACATATAGGTAGGCTATACGAATATGTGCAGTGTGTCTACCTACAGGCCTTTGACTTGCAAACATGGGTAGCAGATACTTCAGTAACAGCAACCTGTTTTGGTTAAACTTTCATGGCTCAGTCATTATTTGCTGTATTCAGAAGAATGTAATTGAAGTACAACACACCGGATTCAAAAGTAAAGCAAGAAAACATTCCCAGCCACAAAAAAAAAGCTCAAATATTTTGTTTTAACAGACTAAAATGAGCGGTTTCATCTCAACAAGGAGACTTCTTCAGATGGATTTGAACCCAGGACTGTGGGTGGCAAAATGTACTGCATGCAAGGCATTTAACAGACTGAGCTACTGAGCCAGTGCTGCAGTAGGTGTATTTGCACGATATATGTGCATTCATACAGTCCGTGACACAGGGTTTGCATTAGCATGTGTTTTGTTAAGGGTTTGAAGTGTGACACTCAAATGTCTGTCATGATTTTCTGACCTCAGTCTTTAATGACTTGCCAGTACTTTACCAGACAGATATGTCTTTGTGAAAATCATGCCAAAACTAGGGAGAAAAATGTGGACATTCTGCAACAGTCTGTACAGTTGACAGATATACCTGCTATCCCAAGGGCTCATGTACATTCATTTTTATTTATTTGGCTGTGTATTGGTGTAGTGTCTGCATCACAGTTGCAAGTACACTCTCATTTTTCCTATTATATGTACTTGCAGTGTGTCAGTGGTAATCCATGTATGTTGCTGGAAACACCTGTTTTAATTCAGAGCTGAGTTGGCTAGTAGGCTAATGCACTGTGATGTAGTTGACAGGAGACTGGGTTTGAGATGTGGCAGGGGAGATTATTTTGCAGATGTGCCTAACACTGTGAGAAGCACATAAGATGATTAAGGCACTTTTAAGCAGTTTTAAGCTGGTTTGCATGGCACGCTGCATTGTAGTTCACAGCTTAGCTCTGCTTAAACCCATGCTAAAAATAAAAAAAAGCAAAAAAGGGGTGATAGGAAAGTGGTGAAATGGGGGCAAGCAGGGGGAAAAACATACTGAAAGGCTGTAGGGATGTGCAGGAAGGGTGTAGGAAAGGACCATAGCTTTCCATTTCTTGTACAGCAACAGCTGTGCAGGTTTTAAAGAATTTGGAATTTGCAGCTTCACACCCCAGAGAGAGGGCTGAGGGCACCATAAATGTGTTGATTAATTAATGTAATAATTAGTTGTGTCCAATGGACACATGCAAAATGGAGAGCTATGTATGGAGGGATTTTGTTTTGTGGGACAGGTGTCCTTTTTTTTTTAAGGAGAGCGTAGAATGTTGGGGATGTGTGGGGAGGTAAGTTGGGTAGGAGAGGTTGCATTTACAGACAGACAAGACAGACAAGACAGCATACAGTGGTGTGTGTGACACATGATGGGGAAACAACTTGGATGGGGAGGGTGCTGTGGAATCAGAGGTGCATGTGCCTCCAGGCAGCAGCATGACTGAGATCCTCACCCATGGGGAGTCAACGAAGGTGGCTGTGCTGGAGGCTGGGCACCATCAGGCCCCACCAGGTTGTCAAGTCTGCCCTCCATCCAGTGCAGGCATTGTTTATAACTCCTATGGATAATCCTGCACACCATGGCTCATAGTTGATCCTGAGTGATGCCACTTCCACCCCCACTCCCAGGGGGGATGAGCCCCATCCCCTGAGGTGGTTCCACCCAAAGGTGGTGCAGGGCCAGCAGAGGGGGCACCCCCAGCTTGGGTCGCAGATGAGCTAGTACTCAGTGCCACGGCTGGCTGAGGTAGCGTAGACAGATCACCAGGAACTGGCCTACCCAGATGTATTGTGGGTTTGGAGGTAGAGCAAGAAACATAGGTGAGTTATGAACAAATCCATTGTTAGTAATAACAGCATGCCAGAACATTGTACATAACCCCATCACAGTTAAATGCATATTATGTGAAACACAACAATAAATAGCAGAACAGTCAGTGTATTAACAGCATGCCAGTAACAGTTACAGCATAAGGCCAACAGAATAGGTAATTCAACAAGATATGTTAATATGCGAACATATTAATACATAGCATTAACAAAACACATGCGCAAAATACAGTTTTTGGAACAACATATGTTGATAGTAAACCATAACCAATATATAACAATAATAAAAATGTGAAGATAAGGGGTGGGAAGAGAAAGAAATACAGTCCATTAACACCATCATGCGCTATATAGTTGACAACAGTAATGCATCTACTCTAAAGGTGTGTCCTTTATTTATCTGTAAATGTGCCCTATAGCTGCTGTAGCACATACATACCTCTCAAGCTATCTGCATGGGACACTATGGGCAAAGCAGTAACAACTGCAGGTACACAGCTACAAAGAACACTTGCACATCAAGTGGACCTATATAACTACTAAGGAGTACTGTGGGCTAATGTACTAGTAATTTGATATTGACATATGAATCATGATGATACATCTGTGACAGAGAGATTACACAACAGCAATTACTTTCCATGACAGCGTGACACTTGAGAGACATGCATGTGTACAGCACAGAGAGTATACAACTATCATGCCATGCTTGATAGGTATGAGGATCATACATAATAGCAATAACTGCAGGGGACATATGCATCACATGCAGTAAATGACTGCATCAGCCTTTACAAGACACTCCAAGAATACAGACATGCCTTCATTACACATTTTATTTCTTTTATCTTATTGTAGTTTATTATTAAACCTGTTTCCTTTATTGTTTGGATAACTACTACATTTTTGAGAATGATTTTAACAGTGTGTGACATCTAAACAAACAATTATTTACACATACTGTGGGCTACCTCACCCATTTACCAGTAGTCCTTGTGGAGAGAATATCTGTCATCATAACATATGTAATTCAGTAATAGTTATTAGTACATGGAACTGAATTCAAACCCTGCTCAGCATCTTGCAAAATGTACTTCATATACAACATTTAACAAACTGAGCTACTGCTGATATCTGACTGACTGATTTTGTCCTAGAGTTAACCTGGAAACAAAATATGACCTGCTACTAATAGTACAATGTTATAATATAGTACAATGACAGTTGGACACAGCTGCATGAAATGTAATCAAGGCAGAGAGACTAGGTGACATATACATTACTAAATAAACTGCAGGTGTACACAATATATTGTTACTGGGTTGAAATATCAGCTCTCATTCCACAAGTACAGATGCCTTCATGCATTTACTGGTATACTAGCACATAAGGCTGTCACTCTAACTATTTCGCTACATGGATGTGTGGAATGCTGCTATACTTTTACATATATCCCTCTCCAATACTTAAGCATTGCTGAACACCTTGCCATGCTTTTATTGACCAACAGTTCATTTAATGCAGGTGTTGCAATACAGCTGTAATTCCACAGTTATTCTGATAGAAACTTTATTTCATTTACTTAATCAAGGTTAATGCTTTACTCTTTCCTGCTTATTGCAGTACATTTGGCAGTAGTCACTTATTGCAGTCCAGGTGTATGACCACATTCATTACAACATAATCAGAACTGTTTATATACCTAATGACAGTTAATGCTTTACTCTTTCTTGGTTATATGACTATAGACTGAAAGATACATCCATACGTACCACACTCCCTGTGCAACCTGGTCATCTTCCCTGCATGAGTCTTGACATTGCGAGCTCTCACCTCTGCAGCAGTTAGGAGAGAGGCACACCGTTATGCATACCAGTTTAGCAGACATTCACATTTAAATATTGGTGAAACACAGGTAAACATACTTACACACTTATGGAACACTGCCCACCTGAAATTATTAGACCCAGGTGTCCAAGAGTGCCCCCTTCCTTCTTTTCAGGTCATGATGATGGTAATGATACTGCTCACCTGTGTGGAGGATACCAGTTTTACTGATGAGGTCCCTTGACATCCGGTCCTAGGTCTCTGTTTTGTACTCAGAGCCCTGGTAACTACCCTGCATGAGCCGGTCTTGGTGGTTTTTGACAAGGAGCCTGACCATGACCCTGGATTCCTCAGTGCTCCACTGCTCTGCCCAAAAGTGCATACCATCTCCAACACCTGCCATAGTGTCATCACAGGTTGAACTCCAATGGATTCTGCAGTATTCCCACCTATTGTACTTAATATACCCAGTTTTCCACACTTTAACACCATTGGGCAATTTTTAAAAATGCATCGTGCCACTTAGCACCTTGCAAATCAGCTGAACTCAGCTCAGCAGTGCTTAAACTGGCAATGCTTAGCCGTGCTTGCCACCATTTAGCAGTGCACAAACCAGCTAAGCAGAGCTGCATGGTGCCAAACAGTGCTAAAATTAATCTTGTTTAAGAGGTGCTTGGCATTGCTTAGTAGGGCTTAGTGGAGCTTAGCTGAGAGCAGCACATCTGGATTTAAAACTAATTGCCATAATTTGTATTTGGAAAATACATGCTTATTAACCCTTCTGTGTACTCAAGCCCTGCACCTACTGCACATAAGGCTGTCACTCTAACTATTTCGCTACATGGATGTGTGGAATGCTGCTATACTTTTACATATATCCCTCTCCAATACTTAAGCATTGCTGAACACCTTGCCATGCCACACAAACCCATTCAGCTATGGTTAAACTTGACCTTTGCATTCAAAATTAAATGTATACGGTTTCTATTTTTAGATGTCTGACACGTGTCCATTCCTGCACGCCGTGCTACACCACACCACGCAAACATAAAAAAAAAATTAATACATATGCATACATTGATTTACTGCACTTTGACAGTGCAGGGGTTGTGGTACTCATCTCCGGACACAGTAACACACTCCCTACACTGATTCAATAATCATGTTACATGGCTGTCCTTCAGTAATGAGCCTTAATTAATATGCATGGCACTCTACCAAGGGGAGCCATGAAACACAGTAAACTTTGTGGCATGATAATTACAGCATAAGTAGCTAAATTGCATGCTACTTAACCAATCCAAGATGAAGGAGCTATTCAACAAGCTATAAAGCAATAGTGTACACTCAGTGCAGGTTTTGACCTCAAATTCCAAAATGTGTTGGAATACAGCCAAGGAAACTGGAAACTACTCTACATGGAAAGAATGTTAGGGTCTGCTGTTGCTCTTCTGCATGCATATGTGCAACAGGCCCAGCTCTGTGCTGCTGCTAAGCCAAGAAGGAGAATGGTGTTTAGACCCCGTTTAACACTTCATGATCTGTATGAGTTGGAAGTAGTAGAGCATGACAGGGTGGATAGAGACACACTACAGGAACTCTTCAACCTCTGTCATCCTCAACTGAGGGCAAGGGCAAACTAAAGGGAAACAATACCTGTGGAGACTAATTTATGTGTAGCATTTAGAATTTTAGCTACAGGAACCTTTCAGAGACCAGCAAGAGACATGCTGGGTGTGTCACAAGCATCAGCATCCAGGATCCTTCATCAATTCCTTAATGCTGTGTTACAGTATACCAGTGACTACATACATTTTCCTTGTACCATTGAGGACAGAGCTACAACTGTGCAAGATTTCTACCCCGTAGCATACTTCCCTGAAGTCCTGGATGCCATAGACTGCATGCACATTGAGATCAAAGCATCACCGGGGGAACACTGAAGGGTGTACATAAACAGAAAGGGCTTCCACTCCATTAACTGCCAGGTTATGTGTAATACTAAGGGAATCATCCTGAATGTGTGTGCTGGTAACCCTAGCAGTTAGCATGACTTCCATATCTGGCACAACTCTCATCTGTACCAGAGGTTTTCTAGCGGGAATATCCCACAAGGTCATTTATTGGGTGATGCAGGATATGCACTCGAATCATGGCTGATGACTCCCATCAGAAATGCACACCGTCCCTTATATTATGATGAGGCACATGCTCTAACAAGAAATATTGTAGACCATTATTTTGGCCTGCTGAAGTCATGATTCCGGTGCCTAGATACATTGGTGGGGGGGGGGGCTGCAGTATGATCCTTGTACTTGTGCTGAAATTTTCTCTGTCTGTGCTATCCTTTACAATATTATCCTGGCTCAACAGGAACACTAAGGAGAAGGGGCATGCATCCCACCACCATTGGCAAGGTGAGGCACAGCCACATGCAGGTGAGGAATCAGAGGGGGAACTACCATCTGCTGTGGGTGTAGGTAGACATAGGCGTGCACAATATGCCCTTGCTCTGGCCAGGACATAACAGATAGTGCATGTGCTGACCACCTAAGGGGTACAACTTTCATCTTATGCACATACATACAGTAAAACTGATGCACAGCAATTCTCACAACTTTTACTTACCAATGTAATGGCTGTGTGTACTACTAGCATCAAAAAGAAAATACATAAAACAGCACCACGGCACTTGGAATATAGTCAGATAAGCTTTATTCATGTTGCTAGTAACACATTAATGTATTGAAAACTTATATATTCACAAACTTGATGTGACATGCTAAACTAAATCATTTGATTTTATTACATACGTTTTCAGTGTTGACTGTGGTGGTGGTGCTGCAGTACTGTTGTCGCCTCACAGTAAGACGTTGTCCTGTTCGATTCTCAGCTAGAGTGTCTTCTGTGTGGAGACATGCATGAATGGACGTACCTTCGTTGAAGGTTGTGCGTCAGGGCCAGCAACTTGGCACGTAAAAATCTACTTCCAATCATTAGCTGGCCAGAGTTCCGCTGTGGCGAACCCTAACTGGGAAAAGCCGAAAGACACAACAACATACTTTTTCAGTGTTGATTTTATAGTAAAACTATCATTATGACCTGGGGGGCTTTAAAACGTAAAATCCATTTATTCTCTAATACCTCAGTGTGATTACTAAGATCACCCCCTCTAATATTTTCATGTACATTTTGTAAAATAAGGAACGTAAAATCATGAGATATATCAGTGTCCCTTATATGCCTATATAGAGACATTAATGTATTTATATAATTTTTAACAATATTTATAAAGTATTTTCTTATTTAAATATTTAAAAAAAATCACAGCATGATGTTAATTAAATTTTATGTTCACATGATTTTAACAATGTATTTAAGTGGTATTTTAATAATTGCTGGACTCTTTGCCTGAAGAAGGCTTGAAGGTGAAAGCCTTCTGTTACTAGCAACATGAATAAAGCTTATCTAGTTACATTCCAAGTGTTGTGGAGCCATTTTGCGGATTTTATTTTTGTTTTACTTCTTTAGTAATTCGGCTTTGCCTTAGTGGCAGAATGTATTGTTTAATACTGCTACAGACAGAGTCAGCCCAGAATTAAAATACTTGTAACTGTAGCACTGTCAAGGTAAGTGCTGAACAGAGCAGGAAAATAAATAGTTAACAACACAAATGAATGCATATCCCTGCATACCGTTACTTGCTAATGTACCCAAGTAGAAGGTGGGTGATATTTACAGTAATAATATCAATATGTAGCAAGACTGACTTATGTAAAGAGATCATAGAGATGTCTGCTCTTTATCCACTAATAGGCCTCATGCATCAAAGATACACACAATACAAAAACCTGTAAGAAAGCAGTATAATTTTCAGAAAAGTACTACAAACACTGCTAAGCATTCAGTCAGCTATGCATGCTATGCATCAGAAAAAAGAGTTATGTAACCACAAATCGAAAAGATAGAATCAAGGATATGGCACAGTTACTATCATTTGCACAAGGTGTTGTTTGGGGGGAGCAGGAGGCCAAGGTTGACATAAAAGGTAGTGAGTGTGTGTGAATAATGCAGACAGGCAGGCAGAAATGTAGCTAATTATCAAATGGCCAGTGAGAAAGAATGAGCTGCAAGCCTCACAAATGTCCCATGTACCTGTTATGTGTGTGTGTCTGTATGGGGACTTGAGGTGAAACGTGTGTGTGTGTGTGTGTGTGTGTGTGTGTGTGTGTGTGTGTGTGTGTGTGTGTGTGAGTGTCTGTGAGAACACAGCCAAGCTCTGTGCTACCTCTTTGCCCTGACATGTTGGACAGGTGTGACCTGTGCATGGTAGAGTTAACAGTTCATTGTCATCACCCCTGACTACAAGAACTAGCTCTGCAAGAGTTGCACTGGCACATCCATGCCCATGGTCAGATGTGCTGGTGGTACCCAAATGTGATTGATGTCTGCTGGATGAGCTCTCCTCATGAGTACACTCAGGACAAATACCCCATGGCCTACCACATCTGAGTGTAGAAACATCAACCACTGATGAAGTATTGCCACTATGGGAGTGTGATTTGGAATGGCCATGCCTGATAACAGCAGATGATGTTGCTGACCTACATTCACATGGCTGATGTCCCCCTTCCAGCAGATGTTTCATTACAGACACTAATAGGTAGCTGGATGTAGAAAATCAGGTTTATTTAGAAAATTATCCTTAAAATCAGTAGTACAGGATTTTGTCCCACCAACAATACCAGAACTTCATCAGAGACATTCCAAGAACCAATGCACACCTTTAAATAAAAAGAAAACCAGTCATAAATTCAATTAAAATACACACCTCTTCTTAGAGACCAATTAGTAACAAGTCTCATGACAAACCTCTAGTACACAGTCTTCACTCGAAAGCAACTTGTTTCAAATTTACTTACACAATGTAGCAAAACATGATTCATTGAAACATTTTCTGTTCTATTTAAAATAACATGTTGCAAATATGCCTAGCGTCTATCTCAAGCAAGCTTTTAATTTTAACAGACATGCCAGAGATTCTGATTCATTTAAATCTGGCCAAATATGTGCTCCAAGTCGAACTTGCCAGCAAAGTTCACTTTTTCAAGCAGGAGCGGCCATGTTCCACCTCTACCTGTGATTTGCAGCTAATCCAACACAATAAATTTAAAATAATGTTCATTATAGACATTAATATGTCTTGCCAATGCATTTGTTATTCTGTTGTTACGGATGTCACATAAATGTTCACTAATTCTACATTTAAGTCTTGCCTACCTAGAAACATGGGCAGGACTGACACATAGCATAATACAATACTTTTGTAGAGTTGCAATCATTTTTACCATAAACAATGATGTTCGTGTTGTTTATACATACTTGTCCAACATCTAAAATATGTTTACACAAAGTGCATGCACCACATTTTCTCATATGTCCTGCATTTTTGTTTATTTTACTATGCTCTATTAGCTGTTTAAAGTTACAGCCTCTTCCATAAACTATAACAGGTCTCTCCCCCATTTTTTCTCTAATGAAGCTGTCATTCATTAAAATCTTCCAATTCTTTGTTAAAATTTCTTTTAAAACATTACTATCAATACAAAAAGTAGTTATAAAAGCTCTATTAAAATTAAAATTCCCAACCCCATTAAAGTTGCTTGTCTCTAAATTAAAAACTCCATCATTATCATTGACAGTAAATTCATTAGACATTGTCAAGTGGAGAAGGGCATTAATGAGTAAAGGTGTAAAATGTCCAATTTCTCTTTTATGCCGTACTTCACTGAGAAGCTCATCTACTAACCATACGGGATAGCCTCAATTAATTTATATATTTTTCATTAATTCACATTCTTCCTGCAATCTGTCCCATTTAGTAGTCATACAGGCTGCTCGCACCAGCTGACCTTTCACAATGGCTCATTTCGGGGCAAAAGGGTGATTGCTTTCAAAGTGCAAATATGTGCTAGAAAAAGTTGGTTTGCGAAAAATTTCAGCAGTAAAACACCATTTTACACATCCTTCTTAACCAACATATCTAAATAGGAAATTTGGTCCTGACTGTGAGTGTGAGTAAAACAACGGAAATCAGTGGTAATGAACTCAATAAACAATTGTATAGCATCTACAGACCTGACCAAAGAATAAAAATATCATCCTGAAAACAAAGGTATAAATCACAGTTGGAAAAATGTGTGGAGGGAAATAAAAACTTGTGTTCCCAGATTAACATCACAATGTTAGCATACAAGCCCCCACAACAAGAACCCATGGCTTAGTATAACTACTAAATGGGAGAGATTTCAGGAAGAATGTGAATTAATGAAAAATATGTTCATTAATAGAGGCTATCCCATATGGTTAGTAGATGAGCTTCTCAGTGAAGTACGGCATAAAAGAGAAATTGGACATTTTACACCTTTACTTAATAATGCCCTTCCCCACTTGACAATGTCTAATGAATTTGCTGTCAATGATAATGATGACGTTTTTAATTTAGAGACAAGCAACTTTAATGGGGTTGGGAATGTTAATAGAGCTTTTATAACTACCTTTTATACTGACAGTAAAGTTTTAAAAGAAATTTTAACAAAGAATTGGAAGATTTTAATGAATGACAGCTTCATTAGAGAAAAAAATGGGGGAGAGACATGTTATAGTTTATAGAAGAGGCTGTAACTTTAAGTAGCTAATAGAGCGTAGTAAAATCAACAAAAATGCAGGACATATGAGAAAATGTGGTGTATGCACTTTGTGAAACATATTTTAGATGTTGGACAAGTATGTGTAAACAACATGAACATAATTGTTTATGGTAAAAATGATTGCAACTCTACAAAGGTAGTGTATTATGCTCTGTGTCAGTCCTGCCCATGTTTCTATGTAGGCAAGACAGAGTGTAAGCTTAAATGTAGAATTAGTAAACATTTATGTGACATCCGTAACAACAAAATAACAAATGCATTGGCCAGACATTTTAATGCCTATAATGAACATTATTTTAAATTTATTGTGTTGGATTCACTGCAAATCACAGGTAGACATGGAGCATGGCTACTCCTGCTTGAAGAAGCTGAACTTTGCATGCAAATTTGACTTGGAGCACATATTTGGCCAGGTTTAAATGAAGCAGAATCTCTGCCGTGTCTGTTAAAATTAAAAGCTTGCTTGAGACAGACTTATGTATTTGACAACATGTGTCAGTCATAGGTATATATAAATATATGTACAATTATTTATGTATATTTATTAGGTTTATTTTAACTTCAATTTCATGTTGTTAATTGTTAGGTAGTGGAGGATGGTTTCTTTGGAAGACCAACAGACAGTGCAAACACAATATACAGTGTAAATGATTTTTGTGTATTTATTTAAACACCTACATACATCTGAATTCATTTTGCACTGATGAATTCTAACTTGTATAAGATGAATTTTTAAAAAAAACACAAGAGTAAAATCAAATGAAGTATTTATTGGGTACTAGAGTTGCCCTGTGACCGTAATCACAGGGTAGAAGCGAAAGGGGTGTTGACTTTTATATAAGTTTAGTGTTTTATTGACTTTCTCTGATGTGTTGAATTGAATGTCATGTGTGTAAATCATGTAATTCTTTTTAATTATTGTAGTGTATTTAACCTGGAGGGTATTGTGTTCTGGTTTTATCTGAAGAAGTCCTACCAGTGAGTAGGACGAAAAGCGCTTAATAAACCTTCTACACAGTGTGTACCTTTGATTTGACGTGGTTTATTTTCATTTTGGCAAGGGAATGCAGACAAAAAGAAGCAGGCTGGGAGGGGGGAGGCTTGGTGTGTGTGTGTGTGTGTGTGTGTGTGTGTGTGTGTGTGTGTGTGTGTGTGTGTGTGTGTGTGTGTGTGTGTGTGTGCAGGCTGGGAGGTGGGAGGCTTGGGGTTTGTGTGTGTGTGTGTGTGTGTGTGTGTGTGTGTGCAGACCTCACTAAATCAAACACTTTAGACTAGAAAGTAATTTGCAGTACAGCTGGCAAAAAACACCTACACTATTTAAATAGGGCTACTGTGCGCTTCCAAGTTCCGCACCGTCCAATGGGCTGAAATCCGCAGAGGGTGGTGTGGAGGGCAGTGTAAGATGAGCAGAGTTAGCTAAATTCAGGCAGGATATAAGGCTGAAGAGAACTAAAATAAAAGAAACAAAACTAGGTTAGAAAGAGCAGGTCCAGTAGTAAGGTAACAAAGTCAGGAGGAGGAGGGAATAAAAGTGGAAAAGGCAGTAAGGTAACAGAGTGGATATGAGTGCTCAGAAATACAGGGTAATGGAGGGGGAGGAGGTGCAGAAAGAGAGAGGGAAGCAGTTCAAGGTGGGAGCTTAGGAAACAGTGAAAATAACAGACACTAATTTTTGAATGCCATAATAATGGCCACAATGTAATGTTGGCTCTAGTAATGCCCTATGACCCTATGAAGCTTGCACACATCAATGTTGCTGCCATCCATATGTGCCATGTTGAGGTGTATATGTACAGTTGCCCTACAACAGTGTATTCCAATCTGTGATTTGAGGTAATGTATTGATGGCTGCTGCAGCCATTTGATTACATCTTCCTTCCATAACAGCTGTATTAATATGCCTCCTGAGAACTGTTGACATGTGATGATGCTACGTATATTGTTTACTTGCTAAGACATGTGTTTAAGTATTGGAGTATATCAACATTCTACCCAGTTATCATTCCACCATCACAATGATACTTGCAGTATGACATATGTGTGCATGTGTATACTTACCATCATTAAATGCTCTGTGAGATACATCAGTAGAACATTATACTGATTACATTAGCACACATCTCTTGTTTCAACCACATGTTGTAATGCTGTTATATACAAAAAAATAACTAGTTCAGATTCAATTGCAACCTTGGTGAATTCATTGTATGCACAATTATGTTGCTGTTCACAAGGATTATTGAGATGGTCCCCAGCAGTATTGTGTGACTGACGGCATCTGTGTCAGTAACTGTTCTGCATGACAACATCCACCTCATTTGTAATGTGTCCATATATGGTGTCAGGGCACTCATGTACAGCTTTACAATGAAAAACATATAGGCATATGATGTGTAATTGATGTATTTATGAGACATAAGTAGAGTTGTATGAGTGTGTGAACAGTTCCACTGTGTGGCATATGATGCATACCCATGGTTGTATTTGGAAGTGTTGTCACAAATCATTTTTTTAAGTACGAAATGGTAAGGGGAATACACGACTAAGCACCACCCATACTCAACCGTATGAAATAGACAATCTGATAGCTTACAGATATGGATGAACCTTCACCCCCGTCCACACTGGACATCACTCAAAGCCAACATGCAAGCATTACTCATCTTATTTTCTCCAGAGAGTGGCTCATCTGTATGTTCTGTAAGGCTAAGAGTATGGCACCAGTCAACCCTGACAACATCCCAAGTTGCCTTTTCAATAACTTAAAACCTGACCTAGAAGACACAGTTGGATCCTTACTTAACCACAGCCTCCAGACAGGCTGTGTTCTGGCAGAAAGGTGTACAGCAACAGTCATCCATCTGAACAAGGGGGGACCATCACCTGACATAGGGAATTAAAAACCCATAAGCCTGACTAGCCTCATCTGTAAGGCAATCAAAAGAATCATCATGGACCTTATCAAAAAGGATACAGGTAATCTCCTGACTGTATACCCAACCCATTTTATGATTCATCATGTCTGTTAATTCTGTTTGACTTCTTCAGGGAGGTCACCAAGGGCATGGATGAGGGGAAAGACTGTGCATCCCACCTAACTAGACCCGGCCAAGGCATTTGACATAAATCCACATTCAGATATTACAGGAAAACTTTCTCAGCTAGGCCTAAACACTTACATCACCAGGTGGGTAGCCAAATGGATCACTGACAGGACACGTACTGTTGAAGTATGTGAATTCACCTCTAGCAAGAGGCCAATGACCAGGGCCATACCACAGTGTTCTAGGCCTCTTCCTGTTTGGTATTTACTTCTCAGAATTCAAGACAAACTTAGACAGCCTTTGTCTTGCCAGGTTTGTGGATGAATGCAAAATATGGACAATCATTGAATCCATGAACAAAATTGATTAGTGCCAGAGTCGTGGAAACACACCAAATGCACACAAAACCATAATCAATCTCTTTTTGAAAGCAAATACCCAAGCTAATTACAATATAGACAGCACACCCCTATGAGTACACCCAGTGGTACGTGATCTAGGTGCTCATTTTGATAGTACTCCAAACTTCGACCACCTTGTATCCAGTGGTAACCAATCCCTTGTATGTGGCACAACTCATAAGTATGAGCAGGCTATCCACATTAAAGGAAATTATAATGTCATTGTACTTGGCTATCATCACACCAGTAATTGAGTAGAATGCATCCTTTTGCATGTACCTCACCACACATCTGTAATAGCTGGAGCAACCCCATAGGTTTTGCACAGTGAAAATACATGGTATAAACAACAAGTCATATGTAGAAAGATTAAAAGCCCTATCAATGTATTATATCTCAGACAGACTAATAAGGGTTGATCTGTGTCTGTACTAAAGTGCAACCTCCAGTCTGGCTCTGATGGAAATGTTACACATTGTTAATGCAAACTGCACAAGGGTCACTCATTTCAAGGATGTTACCAATATATATATTCTGAAACAAAAGTTATAAAAATGGACAGAAATGTTTAAATTAAAAGATACCTTTAATGCTTTGGGACCAAATTCTTTACTATTCTCACACCAGGACTATAGACATGGTACCCAAACTAGAATAGATAAAATTTATATCTCACAAGATCTTTATTCTAAAATCTTGAAGATGTTCTTCGTGTTTCACTGTTGCAGTCATTACATTTGGGTAATCTGCTGGCAGGTTGCCCTCAGTCAGCCTGATTAACAAAGTCTTGGGTCCTGCGTCAGTTGCTGTCCCTTCTTCCATGACGTCAGGTCATCAGGGGTATAAACCATGCAGCCAGCGCCATTTTCATTAGTCTTTCTTGCCGCGCGGTGCCCGAAGCAGAAGCAGTTCGCAAGTGCCGGTTGGCCGACTCCTGAAATTGTCATTTTTGACTTTCAGAACCGAAGTCTTCAACCTAAAGCTAAGTACCCCGTTGAGGAAACTTTTTCTTGCTCCTTAACGATGTCAGTAAAAGTTAATAATTGTATTACTTGTGGGAAGCAAATACCTCATAAGGATTTTCATTTGTACTGTATTTCTTGCCTAGGCTCCGACCACAATGTGCTTTGCTGTCGGTTTTGTGCTAAATTTAACCAACGCATTATTAAGTGTCGGTATATTTTTGCATCAAAATATTTTGGCCCAAGATTTAAATATCCAGAAATGTCATCGGTTAGCAATCCGACTACTGGACTACATAAAAATGCAAAGAAAAAGACAGAGACAGATCGCTGAGGTCCAAAACTGACGAAGAAGCTTCTCCTAAGCCAGTCGCCAGTTTGCTGGTACTCAGTGAGGTGCTTTTGCAGCCCCTGATACCCACTATTTTTGATTCTCAGGCCTCTACTGAGACCCATTTGGAGTCCAGTATGCCGCAAAACACTTTAAGTATTAAACCTGTGGATGTCTCTACCTTAAATGGGTCCGGAGCCGCTGAGCAGGCACTGGCTTCTGAGCGTGTTTTCAGGCCTAAAGATTTGTATATTTAACCGACGCCATCTTCAAAACCTAGGACAAAATCAACTTCTATGTCTAAAAAACTGACACTTGGGCCATGTGCACAGGCCCCTATGCCTAAAAAACAAATTATCAAAATGGCTGAGGATTTAATTACCTTGATCAGGGGTTCCCATCCCCCTCCTGCTAAGAGGCCTAGGCAAGGCACTGACTATGAATCATCAGATCAGGTTTCTATTTCTTCTGATTCCTCTTCTGATCAGGAATTATCTATTTCACTTTCTGAGGACTCTGATGCAGAAGATTCCATCCCTTCTGCCTCTCCTCCTGAGGATTTTTCTTTTGGAGAAACTTTGCATACCTTAAGGGAACACTTTCACTGGGAGAGTCAGGATTTTTTAGAATCTAAAAAGAGGCTTAGGAATTTCCTTCTTCTTCCTCAGCATAGGCCTTTGGCTATACCTCCTGTTCTAGACATTGTTGATGATGTTTTCTCAGAATCCAGCATGGCTCCTGATTCCCTGCCTCTGGCTCCTAGTAAGCCAGACAGATATTACAGAGTTCCTGACTCCCACAAATTCCTCTTTAAAAACCCTACTGCTGACCTTGAAACCATTTCTCAGGGTCGCAATGGTGTTAAGGCTTCTACTGCTAAAAATCCTACCCCTTCTGATAGAGACTCCAGGGTGCTGGATATTTGGGGTAAGAAGGTTTACACGTCTGCAACCTTGGCAATCAGGGCTTTAAACTGTCAATTTCATATGCTTAAATATCAGCAGCATGTCATAGGACTACTTAAACAGAAAATTATGTTGATTTCTGACGGTGTGGAAAATAAAGAGTTGCAAGATTTATTGCATTCATTGCATTGCATTCAGCTGAACAGGTTGGCAAGCATACTTTGCAATGTGGTTTTGATTCCTTGGAGGCCTCTTGCAAGGCCGCTGTAACTGGATCTGTGATAAGAAGGCATGCTTGGCTCAAGGAGCTAAATCTGCCTGATCATGTTAAAGCAAAATTGTTGGATGCTCCTTTACAACAGGACAGTCTATTTGGTAATAAGGCAGAAGAACTTTTGAAAAAAATGGAAGATAAGGCTAAATCTATGCAAACTGTAAAAGATTTCCTACAAGTGCAGCCACCCATGTTCAGTAGGCACTGGCCTACTAAGAATTGGTCCTTTCCAGTACCCACCAGAGCTGCTCAGACCAAACCCAGGCACTCCAAAGGCTCCCAGGTTTCAGTCACAAGGAACTTATAGAACAAAACAATGGGGTGCCTCCACCTCCAAATCTGGAAGTAACAAGGCACCTTCCTATGGTGAACAGTCGCAATGACTTTCCTCTGCAATCACCAAGCCCTTATCTTTTGGCTTCCCCTTTGGGGGAAAAACTGGCACTTCATGCGCAAAACTGGCAATTAATTACCCAGGACAAGTGGGTTTTAAATATAGTATCCCAGGGATACAGATTTCATTTCCACATGTTGCCGATCCCAAACGGATGGCCAGATCTGCCTCCAAATCAGTGGGCAGAGGGCCAGAAACAAGTTATGTCCCTCATGAATATGGGGGCTATTCAACCAGTACCAGAAAAGGAAAAGGGACAAGGTTTCTTTTCAAGACTTCCTGGTACCCAGAAAAGACAAATCATGGCGTCCAATTCTGGACTTATCCATTCTAAATACGTTCCTGGACATTCCAAAATTCAAGATGCTGACTCTACAACAGTTACTGCCTATGCTAGGCAAGGATGCCTGGTTGGTAACTCTAGACTTAAAAGAGGCTTACCTGCATATCCCAGTCAGGGAATCTTGCAGAAGATACCTCCACTTCAAAGCAGGCTATTTGCATTACCAGTTCTCTGCACTGCCCTTTGGCTTATCTACTGCACCCAGGGTCTTCACAAAGTGCCTGCCACCAGTAATTGCATTTTGCAGATAAAGAAACATTCAGATTTATCCTTACCTGGACGATTGTCTAATTTAGGCAGAAAACAAGGACACTCTTCTAAAGCATCTGGCATTTGTAAAAAGACTTCTAACTTGTCTAGGGTACACCATAAATGAAAATAAATCACAGCTGGTACCCTCTCAAATAATTACATTCTGGGGGTGCAAGCTTAAATATAACTGCCCAGATAACTTACCTTATGCCAGAAAAACAAATTCAATTGATGACTTACTTCAAACAAGTGGCTACAAAAAGCCAGCTATCTGCAAGACAAATTCTGCAGGCCTTGGGGTTCATGGCTTCCTGCATTCTAATAATTCCATATGCAAGATTGCATATGAGGAAACTTCAATGGTACCTAAAAAGCTTATGGAGTCAACATTGTCACAGCCTGGAAACAATGATTCCTATTATTCTTTGCCTGCAGCAGCAGTTCCTATGGTGGGCAGAGGCCTGCCACCAAATCAAGGGACTGTCATTCATTCATTCAACCCCCTGCCACCCAAACCCTGACTACAGACGCATTTGATTATGCTTGGGGGGGGGGGGTGCATCTGTCAGGGAGATGCATTCAGGGCCAATGGAGCCCAAATCAAATGCACCTACATATCAATCAGAAAGTGATGCTAGCTGTACAGAATGCTCTGACAGCCTTCGAGGACTATCTTCATCCAGGACAATTACTGATAAAGACAGGCAACACCACAGTCATGTGATACATAAACAAGTAGGGGGGGTACCCATTCCTACCCCCTTTGCAGACTAGCCATGGCTTTGTGGAACATGGCCTTGACTAATCAAATACATCTACAGGCTCAATTCCTGCCAGGAAAGCAAAATACTCTGGCAGACGAACTAAGCAGAAATCTTATGGACCCACACGAATGGAAACTGGATCCACAAATCTTCAGCATGTTGACATGCAAATGGTAGAGCCCAGACATAGATCTTTTTGCCTCACCCCAAAACTATCAGTTGGATAAATTCTGCACAAGAATTCATCACAAAACAGCTTTGAAAGTGGATGCCCTAACCTTCAGCTGGAAGAACCTATCAGTCTATGCCTTTCGCCCTCTGCCTCTGCTCTCCAAGGTCTTACTAAAAGTCAGACAGGAAAAACCAAAAATGATTCTGATTGCTCCAGACTGGCCTTGCCAACACTGGTACCTGCTCCTATGCAATATGTCGCACCTTCCTCCATGGTACCTGCCTCAGACACCTTATCTACTGTCTCAACAGAACTATCAAATTCTGCACACTCAGCTCCAAACTCTGAATCTTGCAGTATGGCTAATCAACTAATTTTGCCAGTTGCATCTCTCAGCAAACCTGTGATGGATGTCATTTTGGAGGCTAGAAGTCCTAGTACTAGAAAATCTTATGCTGACAAATGGAAAAGATTCTGTGCCTGGAATCAAGCACAAGGAATAAGCACAGCAATGACCAATATTCCTCAGATTCTGCAATATTTAACTGAGATGCTTCACAAGGGCCTATCTTTTTCTTCTATCAATATCCATGCCTCTGCCATTTCAGCTCATTACAACACAGAACCTCCCCTCTTTTCTCATCCCCTGCTAAAGCAGTACCTCAGGGAGGCCAAAAATTTAAGACCTCCCAGGAGAGCACTAACTCCTGCATGGGACCTCAATTTTGTGTTGGAAAAACTCACTCTACCTCCTTTCGAGCCAGCTGCTACTGCAGACCTAAATTTTCTCTCTTGGAAGACAGCTTTTCTTTTAGCAGTCACTTCAGCTAGAAAGATTTCAGAACTACAGGATCTCATGGCAGTGGAGCCTTTTATTATATTTTACCCGGACAGGGTGGCTCTCAGGACTAATCCATCCTTTATGCCTAAAGTGGTATCTAGTGTGGCTCTTAATCAGACCATTCATCTGCCAAACTTCTTCCCAAATCCACAGTACAAGGGTGAGCGGATTCTGCATTCATTGGATGTACACAAACAACTAAGATTCTACTTAAACAGGAAAAAAATCTTTAAGAAAATCTGAGAAATTACTGGTGGCATTTGCTGCAGGGGCAGAGGGGAAGGCTATTTCAAAACAGACTATTTCAAGATGGATAAGCCATTCTATTTGTTTCTGTTACATGCACCATTGTAAACATGTTCCCAAGGGGATCAAATCCCATTCCACCCGGGCTGCATCTACTTCTGCAGCCTTTCTCAGAGGGGTTCCTACAAGAGACATTCTAGAAGCTGCTATCTGGAGCTCAGTTCATATGTTCACCAAACATTACCATTTACCTCTCTTCTCTAAATCCAGAGCAGGCTTTGCCACTGCTGTCCTGCAGGGCCTTATAGCTGCTCCTAATGCTGTATAATTCCATCCTCCCAACCATAGCTTTGGGATTCTACCCAAATGTAATGACTGCAACAGTGAAACACAAAGAACATAGTACAGTTGAGTACACTTACCATAAATGTAGATGTTCGGGTGTATTCACTGTTGCAGTCCTGGTTACCCACCCTGCAGCTCCCTATTTTTCTCTTACTATACCACTTCCTTCTTTTACTATGTTTAAAAGCCTTTTTGGTGTATTTGCTTTTATTTGGAGGTTTTTTTTGTGTTCTAAATTACATGTATATATATATATATATATATATATATATATATATATATATATATATATATATATAAATTCAGACTCCTTTTAGGCGTAGTAATTAATACTGAGCTAGTAGAAAGGAAATAAAAACTCATCACCATTTGTACAGTTATAGGAATATGCATGTCTCCTACATGCATATTTAGTGTGCACACTGTACATTAGTTCAATGATTAGCTAACACAAGGGAGTGTTTATTTAATATTCATGCCCCTGTCATTCATATGTATGTTCATGGTTATTGTGTTTAGATGATTGGCACAGTTTAAATATTGTCTGGTTCTACTATTGGTTATTGTACTAATAAGTTAAAAGTAGTTAATTGTTTTTTTGTTTACATGTGACTCTAGTTACATATAATGTAAGTATTGTTGACTATAGGTTATTCTGATGAAGCTCTTCCACCTGAATAAGAACGAAAGCTTAATCATCTATTCAGTGTCTGAGTTTTTATTTCCTTTCTACTAGCGAAGTATTAATTACTACGCCTAAAAGAAGTCTGAATTTATATAATTAAGATTCTTCTAGTACACGGTGTTTATTTTATATATATATATATATATATATATATATATATATATATATATATATATATATATATATATTACTCCCCATTTGGGGGGCACCTGACATCTGGGGCTCTGGGGCAAGAAAAACTAATGAAAATGGCATCGGCTGCATGGTTTATACCCCTGATGACTTGACGTCATGGAAGAAGGGACAGCAACTAACGCAGGACCTAAGACTTTGTTAATCAGGTTGACTGAGGTCAACCTGCCAGCAGATTACCCAAATGTAATGACTGCAACAGTGAATACACTCGAACATCTACATTTATGGTAAGTGTACTCAACTGTACTTTATCAATACAACCTTGTCCCTTTTCAGATCATAATTCCCTGTTGTTAACAATACACTTGGAATTTAATCAATTAGTTACTTCAAGGATTCCTTCATACATCACAAAAATTAAAGATTTTAAATTTTGGATAATTTCTGAACTTCAGCTTTTCTTACAGATTAATTATAAACCTGAAGCAAACACAATTATGGTTTGGGATTCTCTTAAGGCCTGTCTATATGGTAAAACAATTAGCTGGTATAAAATAAAATTAAAGAATGGGACTCCGAGTTACAGCAACTCCAAAATCAAATATTATCTCTTAAATCTAATAAAAACTTAATTGCTACAAATGATAAGAGGAAAATAGAAGAAGCAAATAAGAAATACAATTAAATATTATCTCATAAAAGTAATTTAGCTATGGAAAAACTTAAATTAAATTCTTATGCTACCTCTCCTAAGCATCTTCATAGTATCTTTCATGAAGGGAAAAGGAAAAATGTCTCGGACATAGGGGACATTCTGGAGGCTTTAATTATCATTATGCAAAGTATCATAAAGATAAAATAAGTACAAATGAATGTGAGAAGTTAGAGAATATAGTTCCCAACATAAGAAGAATTCCTAATGGAACTTAAGTAAGATCTACAAAAACAATTTCTCAAAAGGAAATTATAGATGGGATTAAAGAAGTAAGTCTAATAAAGCACCTGGAATAGATGGCTTAATTATCGAAATTTATAGATCGTTCCCTTCTTCTATAATCTCTATCCTACATAAAACCTTTCTTGAAGTTCAAACATTGGCAAATATTCCTCCTTCTTGGAGATATTCTCTAATTTCCCCTATATTAAAAGAGAATAAGGACCCTAATCATTGCAACTCATATAGACCATTTTTTTGTTAAATAATGATTATAAACTATTTATGTCAATTATGGTCAATAGATTGAAAATACCCATATCTAAAATAATTAATGAAGACCAAACTGGTTTCATACATAACAGGCATACACAGGATAATATTAAAAGAGTATTAATTCTGATAGATTACCTCAATAGAGGAAACCATGAAGAACTGACAATAGGTCTAGATATTCAAAAGGCCTTTGACTCCTTAAATTGGGGTTATTTATTTAAAGTCTTACAGTTATTTGATTTTCCACCCTTTTTTATAACAATGATAAAGAAAATATATGAACATAATCTAGCATATGTCAAATTAGGTCCCTTTACTCCCAAAGCAATCCAAATCACTTGAGGTACTAGAAAAGGATGTCCCATGTCCCCTATCCTATTTGCTCTGTCCATAGAAATACTTTTCATTTTAATACATAATAACCCAAAGATAAGAGGTATAAATATATATGACCAATACATTTCTAAAATAATGATGTTTGCTGATGATGTCTTACTTACCTTATTCAACTCAAGGAAGTGTTAGGTGAAGTGGATATAGTAACAACAAATTTCCGAAATATCTCAGGACTCTCCTTCAACAAATCTAAATCAAAATATTTATTATTAAATAAAAAAAGAACATACATATTCCAGTTAATCATATTATTGGAAACTAAGTTTCAACTCTAGACTATTTAGGAATAGTCCTAGGCAAGAATATAGAGGAAACCTTACAGCTTAACTATGCTAAAGCCATAGACTTAATTAAGACATCAGTAAGCAAATGGAATAAAACATTTGATGATAGGTTACAACTGATAAAAATGGTTTTGTTTCCTAAAATATTATATATAGCACAAGCACTTATATTTCCACTAGGAAAGAAAATCCTTAAATAAATCACTTCAACTCTGATAAAATTCCTATGGTACCCCAAATAAATAGAGTGTCATATTCCCATCATATCAGAAAATGGGAACAAGGGGGGGTTAAAATTCCCAGAGATTGAAACTTATATAAAGGCATCTATAATTAAAATAGTGATGAATTGGATAAATCCTAGATATTCTTCCATTTGGAAACAGTTACGCTCCATTATACTAATGAATGAAAATTGTTTATCAAAGAATGCTTTGGTAACTGACAAAGATAACAAGATATGGCACTATTTAAGTTTAAATGTACAGTATAGTACAACAAAATTAACTAAACTAACACTAATAAACAATATTTTTGATGTGTTTAGAAAATTCATTAACACAAATTTAGATATAAAACTGTGGCATAGATTTTTAATACCATTTACTATTACAAGGGATTTCCCTGATAAAACACAGAGAGACTTTTGGTTTATGGGGAAATAATAACCTATTTTTTGGTTGCAATGTACAGAAAACCAACAAGCTTTGAACACAAAAGTATATTGTCAACCTATGGCCTATCCCCTAATGACTGGTTGGTTCTTCAGAATGTCACAGCATACACTAAGGATCTATGTAGAATAATACATAACTCATCCTTCAAAACCATACCAAAAATTATAAACTGGATTTTTGGAATTTTATATAATAATATCAATGTTAAGAATGAATTATATCTATATAACACTTTACTTGTCTATAAGATAGCTCCTAAAAATTCTTACTGGCAATACCTAACTAAAGGGTTTCAAGTATCATTATCAATGGAAGATAAACATTTTATTTTCAGTTAAACTAACTTCTTACTCACAATTCTGGAGGATTTTTCATTGGAAATTTCTACACAGATCCTTTTTGACACCTGAGAAACTCTCAAAAATTAACCCTTCAAACAGCAAGTTATGTTGGAGATGTCATCTGTCCGCTAATACTGTCTGGTCTCATATTTTTTATGACTGTACTAATATTAAACCATAATGGAATGAGATTAACAAATTTCTTCAAATTATCTATACTGATATATTTGTTTTGACAAAGTCCTTTATTTTACTGAATGTTGTTAATAGTAATAATATAAAGAAAGATGACCTGTATTTCATTCTTTGGGTGATGGTCTGATGAGTGATGAGTATAGTGTCGAATGACAGACTACTATCAACCTGGGTCCCCCAGTCCCTGATAACTTTCTCTTGTAGCAAACTTTGTCCCCATCTTGTGATGTATGGGTTAACATTTAAGCTGATGAGTTTTTCAATGATACCCCTCATCAATGGCTTTGGTGACTGTTTGAAAAAAGTCAAACCAAGTTTAGAAGGCATGATCTGCGCTGACAAAGCCAAAAACTGGGATGGAAAAAAGTCTGCAAATTCCCTATGTCTTTATTTATTGGGGTCCATTATGATCCATGGCATGGCTTTTAATAAAACATCAAGCTAATAGACTATGATTAAACAGCTGTCCTAGCTGTGGGTTTAATTCGTTGAGTTCGGGGCACACAGCACCCAGCCGGGACACCATCCCCAACCATGTGTCAGGTGTTTTGGATTGGAGAGAGCAGTTGGCTTGAGATGTTTTGGAGATGGGCGCTGGGTGCAATAGGGCAGTATTTGGGAGGGGGGGGGTGGGGAGGGGGAAGAAGTTTGCCTAGAATAGCACAGCCAGTATGTTGCTTGTGTCTGTAGGAATCTGGGATTTTCTATCATTTTGAACTATATCTGGGAGTTTCTGGGAGTTTTTCCCACTTTTTCTAAGGTAGAAAAATTGCTTATCTCTTTTTTGTCTTTAGCCATTTTTTTCTCTCAAAATGTTTTTTGGATGATTTTATGAGAGCTCTTAGTTTTTTATGATTATTCAAGGTTAAGTACCTACCTTTAAGGATTGCTCCTCCTTGTGTTAGCTTCCTCTTTTTTGTATTTGTTGTGGACAATGTTAGCAATAGCCAGAAAATTTATAACTAGAAAATGGAACCTTGGGACACAGGTGGACAGTAGTCTCTCCTTTGATAATCACATTGCCACAGTAGTCAGGAAATCCTTCTATGTGGCACACCTCATCACAAAATGTTTCTCATCCAGAAAAAAAGAGGTAATTGTTCCCCTCTACTCATCACTCATTAGACCCATTAAAGAGGACAACACCCTTTTTGGTATGTACCTTACAAGACATCTACAACAACTGGAAAGGCAGCAGAGATACCTTACAAAGAGGATTACCGGCCTCAAACAGATGCCCTATGCAGACCGTCTCAAAAAACTCCAGCTTTACTCCGTCGCATATTGCCTACTCAGAGGCGATCTCTGTCTAACATACAAAGCTATGTAAAACCCAGAGCTGTTGGACATGCTCCACTTAAAGAAATCCCAATCCCTCCAAGCTACATGCTCTAGGGACCTAAACCTTGTCACCGCAATAAACAGAACATGCCGGAGGTATAGATTCCTGTCCCAGAGACTTCCCATGCTCTGGAATAAACTACCTATCTATATCAAACAAAGCTCCTCATTAGTACTCTTCAAGAAAAATCTTGATGATTGGATGGGAAATAGGAACTTCACCCTGGGGATCACTTCTGTGGCTCTTCTCGACAGTGGCACAGGAAAATAATCTTCTTGGGTGGCAAAAGCCAGGGTACCTTTTTGGCTGGGCTTGTATAGGCCCTAGGGCCAATAGCCTAGTACCTACCTATGAACCTATGAACCTATATAGCATCCACAATGGAGGAATTCCTATCATCACTGAAGAAATGCATACTAATGGAGAAAAGAACTAAAGAGTTAAGAACTTTTCCTAAGCCATTGGTTAATAGTCAGTGGAGGAAAATTTTGAATTTGATTGATACCCTATAGATGGAACCGGGTTCCTATTAGATTGTCGAAACTCTGTTTATGCAAATACAAAATCATTGGCATGTATTGTGCAAAATACGTAATCGTTGAACGTGCAAAACCACAAAATTCAAAATTTCGAAGTGTTTTGGTTGGCCCATCTGCAGTATAGCTCCATAAGGTAAGTGTGCGATAGTTACGGACCTTTGGGTTAGGGTGCGGGTTAAGGTAAGTGTATAGATAGGTAATGTGTGTAAGATTTAGTGTAGTGTTAGAAGTAGGGTTTTGTTAAATGTATTTATGTGTATTATTTATTTTGTTTGGGCATATCTCCGTAGGGAAAGTGTGCGGTAGTTACAGACCTTAGGGTTAGGGAGGGGTTAAGGATAGTGCATAGACAGTTGTGTATGTGGGGTTTAGTGTAGGGTTAGAAGTTGAGTTTTGGTGCTTTACTTTAGGGTTAGGAGTAGGGTTTGGTTAGTGTATGTATGTGGTTTATTTATTTGGTTTGGGTAGGTAGTATGTAGCGGGTGGTGGGGTTGGCCGACTACTAACGTTCGATACTTTAAATTTCGCAGTTTAGTGTATCCGGTATTTCACGGTTTGAGTAATACATGTCGCTGTTTTGGTATTCGATGTAATGATTTTCGTTGATTTAATATAGACCCGATGGAACCAAACTCTTCCTAACTATCATAGTTTATATATTAACTTATTATTTAACTACAAATGTCTTTATCTGAATCCTTTTTGTCCGGCTAAATGTAAATATTGTAAATAGTTATTGAATGTTATGAATGTATTAAATTATTATGTTATTTCATCAAAATAAAAATCATTTGAATAAAGAAAATTGTCCATGATTTTTGCTGCTTCTGTCTAATGTTTGCCATGAGCCTGTTGCTATGTGTCCCTGATTGGTTGAGATCTATGCTGACATTACAGTCATATTCAAACAATTCATTTTGCACACCTTCACAATATGCACGTACACCTATTGTATATACCGTCCTTGCTAAACATCCTTATCAGTGATCATGTCAGGATGTTTATACCACAACCATTCATCTCGATTGATATATAACCTTGTGTGACAATCACAGAATATACTATAATGTGTGATGCTATAAATATACTTGCACAGGAGATGTAAACAGCAATACGTACTGTGCTATGTATGTATGTGCTTAATGTTATGCTACTGACTTATCTTTGGAGTGTATGTACATTGATATGCCCTTATGTGGTGTACATTACCATGTATTACATGTCTTCTTCCTCTTTCTTCATTCCTAATATGCATGTCTGTAGCCCTTTCCAATATGCACAGTTTCTCCGATTAGTGTATTTATAATGCATTCTATTTACCCTTGATGATAAATACAAATCCTTTATTACAGTATGGTGAAAAACATGTTGCAGTGTACATTGCAATGAGTACACTTTGTGTATAAATGTTACTAATGCATTTATTGCATTAATTTTATCCCTAGTAATCACTGTGGCTGTCCACGCAATTTCGCAAAGCAAGTTTGCCCATAGGTAAACTTATCTGCATGTTCCATATGTGTTCATGCTGCTTTATACAGTTTCTTGACTGGCAACACTGTTACTGACCATGAATCCTCACTTCTGTTTGTGTAAGTGTGATGTACAGCATGCATGTGTGATTAGCAGTGCTGCTCATCATGCAAACCTTTAAACTCTGTGTAGGCTTCGAGCAAACCCTACATGGAGTATATTGACTCTCCAGGAATGTTTATGTATTGAATTCACCCTTGCCCTTGTGGCCCAGATTGTGGTTAAAACTGGATAAAATAAGTAAATAAAGCTTAGTCATTTTATTTGAATTTGTGGCTAAAAGATAAGTATAATGGTCTATATTTCCTTATTGAACAATGAAAAGAGCAAATGCTCTTTCATCTAACTGAAACCCCTAAACAGCGAAGGGACGGACCATTGATTTTTTTTTTCCCAGGGAAAAAAATTGGTGTGCTGTTTCTGGGACTTTGCCATTTCCTCCACTATGGTGCGATCTCGGAGTTGGTATATTTAAGTAGTTGGGGCTGTGGGGGGCACTTCATTTTGTGTTTGAGTTTTTTTTTTTTTTTTTTGCAGAGCAGCGATTTTTTTGCTGTTCCGTGTCTTCGCTCTATAGTGGTTTCAACCTTTTCGGTTCGATGAAAGAGCATTCTCTCTTTTCATTGTTCGATAAGGCAATACAGACACATGTATAACTATTAATTCAAGCTACGACCTAGTCTAACTAATTTAAGTGTACCCACACTGACAGTGTAATTCTACAGTTTTCACAAGGAATTGCTCTGCTGCAGTATTGCTACAAAGAGTGATGCAGACCTCAACTGACAAGATGTCTGATGTCAAAAAAGCAGGCAAGTGAAGGGAGAAGGTGGGTCATTTTATATGAGTTTTTGTACATTATGGGTGAGCTGTGGGCCTTTTAGCAAGGTTCATCTATTCCAGTCAGGGTAGCATCTCATAATGGTGGGCAGCTGTTTCATACCTAATGTCACCTTGGCTTTTCTATTGCAAGTGATTTCAGTTTTATTGTGTACTCTTTTGTTCAGGTGTTCATTAATCAAGGTCCCACATATCAATTTAAATGGTATGATGGATAAAAGCAGTGAGCACTTAGCTTCTGATGTGAGCTTATGATTTATTCTCTACAGGGCCCCCACATTTTGCTGTAGTTCCAGCACTATAACATTCCATTAGGTCTCTGTGAAACTAGTATAGTGATTAGAAAACGTGTATTATAATTTTTCATAGAATGGCTATCAAAATGCATAAGTTCAGCCTTTTTCTTATTCAACAAGTACTATGTCTTTCTTTGTAAATTACTTTAAATATCAAAACAAGATTAGATATTTTTTTGTTAATCCAGCCATGCTATCAGTGCTATATAAAATATTGTTTTGTTAAGATTCTGCACTAGAACAGGTTCTCTGTGTTTTAGGTACAATAATAATATGAAAATAACAGAGTAAGGGGCTGAGAGTTGATCCTTGTTTTGCTTCATTGTTGATGGTAGAGGGTGCAGTAGCAGAGTTTTGCCAGGAGACTGCTTCAGTGTGTTGTAATATGCAGTTTGAAACTAATACAGCATCATTCAGATGAAACATACCTTCATAAAACTTTTCTACAGGCTTGAGTTGGTGGTAGTTCTGGTGGATTGAAAAGATCCTATGTATCCTATCAAACAGAGTAGGGGTCTTTTATTTCTATAAAAAATAACTCTTATTTACAAAATATTTACATATTTACAAATATTTACAAGTGTACAAAGATATATATATATATATATATATATATATATATATATATATATATATATATATTACACACACACACACACACACACACACACACACACACACACACACACACACACACACACACACACACACACACACACACAAATCTGTTTAAAAAATCATGTTAAGTTTCATCTGTGTTAGACCCTCACTCCTTTTTCCATAACCACCATCTGATTGTACTTAATATTGTTGCTAAAATCCATTTACCCTTAAATATAATTTCATTTATTCTTTAATCTCACTGCGGTGGTGGTGCTGCGGTAGCATTGTCGCCTCATACCAAAACGTTGTCCGGTTCGATTCTCAGCTACAGCATCTTCTGTGTGGAGGCATACATGAATGGGGCATGCCTTCGTTGAAGGTTGTGCATCAGGGCTGGTAACCCGGTACGTAAAAATCAACTACCAATCATTAGCGGACCGGAGTTCCACTGTGGCGACCCCTAACCGGGAAAAGCAGAAAGACACAAACAAATTTATTCTTTAATCCCATCTAACTCATATAACATAAAATAACTTTTTCCCTGGGATTCATTAATGCCTACATTAAGTGTACACCATTCTGAATGAACAGACAACACAATCATAACTCACACCATCTTCCATTTAATTTTAGTTTTCCTACTGAGTGTCTTGAAGCTTTAAATACTGAAGGGGATTCATAAAGGTTACCATAAAGTGTAAACTACATGTACAGTTAGTATAATCTTTCTGAGTCACTAGGAAGCACAAAAATTGTGGTAAGGATGTTCTTGAATACAGATCATGTACACTTATTGTAGGTGATATTAAATCTGGTCCTTTATATATTTTATAAAATATTCTTTACTTCTGTTCTTATCGTATCCATATTTAATCATATACATGTATATTTTATCCACTTCTTTTATATCATCAAAAAAATCTTCTTTACATACATTTTCCCATAACTTGTTTGCTCTTTTACATTTCAAAAACACATGTTCTGTAGTTTATTCTTGACAATATAAACATATTTTATCACTTTTCTTCTTTTATGGCATATTTTCTTTTACTGGTAATTTATCTGTTACTAGTCTGTGCAAAGAAATCTTGACATTCTACTTTCTTATTACACCATATGTCTTTTAGTTTTATAACTTTAATTTTTGCATCTTATATATTTTGCCATGGTTTTACATAGTAATGTTTTATCAGTACATTATTATACCATGCTTTTATATATCATCAGTTTTTATTTTCCATAAAAATATTTTTTTTTCTTAGTAATATTTTATTTCCTTATTTATACACTCTTTTTCTTTTTTACTTAATTTATCATAGTTTTTGTAATAATCTCTCATCCTTTTCATTTATCCACTTTAATACTTTGTAAAATTTAAAGAAGCAGCATATACCACTGGGTTAATTAACCATAAACCTCCATCTTCTTTATTTACATATGAAACTCCTGTTTTTACTGGGTTTAATCTAGAAACGCATATAAATGAAATAAAAATATCTGCAACAATTCCTTTGCAAATACTGTTGGCAACATAAATACACTTGCTAAGTATGCTATTTTTCCCATCAGTACTGAATTTATCAAATAAACCCTTTTTTCTGAGTGACAATTTATATGTTCTCCAAAAAAGACATTTCCCTGGATTCACGAAGCTCCATGCAAGAATAAGGCTATTCTTGCACAGAGTAGTTCGTGTCTGTTTAAGATAGCAATGTACCTTGAATATGCATGAAGGTGCACTACTATCTAAACTAAATGGACGTGAATCAGGAACGTGCTCAGGGGGCATGTGTCAGCAGTCTCAGCAACTGAAACACGCCCCCTTCACTCTGAAAATGCCGTACGACACTTTCTGACACGGATGAGTGTCAAACTATATAATATTAGAGCCTGGCTCTAATATTATATAGTAAACAAATGTCCGCAGACACTGAAATGTAAATAGTTAACATTTCAGTGTTTGCGGACACTGAAAAAAAAAAAACCCCACAAAAACACCTATAGAAGGCAGCAGCCTTTAAATGCACACCCACAAATGTATGCACTCTTGCCCTACATGCATGGAAGCAGTAGGGCAAGAGGAAAGGAGTAAAAAATAAAAAATGGAATAATATATTTTTTTTCATGATGTAAATTCGAAGTTTAAGCACTGCGCAGCTTGTTTGTGTGGTGTGCCTCTATACTTAGCTTGGTTGAAATCCTGAAAATGATAGACAAATGCTACTGTGACAGAAAACATCATCACTCTGCTGTAGCATAGTGGTACTGCCAATGTATAGCATGTAGAACAGGCTCAGTTTAAATTCCCTCTCTGTCAAATTATTTAATAAACTTTTAAGGAATTTGAATGATAGATGTCAATCATATGTCTCTCGTATAGCACAGTATGAGTGGGAATATATAAAAAATAAATGTAAAAAAACAATTTCTAACTTTAATAAAAAAAATAGTTTATATATATATATATATATATATATATATATATATATATATATATATATATATATATATATATAAAATTTGCTAGTGTAATCATTGCTTACCTGCATTCATCCTTGCTTAGCTGGTGTAAGGATGAGTATGCGGATTTGCATGGAACTAAGCATAGTGCAGCATATTAAAACTGGCCAATTCATAGGTTCATAGGAAGGTACTAGGCTATCGGCCCAAGGGCCTAAGTAAGCCTAGCCAACAAGGTTCCCTGGCTTATGCCACCCAAGAAAGTTATTTTCCTGTACCCCTGTCGAGCAGAGCCACAGAAGTGATCCCCAGGGATGTATTTCCTATTTCCCATCCACTCATCAAGATTTTTCTTGAAGAGTGCTAATGAGGAACTTTTCTTGACATAGATGGGTAGCTTGTTCCAGAGTATGGAAAGTCTCTGGGACAAGAATCTATCCCTCCAGCATGTCCTGTTTATTGTGGTGACAAGGTTTAGGTCCCTAGAGTGTGTAGCTCAGAGGGATTGGAATTTCTTTAGGTGTAGCGTGTCCAGCAGCTCTGGGTTTGACATGGCTTTATATATTAGGCAGAGATCACCTCAGAGTAGGCGATATGCTATGGAGTAAAGCTGGAGTTTTTTTGAGACAGTCAGTGTAGGGCATCTGTTTGAGGCCAGTAATCCTCTTTGCATGAAAAAGTGCTGGAAAACAGCCCTATTTAAACCGCACAGGTGGAAAAATATAGCCATAACCATTTGGGATTGCACACAGCAGGACTGAAATGGCTGGTGTCGGAGAAGGTGTGCACTTCCGAGCGCAACATTGGGGCATCCAGGAGTCCAGGGTCGTGGTTAGACTTCTAGTTAAAAACCATGATGGCAGGCTGCTGCAGGGCCAGTACCAGGGCTCACAGTACAAAGCGGAGGCCTGGGACCAGCTTGCATGTGATCTCACCAGTGCCACTGGTGAGCAGATACGTCATAACCATAATGACCTGAAGTGGAGGAGGGCTGCACTCTTGGACCAGTGGATCTAAGAAGCCTGAGCACAGGATGTCCCACCTGTCTGTAAGTATGCAGTCTTATGTATCTCTAAGTATGGAAAAAGTTAACTTGTGACTGTGCAGATGTGATTAATGTGTGATGTCTCCCCATACAGCTGCTGCGGAGAGGTCCCAGAATGTGGAGGCTCATGCACAGCAATTGGCCCGGCTGCATCAGCAGGATGGTGAGTACAGAATACTCCCTACTATTTGCAGTAAGAAATCAAAATTTTAGTAATGGTACTACTGCTTGTATATATAATTGTGCTGTAAAAGTCAGGAATAAATGACTGTGTAAGGCTGCTAGTGTTACAATGAGTATTCCCAGCTGCTGTGTAAGACAGATATCAGTAGCAAACAAGGTACAATATGCAGGAGAGGAATATTAGAATATGTATGAGTGTTTCTGAGTGAACCTGCCAAGAAAGTGCCATGTCAGGGCTACTCTAACAGTTACAAATGAAAAGCATTCCCCTGTGTAGATCATACAGGAATAGTAATTGTGGATTGCGGAGTCATACACAGATATGTATGTCAAAACTAATAAAGGTGATCCCAAACACTGGTGTGTGTCATCTCACTTGTACCTGATAAATAGAAATTTGTATGTCCTGCAGAATACATTAACTGAGGTGAACTGATTTAGGACTGCTTGTCTGCATACTTTAGAATGGGCATGTCAAATAACTGGAAAAAAGCAACAGTACATATTTCCATCAGAATGTGTTTTACTTGTTTGTCTGCCAGCATTGTCCTGTGTTAACCTTTCCATTTCAGCTGTGTGTAGCTGTGAATGTACTGAGAAATGTATAAGGCTAGCAGGTGCAGACCTAAAACCTACACTGTGTACTCAGGAATCTAAATTGCAGTATGTAGTTGTAAAACAGTCAAATGTGCAATCCAGTTAATGTGCACGTTTCACAAACAGTGACACCAATATCTGTTGTGTATGCATAAAATGTACTGAAAATGGGAAACAAATAATGCAACAAGTGATAAAAGTACTGTGCACAAAAATATGTACTAGATAGAAATGTCACAAGCAAAACACAACACTTCCCCAGTAGCTCAATCTGATAAGGACTACGCTTGTAGTTCAATTTTGCACACACAGCACGGTTTGAATCCAGGAATCGCCACTAACATCTCACAGTCTGGTTCTACAGTTTTAAACTGCAATCTGAATAGAAAAAAATAGTGTACTGCAACACATAGCATTTTCCATACAGGGCACACAGATAAAGCAATCAGAATAGAAATACTAGTATGATGTGTATAACTATAAAAGGTGTGCAATTGGAGTGTTGACCAACCCCAGTCCTACAAACAGATGCAAGCTAAACATCCACAATCTGCAGTTTGGCCCAGACAAGCCCCTCAAGTGTCACACTGTCACGGATAGTTTCCCCAGTTGACAAGATACTTGCATACATAGAATGTCCCAGTAGATGTATGTGAAAGACACAACACACACTCCAGGGCCTGCAACTAAAATGTGAATCTGAAATATGTGTAGAAACAGCACAACTCAGAAAGTTCCAAATAATTCACAAAAAAACACCAAGAGAGCAGGAACAAGATGCACACGGGTTTATTCTGGTACCTTGGCTTACACAGCCTTCAAAGGAATAACCCTTTCCAAAACATATGCATCATTTTATACAAATTTTCTTAAATGCACTTAATTAATTAATTGAATAATCATACATTATAAGCAGAATTTAAAGGAAGGACTGAAGGAGTTCCTAGACTCAATAGAGATTCCTCCGTCTCATCTTCCGATACGGGTATTAGCAGGAAGAGTGTTTCGTTTGAAAGAGTGGATAATGCTGAAGACATCAGTGGCCAGTCGGAGACGGAAGAACAAGTGAATTGGAATTTTCGCCAGGGGAGTAAACGAAAATCCAGAAGCAAGGGTCGGAACAGGCGACACTGAACAGGAGCAAGTTTCAGCTGTTTCTAGAGTGACTTTGAGGTTGGGACAGTTTGTTTTTTCAAATGTTTCAAATATTAATGCATAGAGGCACATTGTGAATTTAAGTGACCTTGAAGTCACTTCTGATATGGAGCAGGTACTATTAAAAGGTAGCAAGTTTGTGCCTACTAAGATACCTGCTCTCTCAGATTTGCTAATTGATATTAAGCGTTTCTGTAGAAAATTGTATTTGAAAATTTTTTTTGAAAGTAAGAAACGACAAACTGACAATACTTTAAGTTCTCTGAATGACTTAGAAATTAATATTGCTAATGAAACCTGCATTTCTTCGGATGTTTTGTCAAGTTCTTTTGATTCTTTGTTGAATCTTTCCATATATGATTATGAAACTTCTGTTCTAGAGGAGGGGGCCGTGGAAAATTCTGAATGTGATTTATGTAATGTTGAGACTGGGCGTTTTGTGACAGGTTATGGTAAACTTCAAGTTCCCAGCTTGCCAGGTCACAGTTCCTTCTTGCCACCTAAAAATCCTGCTATTTTGAAAGCCTTTGAGAATGTGCTACTTGGTAAAGTAGAAGCTGAGTATGGAAATTTTATGAGAAAATATTTTTCGCACAATCTTACCAAAAATGAATGGAAAGCTTTAAAAGATATGCAAGCTGTCTGTGACACATATGCTTTTTGTCAAGCAGATAAGGGAGGGAATTGGGTAATTATGGACAGGGCACACTACTTGAAAATGGTGTTTGATTTATTATCAAATGAAGTGGTTTATATTGAGTTGCCTAATAATCCTGTCATAGAATAAAATAGAGCCTTATTAGAGTTACTGGAGAGGGGCGAGAGACTGGGTTTCCTTACTAGTAAAGATGTTTCAAAACTTCACATTCTTAATCCTAAGGATCCCAGTTTTACGCCCACCGAAGATACATAAAATCTTGCAGATCCTCCTGGCCGCCCTATAGTTTCTTGTTGTGGTTGCTTTCTTGAACACATTGGTATATTATTGGATAGCATTCTTAAGAAAGAATTGGTTCATGTTTCTTCACATATTAGGAATACGAATGACCTTTGCATTAAGGTTAAGAACATGCAATGGGATAGTAAATTTTACTGGGCCACGGTGGATGTAAAGGCACTTTATACCAGCATTAAGACAAGATGGGGGTTGGAGGCCATATGTAGTATATTGGGGGAGGACCCACGCACCTCGTTTATTATTTCTTTGTTAGAGTTTGCTCTAACACATAATTATTTCTGTTGTGAAGATAAGATATTTCTGCAAAAAGAAGGCACCGCTATGGGTGCAAATTTTGCTCCTAGCTATGCAATATTGTTTATGTCCTTTTTTGAGACTACCTTTCTGTATAGGTTGGAATTCTTTCGGAACATTGTTGTACTCTATTATAGATATATCGATGATTTGATTTTTGTATGTACTGGCAGTACTGTTGAATTTGAAGGCTTTATTGCCAGTTTACATGGGAATAAATTTGGTCTTGAATTCACTTATAGTCTGAATAAAAGTACCATTCAGTTTTTAGATATCATGTTATATGTGGATTCTAAAAATAGAGTACAATATAGACCATACAGGAAGGCTACGGCAACCAACAACTTCTTGCATGCCACTAGTGAGCATCCAAGGCATTTGATCGAAGCACTACCCTATGGTGAGTTTAAAAGGATTTTGGAGCATACCTCTGAGACTAAGTTGTTAAACTTTGAATTTGAGAAAGTTACAAATAGGCTCCTAGAAAGAGGTTACTCTGAGCTCTCCATAAAGAATAGTAGTGACAGATTGTTAAACTTTGATTCATTTATTAGGAAGACAGATAAATTCTATGATTCTAGAGAGAATCATTCTGGTTTGAATAACAAAGAGAACAGAATCTTTCTAGTGAATAAGTATTCTTCCTTTTCTCCTACCCTTA